>NW_027137847.1:0-398826 GCF_000149305.1 Rhizopus delemar RA 99-880
TTCATGAACTCCCTTCCTGGCAGCCTCCAAAATCATGTCAATATGGCCATCGTCAGTCTGGACCAGGAGGCAAAAAATGATATCAACCTCCTTTCAAGTATCGCAAGAAAGTTTCATACGAAACAACAGACCTTGCCCAATACGTCAACCAGAAAGTTCAATAACCAACCCTCTCAAGTCAACGGGTTGAACCCTCCCAGTGGTATTCATAAAAGAAACCACCGTGCGGATGGAAGGACTTGTGTTATCCATGGAAAGTGCAACCACACAACTGATCGTTGTAAGAAGGCTCAGGAACTGGGTATAACTGGCAGCATGAACAAAGAGACGTTTAGTAAGCGTTGCTTTAAGTGCAACGCTCCTTTTACTAGGGAGCATTTAAATGTTTGCCCTAAAAGGAATCAACCTCTTTCCGCTGGTTCTGCCTCCTCCTCCTCTACTGCACCTACCATAACCCGAGCATTCCGCTCACTTCAGTTGACTGGCAGTGAAGATGTACCAATGGGTACAAAAGCTTCTAAGTACAACCCTGCCAACCAACAAGACCACGATGAAGAACAGGATCTTGACGATGAAGCCGTCAAGGACATCCACTACTACTCATCACTATGTAAGTTGCAACCGTTTAATACAAAACTTCACAGTTTTAATAACAAACGTACTGATTCCTTTTTTGTACCCATCACTATAGAAAATGTCCGTACTTGGGCTTTGGTTGATACTGGGTGTAATACTTCTACGATCTCTCCTGACCTAGCAAAAATTATAAACGTTAGAACTTTTCCTGTTTCAGGAAAATTACAATTAGCTAGTTTGAATACCTTGGTACCTAGAACTGCTATTACAGATCAAATAAAAGTATTTTATAACGGAATCAATGTCTTGCATAAATTTGAAATTTTTAAGTTTGATAAAGATATACCTATTTGTATTGGTACAGATCTTATGCCTAAGTTAAACATTAACTTGACAGGTTTAGCTGTTACGTGGGATAGTCCTAATATCTCTACAATACCTGATCCAATAGACCCTTCACCTATCAAACCTAACAAGTCACCCGCTGGCACTCACCAACAGCGTGAACAACTTATGGACGCATTACAGCCATATTTGAGCGCTAATGCTAAGATCCCTAGCACATCTGCATGTCCTCTACCTGAAGCGATAGTTCGCTTGGAAACTGAGCCAGGTAAAACGACTTATAGACGACAGTATCCTATTGCACTGTCAATCCAGCCTAAAGTACAAGAACAGGTTGATAAATGGTTAGCAGATGGCGTGATTGAAATAGCCCCTCCTAATACTGCATTTAACTCTCCTTTGTTGACTGTACGTAAGAAGGACGCTAATGGTAATTATAGTGACGATATACGGGTATGTATATACCCCAGACATATCAATGCAATACTCATTAAAGATCGTACCGACCGCTTTCTGTGGTATTTACACATGTAATAAAGTAATAATATAAGTTACTACGAACAATGGTCCTCCGAATTAGGAATATCGGACATTGTATTACGCCACTTCAAATAAAATCCCGATTCACTCCAGAATATTCTAATAAGTTCCTGGATCAGGATTAATAATTACTTCTTGATAAGAAGATGTTAAACTATGCCAATCATGTAAATAACTCATTGTCTAATATCGATTAATAATCAATAGTCATATACTGTAAATATTAATATTTAGCCGTGATTAGAAAAGTATAAATACCCTCATATTTTTAACTTGAATAAAGAACAATCTACTTTGAGTCTCACTTATTTTTATATTTGTTGATTGACTTAGTACTTTTTATATTATAAAACCTCAAATATCACACTTTCAATTACCATTGATAGCTGAGTTGCATCAAAAAATGAGTGCTGCTACGCTATTCACAGTACTTGACCTCAAACAAGCTTTTCATCGTCTACCTCTAGCTGAAGAGCATAGAGCACTCACAGCTTTCACATTTAACGGTCAACAATATCAATTCTGTAGAGCACCATTCGGTTTGACCCCCATACCAAATCACTTCCAACGTGTGCTAACTACTCTCTTACATGACTTGCCATACGTAACATGTTTCATTGATGATTTAACTATCGGTACTGGACCCGATATTGAGGAACATATCAAATGCGTAACTACGGTCATCGAACGACTTACATCAGCTAAATTCATTCTTAACGTTGATAAATGTCATTTTATGCAAACTTCTGTAAACATCCTGGGCTTCACTATTAGCCACAATAGTCTCTCACTGGATAGCAGAAAGGTTGCAAACGCTTTAGCGTGGCCAATACCAAAGACTGGAAAAGATATACAACGCTTTCTAGGTCTCGCTAATTATTTTCGAAGTCATCTCCCAAATTTCTCTACCATGACCGCACCGTTAGATAAACTACGTAATGAAGGTTCATTGGAACACATTTGGACTGACAAATATCTACAGGCTTTTCGAAATATACAGACAGCCTTATCTAATGCTCCTGTTTTGTCTATACCTGACATGCGTCATGAATTACAGCTAGCTACAGATGCTAGCAACACAGGAATTGGCGGTGTACTTTATCAAATTATCGACGATAAAACTCGCTATATTGGATTCGCAGCAAGAGCACCGTTGAAGTCAGAAATGAACTACTCGACAACTAAACGAGAGCTGTTAGCCATCTGTTATCTTTTTGAAAGATTTCACAAGTGGTTGTATGGATCTCATTTCACGCTGTATACTGATCATAAAAGTTTGGTTTATCTTGGCACACAAAACATTCCTAATCCCATGATGCTGAATTGGTTCGAAACTATTTTCAACTATACATTCAGAGTAATCCATCGTCCAGGAATTGAAAATGTGTTGCCGGATTCACTTTCTCGTCTTTTTTCAGACTATACGGAAAAAAGACTGGGGGGAGATAGTAATCCTCAGCAACTTTCCATAAAAAATAAAATTACAAAGTCACAGAACAAACGTACTACAGAAAACAGTACAAATATAAAACAAAGAGCTGTACAACTAGTAGACTACATGACACCACCAGAAGAAGAACGTCATAACCTATTATTAAAGGCACATCTACTTGGACACTTTGGGGCTGATGCTATTGTAAAGACAATCCACAATGATAATTTGCACTGGATTAATATTAAAAAAGATGCATTACAGCTCGTATCCAATTGTCCTGAATGTCAACAATTTAATATTGGCAAACACGGGTATCACCCTCCCCGTAGTATTCTACCAGATGGTCCTTTTGATCACGTCTGTATTGACCTTGGTACCCTGAACGTTACATCAACAGAAGGACACAATTTCATTTTAGTTCTAGTTGATCTTTTTACAAGATTTACAATTCTAAGACCATTAATGGATAAAACTGCAGTATCTATAGCTAATGAACTTAGAGATATCTTTTGCACTTTTGGTTGGCCCAAAAAACTTAGTTCAGATAACGGTACAGAATTCACTAATGAAATATTTAATTCATTAATGGAAACCTGTGGTATTGACCATAGACTTTCACTGCCTTATAACCCATTGGGTAATTCGACTAACGAATCGTTTGTTGGAATAGCCAAACGAGCTCTTGTTAAAAGATTACAAGGCAAGAAGGACGAGTGGAATCTTTTCCTTCCTAGTATTCAATATGCTATGAATTGTAAATATTCTAGATTACATCATTCCAGACCATTCGTGCTTATGTATAATAGGCAACCAAATGAATTCCAGGATTATTCTAATACACAATCCTCAATACCTAACTCTAGTCAGCAATATGCTAAAGCACTAGAAAATAAACTAGACAATATGAACAACATAGTAATCCCTGCTATACGTAACCGTATTATGACTACTCAAAGAATTGACAACGAGTATTTTACAAAGAAACACCGCATTGTACATCAACAATTTCCTACTAATAGCGAAGTTATGATAAAAAATGTGAATAGAAATAGTAAAACTGACCCAAGGTACGAGGGGCCCTTTGTCGTACATGGAGTCACAAAAAATGGTAGCTACATTTTGACGGATAAAACAGGTGCATTATTATCGCGCGACGTACCTACTTCGCACATCAAACTTATCTCTACAGACAACGTTGTTAATAATCGCGCTGATCAACAACAGTACGATGTGCAGGCAATTATCCAACATAAAGGAAATAACACTAGCAATTATAAATACCAAGTAAGATGGAAAGGTTATCCTCCAGAATATGATACCTGGGAACCTGCCTCAAGTTTTGATGACATGAGTATGATAGAACAGTACTGGGCAAGACGTAACGTCAATAATAACATTGGCAAACGTAAACGCTCATCTCATACTAATTTGCCAACCAAGACTAATAATCTTAACAAAAGAAGCAAGACAAAGTAACGAGCTGAATATGGTCTTTTCCCATTACTTTTTTTCCTAAACAGGTTTTTATGGGTTTTTATCGATTATATACCAGAAGAGCATGCTCTCTCTTTTCTCTACACTTACGTCTTTAATATGAACAGCCTAAGCAATCATATTAGATATAATCCATGTACTCTTCGTTATTCATGATGTTCATCGGTTGTTCCAACCTGGAAGGGGGCAATGATGTATCCATCATTCATAACTCGATATGAAAACAGTATTAATAAGCTACATGTAAATGTATCCAATAGACAAGCTACAGGTTAATTCGGATAATCTTCATTAAGGATAAGATGCTGCGTAATTGCACGGTTAAACTATATTAAATCCAGGAACTAAATCACAGTCAGCCGCAGTCAATCATATACGAGTATTCAATGACAAATATAACAATAGAAGAACACGTAACCCTTATCTATTTGTCATCAGCTATATCATACTCATTAATTATTAATCCATGACATGAAATATTATCCGTGTATGAAAAGTATAAATAGAGTACAATTTTCTTATTAAATAAAACAATCTCTTTATCGAGTCTCGTCCTCTCTTGTTCCTTTTTATTCTTGGATAAATCACTGATTACAACAACGGCAGTTCAATCCTATTCTATAATTATCGTTAGATCAATATTTTAATTACTTCATTGTCCCTTGATTCGTCAAGTAGACAGCGGCTATTGATTATCTACTATCCTTCCTTATATTCCATATCATTCTTTTAACCGATCAATTGAAATAGCGGTAAAGACCCAGACATTCAAAAAGTATAAATACCCTTAATATTTTTTATTAATAAAGTCATATACACTACCTCAAAAAATTGTTCATTTTGAACCGCCTTTTACACATTTCGTACTGAATCTGCTTCGCATAATCCCCAATCAGCGCTCAGCACAAACCATTATGAAACACTGCTTCTCAGCTATTTACTACACTGTAAGCATATCACGTGCTATGCGTAAATGCTGGAAAATATCCAATCAAAAATCAAAATCAAAATGAACAATTTTTTGGGTTTTTGTCGACATTTTTTATTTTATTAGCTAATAATTAATCTCACTGCCCTTTTCTTTTAAAACAAGTTGTAGTCTTTGCGGCATGCTGCATACTAACTGCTCGCAGTATTCCTTTGTAATTTCATTGTACCAAATATCTGCAACCCGTTCAAATAGTTCTTTCATACTTAAGGGTGCAGTTTCATAAGCATACAGCCAGACTTCTAAGTAATCCCATAAATCCTCTATAGGATTCAAGTCAGGTGAATATGCTGTCCAATCCAGTAGCTGCACCTTGTTATCTACGAACCATTTTTGTGTTAGTCTAGATGTATGCTTTGGATTGTTATCATGTTGAAATATAATGTCATCCTTTGACATATCGTATTCTTCTAATGAAGAGAGCATATCCTCCGTCATAATCTTGCAATACAGCTCTGAATCTAAACCTCCGAGCACTTGAGCGATATATCCAACTCCGTTTGCTGTCAAACAGCTCCAAAGTAGTATACTACTGCCTCCATGCTCATAAGTTTGGTTGGCGTTGTGATCCTGCAGAGGCCTTCCTTCTTGTACTCAAGTCTATTGTTTACCATCTAAACCCAAGCGATTGATTTTTGTTTCGTCGCTAAAGACTACTCCTTTCCAGGCTTCCTCTGTCCAACCTATATGCTTCTTGGCAAACTGAAGGAGCGCCTTTTGGGAAGAATGCGTTAAAGGAAGAGTTGTTGGTTTTCGTCGAAATTGAAATTTGGAGCTTTTAAGAAGGTTTCGCACGGTCTGGCTGCAAATATCCGAACCTAAGCCACTCAAGTCTCTGGCAGCGTGCTCTCCGGTCTTGTACACACCAGCATTGAACCTGCGTAATACAAGGCGCGCGTCGTATATGTTAAGTTTCTTGGGTTGACCTGCTTGCAATACGGAGTGATGGTCTACTTCTTTCGCAATGTTCGAAATAGACCCTTTAGAAACATATAACTCGTTGCTGGTAACATCGTACGAATTTCCTCTTCTTAAAGCGAAAATAATTGCATTTCGTTGGGTTTCTGAAATTTCGCAATTTACCATTACTTGAAATGTCGAGATGGAGCAATGAGAGATTACAATGGGAAAACAAAAAAAACCAAAATCGACCAGGGCTACCTTGGAATAGCAGAAGTAGTCACGGGTAAAAATTATGATAGCAGTCACGAGTTAGTCCTATGTTATTTGGGAACATAGGCGTAAATTTAGTTCATATTCAAAAAAACCCAAAAAATTGTTCATTTTGATTTTGATTTTTGATTGGATATTTTCCAGCATTTACGCATAGCACGTGATATGCTTACAGTGTAGTAAATAGCTGAGAAGCAGTGTTTCATAATGGTTTGTGCTGAGCGCTGATTGGGGATTATGCGAAGCAGATTCAGTACGAAATGTGTAAAAGGCGGTTCAAAATGAACAATTTTTTGAGGTAGTGTATCACACCTCCTCCTGAGGAAAGAAAAGATATAATATTAAAGGCTCACTTATTAGGCCATTATGGAATTAAAGCCATAGAACAAACCATTCATGGTGATAAACTCCATTGGACTAATTTACGTCAAGATATTCAGGATGTCATATCCAAGTGTCACGAATGTAAAATGTTTAATATTGCCAAAACAGGTTATCATCCCCCTAGAAGTATCCTACCTGACGGACCTCTAGATCATTGGGTTATGGACCTCGGCACTTTTAATATAACATCTACGAGCGGAAATAATTTCCTTCTTGTCATGGTTGATTTATTTTCTCGCTTTACTATCTTGAAAGCCATTCCTGATAAACAAGCTCTTACTATTGCCAAACAGCTTGTTGATATCTTCTGTACTTTCGGCTGGCCTAAGGTCATTGCTAGTGATAACGGAAAAGAGTTTACTGCTACCATCGTCACTGAACTTATTAATAACAGTGGTATCGATAAGAGAGTGTCTAACCCTTTTAATCCCCTTGGTAACTCAGTCAATGAAGCATTTGTAGGAATTGCTAAAAAGACTATTGTTAAACAGTTACAAGGAAGAAAAGAAGATTGGGATCTATATGTACCTGCAACCCAATATGCTATGAATCTGAAATATTCCAGACTTCATAAGAGTAGACCATATACAGTAATCTTCAATAAAGTACCAAATGATATGAAAGATTATTCTCATATTAAACCCACTCTTAGAAGTGAAGCTGTAGATTCTAAAGCAATAGAAAACAGACTTAAATATGCTACTGAAGTCGTTATCCCTGCTCTTGCTAAACGCATTAAGGAAACTCAGGATGTAGACAATGCATATTTTATGAAAACAAACAAAATCGTTCACACACCATTCCCACTCCATAGTGAAGTCATGATTAAAAATGTGAATAAGGAAAACAAAACTGATCCGTATTACGAAGGTCCTTTTTATATAAGTGGAATGACAACTAATGGCAGTTACATATTAGTTGACAAACAAAATAACCTCTTATCAAGAGATGTACCAACCTCACACTTAAAACTTATTGCATTACCCAGCAATAAAAGTGCAGAATCAATCGATGACCAACATTATGAGATTCAAGCAATTATACAACACAAAGGAACTCCAGGTAATTACCAGTACCTTGTTCATTGGAAAGGATACGATGATCCTATGGATTACACTTGGGAACCTACTTCTAGTTTTGATGATCGATCTTCAATTGAAACATATTGGGCTCGTCGTCAAGCAGGTAATAATACTGCTGTCTCAAAGAAAGCAAGATTACCCAAACGTACCGTTCCTACTCGTGATCATCACAGTAGAAGCAAGAGATCAAGACGTTAAATTGTCTAAGTAGTTGACCGTCTTTTTCCCTAAGACAATTTTTCCTAAAGAAGGTTTTTTTTTTACTATCAGGTTTTTATGACAACTTACTACTACGATCTACCCTCAATTATACTATGTCTATTTATCTGCCCTATGATCATTATCGCACTTATTGTGTATGACAATTACTTTTTCCTGAATCTTCACTTATCCTTTTACCGTTTGCTTCAAACTAGAAGGGGGCAATGTTGTATCCACACAACTAATAAAGTGAACATTCATGGATAAACTTGGATACTACAGAATTATAGTCTAACCAGATCTCTATTAATAAACGTGAGAATTCTGCAATAGCCAATCTTGCCCTGTTGTCCTACCAGCGTTCTAAAAGACTATATCGGAACCTGATTACAACAACGGCAGTTCAATCCTATTCTATAATTATCGTTAGATCAATAGTTTAATTACTTCATTGTCCCTTGATTCGTCAAGTAGACAGCGGCTATTGATTATCTACTATCCTTCCTTATATTCCATATCATTCTTTTAACCGATCAATTGAAATAGCGGTAAAGACCCAGACATTCAAAAAGTATAAATACCCTCAATATTTTTATTAATAAAGTCATATATAATCTTTAGTTTCACAACTATCGTCTTTTTGTAGTTTTTGTCTTCTATTTCATATTTGGCAAAACAGGTATGACTTGGTTGAGTAAGTATGGTATACGACCTGATCCGGAAAGTGGTACGGTGACAGTGCCAGTGAGTGAGAAAGTGGATTACAAAGGTGCCGTAGTTCGTGAGGCAGGACAGATGGTACTACCTATGCAAAGTGTCGAACGAGGAATAGGAAGATCTGGTAAGAAATGGCTTTCAAAACCGGTACATTGCCTACGGTTGAACACGGGGGAACATAGCGCTCCAGAACCAGTGGTGGTGAGTAATGTCTATGATGGTGAGAGTGCTGTTGGTGATGAAGATGAACAAAGTGCGGTAGGGGAGATCTGCGATATGTCTAATACCCCAGAAGAGGTGAAAGAGCTAGTATTGCGGAACAAGAATTGCTTTGTAGAGGTGGCTGGTCTAGGTCGAGTGGTTGGTGTGGAGCACTCGATACGTCTTAATTCTGATACGCCTATACGTTGCAAACCATATCGATTGACTTGGGAGGAGGAACGGATCCTTAAAGAAGAGTTGGACACGCTACTAGAGCAAGACTTGATAGAGAGGTCCGATGGTACTTACAGTGGGTGGACTAATTGTCCCAGTGTTTCAACTTTTTTTACTTTCGACTCCATAACTCAACCAATTTTTAGGCTATGTGGCTAGCTCTATGCTCATTAGGAAGGTCGCAGTCCGTACTACATCATATCAAAAACTCGGATTTCGGAGATTACGCAGTCTGAGTTAATCAGCAATAGAAAAAAACCACCGCACTGGGACAATTTTTCCGCTACCCGCTTATTTTGCAATCCATTCCAAACATCGCTTTCTTATCAATCATAAATCACCGGAATTTGCATACCAACCTTATCTATGACAATCTATGACTCATACCTTTAATGTAAAGTATAAATAGCCTTACGTTGTCGGTTTTTTTTACAATATTTTTAGTCTCTTTCTATACTGTACTTTCTCATCTTTATCTTGCCTCAAATGACTCGTACTATCAGCAAATCTGTTCAAAATCAAATCCAATTGCTCTTGGCTAGTAACATGGCATATAAACAAGTTATGAAACGCATTTTCGGATTGAAAAAATCCACTTTAGGTAGGTGCACCAACAAGTTCTTTCCAAACAGAATGAAGGCAGCCCCTGGTCGAAGAGCAACTATTGGTGAAACTACCTAGTCATACATCCGTAGACAAGTAATAAAGGGTGAATTCAAGACAGCCAAAGCAGTACATCAATATCTGAATGGTTTGGGGTATACTATTGGTTATTCTGGGGACTTAAAACTTCTTAAAAGTATAAGCTTCAGAGCTAAAATTAATGCCAAGAAGCCTCTGCTTAGTAAACAGCACAAGGAACGACGTTTAGCATGGGCTATGGCTCACAAAGTCTGAACAACCGATGATTGGAGGCGTATGGTGTTTAGTGATGAGACTAAAGTCAGTGTTTTTGGATCAGACGGTTGCAAGTATTACTGGAGTCGACCAGACGATGCATTGCAGCCTCATCACTTAGATCTTACAGTAAAAGGTGGCCAAGGAAGTGTTCTGGTATGGGGTTGTATCACTTACGATGGACCTGGGTATGCTTGTTGGATACATGATGGAACTATGAAAACTGTGGATTATGTAAATATCTTAGAAACTACCCTTATGGACAGCTTAAAGTATTATGGATACAATCCTGAGGATGTCTATTTTCAACAAGATAAAGATCCTAAGCACACTTCGAAGCTTGCTAAGCAAATGGTTTGTGGATAATAACTTCAACAGTGAACATATCTATAGTTGGCCAGCCCAAATTCCCTATTTAAACCCTATTGAACACGTATGGCATCACCTTAAACTCAAGCTGAGTGTATATGACACTAAGGCTAAAGGTGTACATGAGTTATGGGAAAAGATTGAAAAAGAATGGAATACTTTTACAGTGGACGAGTGTAGACGATATACAGATAGCATGCCTGTCCGTTGCAAAGCAGTTATTAAACCTAAAGGAGGACATACTCGCTATTAAATAAAATTTATGTTCAAGCGGAAAAATTGTCCCAGTGCGGTGTTTTTTTCTATTGCTGATTAACTCAGACTGTGTACTCTCCGAAATCCGAGTTTTTGATATTATGTAGTACGGACTGCGACCTTTCTAATGAGCATAGAATTAGCCGCTTAGCCTAAAAATTGGTTGAGTTATGGAGTCGAAAGTAAAAAAAGTTGAAACACTGGGACAATTAGTCCACCCACTGTAAATACCAGGTATTATAGTATTAAATAAAGATATAACTTTTAAGTCTCGTTGAATTTTATAGTCTTTTTTATTCTTACGAGATAACACAAAAGGAAGGAAGATCCTCCAAAGATCAAGGAAAACGAAGACAAGCAATTTCAAAAAAGGCGTAAATCCCATTGGTAACTAAGCGAGAGACGAAAAACGTGTCGTTGAAGCCTAGAAGGTAAAGAAGTGAAAACATGCGTTAGATTCTATGCAACTGGTTTTGGTTTTTGGCCTTACCTCGAATTTGAAAAGCGAGCAAGCCATTCAATTTGTTCACGTCGATTGCATTTTTGTTGAAAACTGCCAAATGAAAGGTGTCCATGCAGAGAAGGTATTTGCTTGCGTTGCCTTGATTCACTTTCACTTCTCCGTGCCCAATGCTGCCTTCATACTCGAGTTGTTGTTTTTTGGCGATGATCGCATCTGGCCGTGATTTTCCACCTTCCGTTGGGATGACATTCGCCCAACACAAATGTACAAGCCTGTTCGGGTCGCAGATTAAACACAAAAGCAGAGGATCAAAGTACGTACTCCATATTTCGATTTCACTGACGTCATTACTGTCTTTCAATGGTGTGTTTGGTAACTTTTGAATCCTTGATTATCAAAAAAAAAAAGTTAAGAAATCATTATGAACATAATCACTGAAGACATAAATTTAACTTACAAATTGGTGATTCCACGAATAAGACGTCTTGGACCATATTCCATATCGGCAGACATGGCCGTGAGTTCAAGAATGGCTTGTTCTCTTGTTGTACTTGACATACTAAGATTGGTGATGGTTCTTGTGAGGGTCATATAGTGCTGATCATTGAAATCGAGATTGTAGTTCATTGATTCCGAGGGCAACAATTCTATTAATTCATCCAGTAATTCAGCTAAAAAGGCCTTCATGACAATGGAGCTGTGTTGATGCTTGTTTAAGACCAAAATGTGCGTCAAAGCTGCCAGTTCGTTGAGATACAGTTCAAGCGGAAGCGTTGTGTATTTGTTGATCAGACCATGAACAACTGACTGATAATCCTTGAACATGCGAGTTATGTTGTTGCCGCGGAAGAACCAGGGGTTATCACTGATATCGTTAAATCATTATTAGCGTCATTACTGCTAGTGATGCTGGAGATCAAATCAAACTGAAAACTTGTATAATCGTTGTTGTGGGTATCAGTAGCACAGATTGTCTCTTGATCATCAGCACCGTTGGTTGTTGCTTGAGCAATGGCACTAGCCTTAGCATTTAGGCTTCGCAACCGTTGATCAGTAACAGAGCCAATAAAGTTTGTACATTGCATATCTGTTCGCAATATAATGTCCAATTCAGCCAGTTTGTTCCAAAATCGTTGATAGTCGGCAGGTCCAGTCTACGTCTTGTATTCCATTTTAACGCGTTCATGACGTTGGGTGTTACTGATATACTTTGTAAGAATACTGCTATATCATTGTTGAGAACTACGCTTGTCCAAGAAATCGTACTTTTCAATAAAATTTCTAAATGGAAGAAGTTTCGAGTTGTCCAAGCATCACTGTACATCGTCAGGTATCGAAGTCTTCCACTTCTTATTGGGTGGTATAGGTTTCGTCAACTATTTTTTTGGGTGGAATTGTAAGGAAGAGGGTGCAGCAAAAAACCTAAATTTATTATTTAACAAACATAGAAAGAAAGCATAAACAAATTCAATAAATAAAAAATATCAACTTAATTACCAAGAGTTGCAATGTTTAAATTAATGTAAAGTAAAATAAGAATAAATGGATTGTTGGTTTAAATGAGTAAAGAAGAAAAAGAAATAACGAAAGAAATCATTGATTTCCTTTTTATCTTGTTTTGTTCACAAAAATAAAAATGGAGATTTCAATGGGATCCAAAATAATATATGATTTTATTTAATGATAAATAACCAGAGTTTATATACTTTTCACAGTGTAGATATTAATACAGTCACCCCAAATAAATTATGGGACAAAGAAACTTATTAAGTCAATCACCACTGTTGTATCCACACAACTAATAAAGTGAACATTCATGGATAAACTTGGATACTACAGAATTATAGTCTAACCAGATCTCTATTAATAAACGTGAGAATTCTGCAATAGCCAATCTTGCCCTGTTGTCCTACCAGCGTTCTAAAAGACTATATCGGAACCTGATTACAACAACGGCAGTTCAATCCTATTCTATAATTATCGTTAGATCAATAGTTTAATTACTTCATTGTCCCTTGATTCGTCAAGTAGACAGCGGCTATTGATTATCTACTATCCTTCCTTATATTCCATATCATTCTTTTAACCGATCAATTGAAATAGCGGTAAAGACCCAGACATTCAAAAAGTATAAATACTCTCAATATTTTTTATTAATAAAGTCATATATAATCTTTAGTTTCACAACTATCGTCTTTTTGTAGTTTTTGTCTTCTATTTCATATTTGGCAAAACAACCACCAAGGACTAAAAACATCTTCCAGGAAATTGTCATGGTTCTTTCGCTCAACAGTGCTAAGCCACCTGATAAAGGTGACCCACCAACTACCAATGCTCATCCGCCAGCGAGCCCCACATCAGTTCCAAAAAAAACAACTGCGGTGTTATATTCTAAAGCACACCAACGTCCCGCTAAAACTCGAGAAAGCTTGATACACAGCAATGCCAACTTGACCACTTCATCTGTAATGAGTCCAGATCTTGCGGATTCCAATACACCACCACCATTAATAATTGAGACCGTCTATTGGGGTGTATCTCAAACACCCGGTAGCATCTTTTTTGACATTTCTTCTCGTAAAGAAGTAGATCGAGCAATCTATAAATTAGCATTCTATCAGTTCCAAGATTATGTTGGGCTAGTTGTTCATAAGTCAGGCTCCAACCGCTACTTGGAAGTAAACTTTGATAAGGATGAGTTTCGTACAGCCGCTTGTACTCATGGCCTTCACTTCGATGATGGGCGAGTTATCATACGCCCTACACTTGCTTGTAGACCGGGCTCGATCATTCGACGAGTCACATTGCAACGTCTACCCTGGTTACGTCCACATAATTTGCAGGAAGGTTTAAGACGCACCTTGTCCAACTATGGCTCTATTCGAGATGTTGGAATTGTCACCGATTCTGAAACTGGTGCTTTCCTGGGATCAGGTTACGCCGTGCTAGATTGCTCACCTGATCCCTCTCAACCTGACCCTTTCCTGGATTTGACCCACGTTATCCCCTGGGTTGACCCAGAAACAACATCGACTACAGAAAACTCTATTTTTATTCATGCTTACTGGAAGGAAATGACTACTTATTGTAAATATTGCCATGAACTTGGACATAGCGCTTCCAATTGTAAGCAAGCTCCAAGTAGCAAGAGAGTTTGTTACTACTGTTTTAAACCTGGACATATCCGCGTTCAATGTCCAGATAAGATTTCGCCTGCCAAAAGACTTCGAGGCTCGACTAAGAAGAAACCCACCATCGATCTTACGGAACATAATCTCAGTAGCTCATCTACATCGGATAAAATTTCAGAACAATCTGTTCAAGCTAACGATCAGCCTGTTCTTGAGCCACTTAACATTGATGAAAATGATGTTTCCCTACAGAATACTCACACCATCATGGTGGACATGAACGCAAATACAGATGATTTGACCGAATTACAAAATTCTAATGATTCACCGGAACAATTGGTCGTGGATATGAGCGACAGTACTCCTTTGCCCGACAGTCAGCCCGAACTAAAATCAACAGACTCATCTTCGGCAGAACTTGATATCACTATGGATGACAGTGTCTTCCTTGATGAGGACGACACAACCCATTCTACTTGGGCAACATCCAATGTAGATATCAGCACCTCGAATACGATTGGGGAATTATCTCAAGTTCAGATAACAACAATACCGGCTATTCAAAAACGGTTGAAGAAAACAAAGACTCTGGCTATTGGAATACGGAAGAGTGAACGCTTAAAGCGGCCTCCTGCCATACTAGATTTATAATTTTATGATTAATAATAATAATCATCGCAAGGCTTTATCGTTACTCTCTTTGAATGGCAATAGTTTTTTCAAGGTTAGTAACCCTTCTTCACGACATCATCTTATACGGTACATTCGTTCAAAATCACCTACTTTTGTCGCTCTTCAAGAGATCGATCAAAGTAGTGATTCATTTCAACATCAAAACATTTTGTTATGTTCTGGTAAAGTAAAAGAAATAACAAAGATAAACCAAAAGAATACTTTTTGAGACTGAACTTTATTTAAGACAATCTTGATTGTTAAAAAGAAAACATTACAAAGTCTACTATTTATATTCTTCTATCAATTGGCGGGTAAATGAGTAGTTATGAGCGTAGATCCAATCATTGACACGTTTGATTGAAGAATGATCACTGAATCGATTATGAAAATTTTTAATTCGTTGTTTTTATAGATCTTATTGTTCTTTAACTGATCTGGGAGAGTTGTCCCGTCTTCATTGAGAGGAAAGATATATTTATATGAAATGCCTCCAGTCAGATCAAAGTTGACTAGGTACCTGATCCATTATTATTCATTTACAGAAATGATGAATAGTAAAGATCATGACTTATTTAGTGTTCATGTTTACTTTATAGAATGAATCTAATAGTGATAGTTTTATATAGAAAGAAGAAGAATATATTTTATTTAATAAAGATTTAGATTATTATCTTTTATCAATTTTAATATACTTCTTTTAGTTGCGATTATTCAATGTCCGTTATAATCAGACTCTGTTCTACAACACATTTTACACCAGCAGTTTTGTTGTCAACAATCCTTGTGGACTGAATATTGCGGCCTCCTTTGCTTCGATCCTCAGTTCATTCTATCTCGAATTCCTCTTCCTGAGGATTCACGTTGTATTCTTGCAAAAGTAACTCACATTGAAGGCTCTATGGATCCGTTTCATATCCTTGTTATCTATGCTCCTGCGTCGTCTTCCAAAGCACGCGCAGAATTTTTTGATACTATTTTAACTTTTCGACAGCTATCACCTTACGACACACTTTCCTGTGTTGATCGTATGATTATAGCAGGCGATTTTAACTATGCGCTTCCATCTTTTTCGACACCTCGAACGACGCGTCATCCACAACATTGGCTTCATTTTTTACAATGTCATTTTCGAAATGTGATATCTGAACTACGTGGGTTAGATACAGTGACTCCCAAAACTGTCCCAATGTTTTGTAATTTTGTCTTTTACCGTCAATTGTGCGATTACTGATTGCGTAAAGTATGCCTTGTTGCACCTCATTTGAAAGCTGTGGCGGTGTAGATGTACGTGGTACAGACTGCTTCTCAAGTTATGTAGCACAGACGGAGATAATGAATGTAAAAAATGACCGGTGCATTGGGACAGTTTTGGGAGTGTTTTAATCGTAAGATTAAATAAAAAATTAAACAAAAAAACAATAGCAGCAATATAAAATTAAAATCCTTCTTTATTGCAGATTTCTTTATATTGCAAAAGAGCCCCGTTTAATGGATAAAAAGTTGGCATCTATTTATATTCTTTGTGAGCGTAGATATAAAAGATATAGACTCGGCAACGATGTCGTGCTGAAGAACCAATGATTAAGCTAAAGCTTGTCGATGTTCTAATATATGCATCTGAAGTTGAACAATAGAAATAATAACCAGTCAATTAACTTTGATCTAATTACTTTTGGGGTTGACAATTGATTAGACTCGCTAGGATGACAAATACTGATCTTATTGTTCTAAATTTGGAAAAGTGTGGAATTGTTCAATCATAGTTTAATTTTTGTGTATCGTTATTATTTTAATACAACTGATATCTTATAGAAAATAACTATGTTTACAACAGGGAGCATATTGAAAAAATCACAATTTCTTTATTTATTTATTATTAATAGTTTGACCAACGTCCTTTGTTCTAAATATACTTACGTATACGTTGTGGCATACTTCCTGTAACTTTTTATCACTCTTCCGGCATTATAAGCTCCTATAAAACTTGATTATACGTTCATAAAGCTCATTCATGCATTTTAGTACAGTTTCATAGTCATTAAGCCTCCTTTTCACCAATGATGACATGTTTTCCGTAGTCTTTAAGCCAGAAGATTGTTCAGGCCATTGTAAAACATTATAAAATCGTTTTTGAAGGTACTACTTTACTACTTTCGGGGTATGCTTAGGGTCGTTGTCATGCTGGCAAATCACCTGATGACGTTGGAAGCCTACTTTATCGACACCATATTCTATCGTACACTCCAACTTACCTTCCAAGGTCTCTTTGTACATTGCTTTGTCCATATTACCATTGGTTTTGCACATCCAACCGGCTCCAGCATAGGTAATGGCATTCCACAGCATGATATTGCATCCATCGTGTTTAACAGCAATCTTCACGTGATGGCGTTTGAGGCTTTCCCCTGATCGAATCCAAGCCTAGGTGTGTCCATCCAAATTAAATCTATTTATTTTTGTCTCGTCTGATCAAATAACGCGTTCCTAGTCATCTACTGTCGAGTTACTCTGAGCAATACACCAAGAAAGTTTGTTGCGGATATTCTTTGTACTGAGTAATGGCTTCTTTGGCTTCTCAATCGCGCCTAAGACTGACTTTCTGTTAAGGATACATAAGATTATAGTCACTTTATTTTAGTAAAAGGAATCGGATATGATCCTAAATAGTACATTGACATAACTTGGAATCATTTATAACATTATTCCCAGCACAGATCAATAAAAGACCTTGATTAGATTTTTATATTAAGCTTTATTCATATTAATTTCACACAGTCAAATGTATGGCGTGGTTGTAATATAGTTTATTGATGATATGAGCATGTTGAATAAGGAATGACGATTACTTACCAGATCATCTTTAATCATGAAAACATTTATCCTGACCGAGATATTGTTATTAGCAATGATATCCAATTACGGCACTAAATGTCTTTATATTCATCCGTACCGTCTCCTTAAGCAGTCCTACATCCAGAGTTATCTGAAGTCATCGCAATAGAATTTCCTCAGCTCAATAATAACTTTCTACTAAGTTTTAGTATTCTTTTAGAGCTGAGACAATAATGTTCAAATATACTTTTATCTATACAAAATCATCCTACGTGTTGTAGAACAGTAAATGATTGTAGTTGACATTGATAAATATAAGCTTTAATACAAGATCATAATTGAAATAAAGTAAAATACAAGTTCATTTAGATAAGATCATACAATCAATTCCAATTAAACATATTCTTTTAGAATATGTATTGTATTCATGAGAGTTCTTTGATAAGAAGAAATATCAACTAAAATAACAAAATCCAATCCAATCTCAGGAATATTGCTAATCTTTCACATATCTAAAAATAACGCTATTCAAGTCAGTGAGGAATTCCAAGAATAAAAGATAATCTATGACAGACATATAAAAGAACAAACGAAAGATTTTCATAATCATAATTAGAGATGACATTTGCTAAAATACCTGAAGTTTAGAAGAACGCTTATAATAGAAAATATCAAGCCACTCAATAAGATATAAATACCTGCCTTCAGTTAGAATAATTTTTACTTTGATTTAAAAAGTACACAAACTGTTTCTTTATTTTTGTTTTTAACTTTCTCTCAATTACTTTTATCATTATACAACACTTCGCTCTTGCACTGAATTAAAAACCAGTTATTAGTTAAAGTGAAAGAGTACACTAGTTTGTAGCAAATCTTTTTTCTTTTTCTTTTTTTGTTTATCATTTAAAAATATTATTTGAAATTTTTGTTCTAAGATGCCTAACATGTTATGTTTTCACGCTATACTTAATGGTAAATAACACAGTTATATTTTACTTGAACTGTGTTACTGTTTCAATATATATATATTTACTGCACAAAATATGCTTTGCTTACTTTCACTAAAAGTTTTTGGAAGAGTAAACGCCTTGACCTTTTGAAGATATACAGAGTTATATGCAATGGCATTAGATTAATCATTAGGAGCATCTCAAATGAAATAAAAGTGATAAAGGAGGTACTGCGAAATAGATGCATGTTTACAAGTCTCTTATTAAATATGATGACAAATTTGCCCCTCTGTTTGTTCACTAATTTCAGGAATACTTCTTTAAAAAACAATAAGCATACCATTTTATAATACAATCAAGTAAGGCTGATGCTCCAACAACCATATTTTCAAAGCTATATTTTATATTCTGCTAGAAAGTCGCTTGAATGGTTTCATTCTAGGTTACACTGCCAAAGGTAAAATGTTTGGTTTGTTTATTTTCAAAAAGTTCTAATAAATGAACACCATGGAATTGTTGTTACATAGGAAGAGCAAAGACATTTTGTTTGACATGCGACTAAAGCTTTTTTCTTTTTTTCTTTCTTTTGCCAAAGCTCACTAGCTTTGATTATACGGTAAGTCAAAGGGAGGAAGCCTCCTCTCCTCCTTATAAGATAAAAGGTGCTTTTTGCTTCTCCTTTTTATTTTATTTTACTGTAATGATAGATACAATAAAACAGCGATGTTTAGAAAATCCTTTTGTGCAGAGAATAATACAAAATTATCTGTTGCGTCGTTTGTTCATTTGCATTCTTATCTTTGCTGCACTTTTAAGTATGATAGGTAATTATGGTTGATAGACCTTTCTATTCCTTTTTTTACTGATGAATGTCATATATAGTTCCAACTTGGAAAACTTATATTGAAGAAGGAGGGTAAGATAAAGATAGCAACAGTATGTGCTATAACTAGAAAAAGAGATATGTAGTTCATCTACGCTGATAAGTTACAAGGAACCAAACATAAGAGGAGAATCTCTTTACGTAGCAGCCACAGTGTTAAATGTTAACTTCTCTGACAAGAAATATACAGTTAATTTTGCAATTCAACCAAATGGTACACTTGCTAATGAATATGGTCAACTGAAGTAAGTCTTACCATTAATAGGATCCATACACAAAGAAACTAATACATTCGATAGCCAACAGTTAACATTAAAGTTATCATCTTTTCAAATTTATCATTTCGAGTCTAGTGAAATGATCAACCCAATCCAGGCCACATTCAATTATGAAGATGGTAATCAAATCGATTATCCATTCGATATTTATGTTGGTAATCTAGAAGTATCTGCTTTTTATATGAACGATACAAGCAAATCTATCCCTATCACATGTCATTTAGATGCTCGGATCACATCTTTTCACTTTATGCCAATGATAAAGCACCAATCCTTTCTTGAAAACAATGACGAAAATGAACCCTTTGTGAGCGATAAGATTAGCCTTAAGATATCTACAGGTCGTTCGACCACTACTTTGGTATTTTCTATATTTATTTGTATATTAATGTGGTTATTGTCTCTGCTCATGGGCTTATTTGCATATCAAGTTGTATTTCAAAAGCGAAAAGCGGATGCTCATGGATGTATGATAGGTATTACCACTTTATTTGCCTTGCCAGCGATTAGGTAATGTATTTTCAAATTTCGTATGCTTCATCAAACTCATATTTTATATCAGATCAGCACAACCAGGTATACCAGATGTAGGTACTGTATCTGACATACTCGGATTTTACTGGTAAATAAATATAAAGTAAAACAGGGTAATAAATAAAATTGTTAGGAATATTGCTATTATTGCATGCTCAAGTATAGCTATCATCATCTTCTGGGTTATTCGATGGAATGAATCGTTACCTCGGGGACAAAACAGTAGAAATGCTTCCTTAAGTACTTTTGTAGAAGTCTAATGCAAATAAATAAGAAACTTTTAGAAAATCCAATTCATCTGCCAATCAAAAAAATTCAAAAAATATACAGGTTACATGATCTTGTAATATTTTCTTTCTTTTCATATACCAAATGACAACACCAAAATTAGCATCAACAGCATTACCGTCTTCCAATTTGAGCGAAGCATTTAAGGCACATGTTCAAGGAAGCATTCGGTTAATCAAAGTTGCACTTGAGTTGGAATGGACCGTTTTTACGAGATTCATAGTTGGAGTGATTATGAATACTTTTTTATCTATTGTTTACCTTGTTTGGATTTTACGTCAAACGAAACGTCCACTCGTTATTTGGGAAAGACTAAATAAACCTCTCGTAAAATTATTTCGACCAAGAATATTTACATTTTTAATGCGAAATTTGAATTCTTATTCAGCTTCTGTTGGTAAAGTAACTGTATGAACGTATATTATTTACGTATTTGGTGTGTTTAGATATGAGAATCACACCATTTTCTCGAGGATTTTATACTGGATTTATGCGCGTAATATAGGGATAAAGCATTTGTGTGTTTAAAAAGAGCATGTATTGAATTTTTTAATATAGGATCGTCGTCATAACCAAAACAGTCTCAAAAGGTATATGTGCAAATATATATACAGAGAAACATAAAAATTTTAATATACGCAATACTCATGCTGCTGCAATTGCTACATTTGCTGGAATAGTAGGTGAGTTGGGCTTATTAAGTAATTTATCATCTGATAAAGATGAAATTATACTTTCTTCTTTGGAACTGGAGGTAAACATGAATGAAATTCATAAAAATAACCCACATAGTTCTTCCTTATAGCTTAAGATGGAAACAAAAGGACTAATGACAGTATCCACTGAATTTACGATTTCTGAGATAGCTGATAAAAATAAGCAACTAAAGATGACTGTGGTTGTCAAGGATCGTACTTTAGATACACTTGCAACAGTTCATTTAATCTGGACCATTCAATGATTGTTTTGTTTACAAAATTAAAAAAAGTAATTCAGTGCAGCATTTTTTAAAGCACGACTCTTTTTTATATTTCGTCCCTGTTTGTGTTTATTTTTATTTTATTTTATTTTTTCATAATAGTTTCTTTTTTTTGCTAATAAAAGAATATGTCTGAGAACAATTTATTTCAGTTTGCTCAGGTCATTACTGAAATGCCACTCCAAACGACATCTCAACAGCCACAACATACAGAAGCGTCCAGTTATCGTGCAAGATACATACCTATTCGAAAAGTAATCAATAAATGGAAATTATATTTCTTAAATGTGATTTTAATAATATAATTATAGAATGCTTGTATTATATGCAGTAAATGTTTTACCTGCTCAAAGGCAATAATAAGAATACTAATTTATATAATAGAACTAATGCTTTTTGGATATAGTTTTATGGGGTTGATTGTCATTGCCCTGAAGTACAGCCAAGAAGAGGAAAGAATTTACCAGAAGGAGGACTTGACAGTCGAGCGAAAAAGCTTCACAGAGACGATCCAGATTATGAATTTTCAATCCATTGGATTAATGAAAACGCAAATGCAATGTATAAGGATCAAAACAGTGATACAGTGATCGGCTTAAGAGATCTATCGGAAGTGTCACTTTGCAAGGCACATTCGAGTACACTTTACAGAGCTAAAAAGCGACATGAACGTATGATGGTCACACCGCCTTCCCCAGAAGAGGAAGATTCACCAGTGCATTACAGTGGTGGATTAGCAGCTAAAGTAAGAGAGATATCCAATCAGTACAATCAATTTCACGTACAAGATGTGCAACCAGATTTTACAAGAATGTCACATTCTCACTCAGCTAAACGTAAAAGATCAAGTAAATCAGTTATGCGAAAATCGACTAGTAAATCAACAGATATCAGAAGTACAAGTAGACCACATCCGAGCATGTCTACTCCTGTATTCAATTCAAGAATGTTTATACCAGATAACAATAATACAATACCATCGGATGTGATGCAACAGCAATCATTTCCATCTCAGTTACCGCCCCTTCATACAAGGAATACAGATTGTGTGAATTATAATATTATGGTTGAAACAGTATCACTTAAGCCGATGAATAGCAATAATTCTGATTCTGATTATTATTTTCGTAATCTGGCTATCACAGATACTTTTACTTTTAGAGACCTCTTGACTGAAATTGACATGACTGGATCACCACCACCTGGTAAACGTATAGTCATTTCAGATCAACACAAATTTTATCCTTTAGATCAAGCAATAAGAAACGTCATTAGAAGGCCGACATCGACTCATGTGGAATTATTTCTAGGATTAACAGATAAACCTACTATCAATTGGAATCATTATTCATAATATTAATAAAATTTATACAGCCAATAACATCTAATCATTTTACTTATTAATCATATCGCAGCTTTATATAAATATGTATATTTTTTTTTTCTCTAAAATAAAATCAATACTTACAATGAATAATTCTTCAGGTAATTAGGAACAAAATATTGTAAAAAAAAAGAAGAAGAAAGGAATCTCATGAGCTTTTGATTAGATCAAGGACTTCGAGTACCTGAATTTCCTGCTAGAAATGGACCACAACGACTTGTTGCAGCTACCACCAAACAACCTCGTCTTCGAGAAAAAGTTATTCTGGAACCTGGCCATTCTGCATTGGATTGGGCAAAATTAAAGTCTTCCGGAAAAGACTTGAGGGTAAATAGTATGGATGGTATGCTGTGATAATAATGTCTCTCAAAAGGGAGTACCACAATTAGGTAGATATACATTAGAAGATCTTAAAGAGCACAAGACACAAGAGGATGCATGGACAGCTATTCAGGGTAAGGTGTATAATATCACACCTTACTTAAAATTCCATCCTGGAGGTGTCAAAGACTTGATGCGATGTGCTGGAAAAGATGGCACAAGACTATTTAGTAAGTTGTCTTATTCCCATAAAAGAAACGGTGTATCATAACAATTACTTAGTGCTGACACACTCTTGGGTAAATACGGATTATCTATTGGATCAATGTATGGTTGGGTTCTTGGTTCCTTCAAGACAATAATAGTAAACAATAAACAAGATACCCTTTTTGTCCACTCGAAAACATAATAAAAATACTACTAGATTCATTTTCCATTTTTTATTTTATTTATGTCATCTAAAGAAAAAATAATTGAAAGTAAAAAGGAAGTTGTCATTCGACCTACGTTTTGGAATCCACGTATTGATCCAGATATACAAACCATCATAGTGGATCAACCTACGTTTTCTAGGCCTAGGTAGCTCATTCCAAAATAATAATACACAAATGACTCATATAAAGTATAGACCTTACGATTATTCTGATGTTGCTTGGAATAAGAATTTAGACTTTTGGTATCAAAGAGAACCAATGACTGAATACTACTATTCGTACAAGAAGGAATACGTTAGGAAATGAAGAAAATTATGACTCAAATTATTATTTTCAATGTCAGTTTATACTTCTTTCTGAGGATGTTGAATTGATATTAATAATAAACGTTCAAGTTTCTGATTCTTTTATATAAACAAAATAGCATTTGCTTGATTATGTTTAGAAAAGAAGAAAGAAATCAAAAGAAAATGATAAAGAGAATATGGAAAATAACATTCATTTTTTCGGAAAGCAAGAAACAGGCCATTTTTTAACATTTTTTTGTGTGCTTTATTTTTTAGCCGATATCCGATTTCATCCAGATATAAAAGCATTTGTAAGAAAAAAATTTCTTTCTTTTTTTTTTTTTCTTTTTAATATATTTCAGTCAAATATGCCTAGTATTGCTTTAACACCCGAACAAGAAAAAGTGAGACAAAACCTTTATTTCTCAAGTGGTTTAAAGGGTGCTGCTATTGGTCTTGGTTTAGGTGTAGCTGCTACTGCTTTTACTTTACGTAGATCCCCTGAATTCAGGGCATTGAGTCGACCTATTCAATCTATCATGGCAGCTTCCAGTAAATACAATACTTAAATAGTGGCGTAACGATGCTAACGGTATAAAATAGCTACAACGGCAGGTTTCTTGTTTGCTTCTGATTCTGCTGTGACTGAATATGAAAACAGAGAAATGGGCTATACAGATGAGGATATGATTCATTCATTATTAAGTTCAAAGCATGAGGATGATACCAACTTGTCTTCTATTGATCGATCATTACAATACTTAAACAAGAACCGTTGGTCATTTATTGGTAAGTGACATAATACGTGTACGCAAGTGCAATTTCTTATATTTTTGTACAGGTTTGTCTTGGGCAGCATCCATGGCTGGTGCCTTGGGATATAGTTTTTCAAACAGATATCTTACCACACAGCAGAAGATCGTTCAGGCTCGTATGTATGCTCAAGCAGTAACTATTGCTGTCTTGATGGCCTCTGCTGGTATCTCAATTTACGTAGGTGATGATGAAAAATCAAGAAAGGAATTGCCCGATCCTCAGTTAAGAGCTGTTCTTGAACTTCCTCACTCTAATTCGCCAAAGCCAGACTTGATGAAGTCTACTTCTGCTTAAACTCATAAATGCATATATTCTCTTTCATCCCCTTGTTTTATTTTTTTTTCTTTTTGTTTTTTTAGATAATAAAAACATGATGTAGATATTTACACCTCAGAAAAAGTTCTTTTTAGGTCGGCAAACATTGCGTCATTTGGGTAAAATACTGATAGGGTATATGAAGTGTCAGTTTCAGTCATCAAGGCATAAACAGAATGAACAAAAGTACTTACCTCCGAAAAGTAAAGCAATCATCGATTGCAGCCTAGTTCTGCTTCCTTTTCAGAAGAGAACGGCAATAGTTTTGCTTACAGTGTGGAATTGACTGTTGTTTAGAAAGGTTTAATGAAGCCGAGAGTATGGCCATGTCCATATATAAGAGCAGAGAGCGAGACAATAGAGTTTTTTCTTTTTACGCATGTTGCTTTTAAACTAAAAGAAAAAAAAACGATGAATAAACAAAGCAAGGCTTCCATTCATTCTTCTTGAACGTCTTTTTTTCTTGGAACATTACGCATACCCCTATTTTATCACTTTTTATTTTTATCTTATCAAGTCAATTATGGTGAAAGGATCGATCGTTCTTTAACATTTACTTGAAGCAACTTATGCAAAAAGAGCATAAGTTATAAATGTAACTCTCACATTAAATTTCAAAACTACGTCTGTCTCTTCTATATGATTAGCAAAGAAGTAAAGAGATGGCTTTTTTTTAAGCTTTCTAGGAGGAACCTGAAACAAGGTTTACCTTCTCAAGGTTTTGAACATTTGTCACACTTTTTTTTTAGTTGAACAACAAAAAAGCTTTATGTAGTGCACTTCATATCTCTTTCTATTCTTTAATATGGCCTTAGTATTCTTCTTTCTCAGCCCTTTCTCAGTTTCAACCTCAGCATAGTTGATACTGTTGGCACAAGATGAATTTTTAGATTTTACTTGTATAGATAAATCATGCTTTATTTTCTCAAAGAAAAACAGAACAAAATAGAATGATACAAACTAGTAAAATTTGGCTATATCATAATTGGTGAGATAGATCAAAAGGCTATTGTAAAAGAGGATGGCAAGATATTTCTAATTAGCTCTCCCTTAGTTTTTTGTAACGATATACAGTCAAACCTATGGAAATTGGCGTTTTCACAGAAATAATTGTCGTGGGTTCTTTCGCGAATCTATACGTTACACACACTAAAATCATTAAACTGCAAAAACTACTATTAAACTATGCCTCCAGGCAATTCAAATAACAGTAATTTAACAAATACTGATGAGAATCTCAATCAGGAAGCTATTGACTCCTTACTTCCAAAGTTTGAGACCCATCGTAAATCCTTAAGATGTCCTCATTGCGAGAAGATGGGATTCTTTCGTCGTAATGGATCTACTAAAACCGATCCACCAACACCCATACTCCGCTGTCATGGCTGTGGTAAGACCTATAAGGCTCACACAATGGCGTGCATTATTCAATCTTTCCTTTCCCCCACCAATATTGTAAACTCAATCGCCAGCGAAACTTCTGGAATGATCCACAATACACAGCTCAGTCCGAACGGCCGCACAGTCGATCAACCGAACAATCTGCAGCCCTTACTGGACATGATCCAACGCCTCACTACTGAGCTAGCATCGGCCCGTGCTGAAATAGACAGCTTACGTCAACAAATGGATAAACTCCAAGGACAGTCTGCCCAACAACTTTCAAACTCGAGAGCTACCAAATCGCCCAAAGAGGCTGACCACCTCAACCACGACGAGTTTCCTGAACTTCCCTCCCAAATGCCTCCTTGGCACAACCCAGTAAGGATCACACAAATCAAACGCAGCCTTGTCGAACACCAACAACAACGCCGTCTTCAACGGCAGGAAGCCGCCGCACGCTTGCTACAACCGCCCTCTGAGAATCAAGTATTTCAATATTTATATTTTACCTACCAAAGCACGTGTCCCTATAAGCCAGATTCGCACTCGCCTGAGAAAACTTGATATCAAAAACAATCGTATACTAGACATACACTACCCAGACCGTCATGTTGTTGCGCTGCTCGTACATAATGACTACGTAAATGAACTTCGTGCACAACTAGAGCGATTTAAAATTACCATTAAAGATAACTTTGATCCTTGTGATCCAGAGATCTTACGCGACCCTAAATATGCCGACCTTTCAACTGCTGAACCAGCTAACTACGCCCTTATGCACCATAGTGATCGTATGGTGCGTGCTCTTAAATACATACGAGTTCCAGTCAAATATACTGTTGCCCGATACTTCTATTCCAAGGGATGGATCAGCAAAACTACTTTGGAGGAAACCCTACCCAACAAGGCCAGAAGCACTGACCAAGCAGCCGAATTCTTCCATTCAGATGACGTCTTTATGGACACCGCTGATGACTTTTTCCACGACTCCATCAACATTGACAACAGTACCAAACGGGATGCTACCACTATGGATGACTCTACACCCATATGAATACTATAACAATTACAATTTTCAATGCCACTGGCTTGCCGAAGCATGCCATTACGCCTATCCTCGAAGCTGCCCAGTCTACGAGTCTTTTATTAATCACTGAAACTTGGTTGTTATCACCTGCAAGATACCCTACTAACTGGAAACAATTCCATACCTATGGTATACCAGTCGAATACTATAACAATAGAAGCTCACAAGGTATATGTCTACTGGTCAACCCAAATTGCAAGCACCATATACACTATCTGTCTCCACCTGACTCTCCTCTAATACAATATCAGCTCTCATTCGCAATAGCCGACACATTGGTCCATTGTCTATACTTACCACCTTCTTTGGACAATCACACAGTCTTGGCAATTTTATCCTCTCTCCCGCTTACTGCCCCTAACACCAGACAAACAGTTATCTGCGGAGATCTCAATGCTAGGCTTGGTTCTTATACAGGTGACCGCTCAACAAACTCTCGGGGTAATACTGTATACCGCTGGATGATGGAAAACAATATTATTACATGGAATCAACGTCTAGCTTACGGCCAACCCATGTTTCTCACGCATCAGGGCAGTAGTATAATCGATTTGTTTCTTAGTACCACTGAATTAACCGAACCTGCAATGACAGTTTTTACAGATAAATCTTTAGGTTCTAATCACAAAATGGTCTCACTCATGTTTAAAACTACAGTGCCTTATCAACCAACACAAATGCAACGAAATGTCTGGAATCTGGGTAAATTAAAGGAACCAGAAGTACAAAAAGCATATATACAACACATCCAGGCGGCTCTAGTCTCTCTTGGACCCTTTAATGAACATACATGGATGCAGACCGCCAATAAACATGTAGCGCAGCAACACATTGAAGAATACAACTAATCTCTTTGCAAAATTATCTATGACTCATTAGATATTACATGCGGTCAGATCATACAATCTAAAGATCCACTGCGAAGCTTTTGGACTGATGACATGCTACAGGCCTTAGATATCCGGGAACATTACTATCGCAAATGGTGTAAAGCATATGGCCTGAATAAACTGCGCTACTGGATTAAACATCAAGAAGCCTGCGCTCAGCTTAAGCGACTGATACACCGACGAAGACGAGAGACCTGAAACAAATTCTGCCACCAAATGGCGACAGGAGAATATACTAAAGCTATTGCGAAGATCAGCAAAATACGCAAGCACAGAACATTGAAGCCGACATTTTCTACACCGCAAGGACCAAAACATTCTGCAGACACAATGGCTACACACCTTGAAACTATTTTCTCTGGTGATCTACTCCAAGGCGCGAAGAAATACGAGGTTGCTTCGCCTATTCTACCCTTCGAAGCGGAATGCCCTTTCGATGTCAACCTTGTTCAAAATGCTATAAACAACTTGCCTATCAGAAAGGCTCCAGGCATTGATCACTTGCGCAATGAGATGCTCAGACCCATCCAACATCTCCTGGCACCTGTATTACTGGAACTTTTTCGCCTCTGCTGGCGCTGGTCCTACACTCCTCAAGCTTGGAGAATAGCCCAAGTTGTCCCCATTCATAAAAAGGGCAACCCTTCTGATGCTAATAACTATAGACCGATCAGCCTAACCTCTGTTTTGCGAAAGATTCTGGAAAGATGTATTGAAGCATCTCTTCAAGAAATGGGACCACCGCTCGACATCGCCCAAGGAGGCTTCCGAAGATCACGAAGTGCTCTCGACCAAGCCCTATGCTTATCAGAAATTTGCCACTCGTTACGAATAGATCATAATACAAGCCCGATATTGGCATTTCTTGATATAAAGTCAGCGTATGACACCGTTAACAGGGACCTTGTATGGCACGCATTGCAACAATATCTCCCTTCACCACTTTTGGGGCTCCTGCACAACCTATTCGATGAAGTGCTTATAGAAGTACTTCTGTCCAACACTTCCTCTAGACGATTTCATCCACGAACAGGCGTCCTCCAGGGATCGACTCTCTCTCCTTATTTATACTCGATCTACATTAACCAACTTCCTACGCTACTGCGACCACGGGAATTTACAACAGATTTGCCTCCTAGATTAGCCATACCTCTACTCAACTGTCTTCTATATGCAGATGATGTCGTGCTTATTGCAAATCAACATAGCATGGCCCATTTACTCAAGATATGTGAACAGCATAGCATAGACACTGGTTACAGATGGAACCCCACGAAATGTGTTATTCTGGACAATCCTTCCCAACCTATCGAGTACAAGATTTACAACCAAGCTATACCTCGTCTATCTTCTTTCGCCTATTTGGGTGTTCCATTTAAACCTGGAGGTTTTCTTGATCCTGACGCCTTGGTGAATCGTAACTGTTCAAAGGCATTTGCTACAATGAATATGCTTACCTCTATTGGAGTCAATCCTACAGGTTTTTCCAAACTGTTATCCTCTAGGTTCTACGCTCAAATTGTTCGGTCCCAAATGGAATATGGCCTGGCTATCAATCTATTCTCCAATTCCCAATTACGACGATTAGAAGATACCCAAAATAAGTGTATACGGAAGATATATGGCGCTCACGATCGCTCTTCTACCAAGGTAATGCTGCACTTGGCCAAACTTCCTATTATGAATGAAAGAGTACGCATTCTACAGGCTCAATTTCTCTTTCGTTCCTTATATGTACCAGAAGATTCTCTGCTGGGTTACTTACTCCCACATATACAATACATTAGAGGATATCAGTGGTCCAACCTCTCTAAAACTGCCCTTTGGCAACTTTTGCCTACCCCTCATAATAGCCTAACTATCCGTGACTTCCGCTCCATCAAACGAGACTATTTACAGCAAGGTTTACAACAACGAATGCGTAGTTATAGATCAAAACTTCTCTCATTTTGTCGCCCCAAATTGTCCATTAATCCAATTCTATGGATACCCATGACACACCGAGAACGTAGTCGTTGCATTCGTTGGCGTCTTGGTTGGCTGCCTAATGGTCGGCTTCGGCCATGCCCGATACATCGCTCTCATATGCTCACTAGGTCACATGCTATAGAATGCCTCCGTATGCATCATAGGTTGCGCCTTTCGCTATCGATTCCAGATCCTTTGTCGTTTTTATTTAACAAGCTTCCTACGGTTCCTCACTTTTCCGCAAGACATATTGACTCTTGGCATTTCTACTGGCCGATCATTTGTTCCATTCTATCCGAGTTGGACCAGCTTCAGCACAGCTACCTTCCTCAAGAATCCACTTTCTTAGGCAGGCGTTTCCTTCGTTGGCTTGATAAGCTTCAATAACTACCTTGGCCTTCCAACTTCTTTATTACATTCACATTTTTACCCTTGAACCTGAAGGGATTTTTTAGTTTCTTTTTCTTTAATCTGATCTCGTCCGGGCGGGTTTTGTATTTTAGCGCTCAAAAGGACGTTTAACTCAATAAATAAAATCCGTTATTTAAAGAAATAATTGTCACTTTTATAAAAATGATTGGTCCAAAGATAAATATAATTGTCGGCAATTGAAAAAGTCCATGTTTGATTTATTTATATGTTATTTATCAATATTTACTTATTTATTTTTTCAGTCAAAATAATAACTGAACGCCACCACCCTATTTATTGTAGGCGAGGATCGGCCCGCTGGCGATGCCAGTAATATTGGGGGTAAGCAAATGTTTATTTGAAACCACACTCTTTACTGACTCAGTCTTAAATCGGACTCATAGAGTGTTTACGCCCTCAGTATCCAATTAGTATTAGTTATAAATTCCAGTGCGCATAAATCCCCCTCCACCCCCACCAAGATGCTTCTTCTCTCTATAGGCTTTATTAGTAATGCCAGAAAACAGCTTGAGTCGATCGATTTAAAATGCTTCAAAAAAAAAAAATGAATGAAAAAGAAAATAATTGTGAACAAAATGGTTTATTTAAGTTTCTTTTTTTTTTCGTATTAACATGCGGCAGACAGAAAATAAGCTGCTTATGAAACTATTGAGAGTTCCCTGTTAGGCAAAGAGAATTGTAATAATGTCAAATACATGAGTTATTTAAACAAGCCTTTGGCAACTTCTAAAAGAAATAGGAGAAACTTTCAACATTCCAAATCAAGTTTGAGTGATTGAGTAATATAAGTCAATAATTATACTGGTGGCCAACTTGTGGAAAGCTCTCCCATGCAGGTTCATTCAGATAGATATGATGACATAGAAAAATAAAGCATTAATATGTTGTTATTTATTATTGTTTTTCATATATTTATACTGACCTTTTTCGTTCATTCAAAACCCCAGATGCACACGGTAAACGCATAGAAAGCGTTTAAGTTAACTAATGTATTTACATAAGATTAGCAACTTGAAAAACGTGCAAGCAACAGCCAGGGTTTTGAGGCATTCTACAAAGGTCCTTTGACAACGAAATACATCGGTCTGCCTAAACCGTAACGTGATTTCTCGTCAAAATGAGGAGGGAAGCACGCTTAGATGTAAGATCTGCCCTCAAGTTTAAGATAATGGAACAATTTAATGATTACGCCTGATGCTCTTAGAAAGAGAAAAGGCTCTTGGCAAGTTGCAATCATTGTACCACACCTACCACCATTGGTTTGCCAATCTGCAGAAGCTTAAGAGAAAAAAAAAATCACGAAATTTTTCATCAGAATAAAAAAATGATGAGGAAACCGCGAAAGTGACTGCAAATTCCATGGAGTATTTTATGCTTCTCCTGATTTTCAATTCTAGACCATTTTTTTAATCACTCAACCTGATAAAGACAACTACACTGAAGATGCCAAAGTCTAAATCTCAAAAAGAAAACGTTCGCGCTAAATCCGCAAGTCCTTCTATTGTCACTAAACCCATCCCCGGGAAAAGAATCCTGAATGTCAATGTTGAGCAAATTAATGTCAGAGGAGTGTCAAAAGCCTTTTTACGTGCACCAATCACAGGGTGGACTAGTCCAACCAAACTTATCAATTCAATTCAAGCCGATAATGTTTCTGACACGGACGCTGCTCAGGCCCTATCTCACATACGATCAAGCTTAGAAAGTATTGGAAAATCGAAAAACGTACCAGACCAATTGTCAAGATTTGCCAATAATTGTTATAATTATTCCCTCAAACCAAAGTTCTCTGAGGACTTTGTTAAACTATATACCGCAAAACGAGGAAGGATACAAGACCTCGAATTGAAAGAAAAATCACGTACCTTATCTACAAAAGCCATAAAATCTGCCTTTGATATCACAGATAAGGCTGTGGATGTTGTTAAAGAGTTTACACTAAAAGAAATGGATAATGGTAAGTGTTGATGAAATAACAATTATTCCAAATGCGGACTAAAATCATGCTCTAGATCATCACGGAGACGACACTGCAGGACCAAGCCAATCGACAAACATGGTAAAGTTATAAATCAATATATGTAAAAAAAATATATATATATTAATGTATTCATTATTGATGATATATATAGAACTCGTCGGATGCAAGCGAAACTGAATTGATGGGGCCTTCAAGATTAATAAACCATACTCCTAATTTGCCAAAGTTATTAATCACAAATATTGAAAACGTACAAGACAAGTGCCATATCGCCATATCCAATATGCCTTTGTCACTGATGCCACTCTCTTTGCGAGACGCTTTAAACAATAATCGTGGTGATCAAAAGGCTTTGCAAGGTTTAGGGAAGTTCCCTAATGTGCTTAAACTGTTGAAAGATTTGATGGCTGGTGATGTGCAATTCGAAAACTTTCCTCTGGATGTGTGGCGTTTCAAGAGTGAAGCTTTGGCTTGGGGCTCGTTGGAGAGTAACTTTTTTTCGACAATTGCTATCATTTTGACCGATTTCTGGGGATTATTCCAGAGGCTTGATTTCAACAAAAGCCATGAGAGGACCTTCTGGACAGAATACGTTATACCGATCTTTAAGCATTTCTGTATCATGAACAAAGGGTTCATATTTAGCTGGTAAGTGATTAGCATGTTAATTAGAATACGTTTGAAATATACTGACATTGTTAATATTATGCATAAGGTGCGAATCAAAAATGCTTTCTCATGCCAACAGCCAAGTCATCCCACGTGTCTGGAATAACAGTACCGAAATGTTGTTTGCAGATGGTATTGGACGCAAGGATGCGTTCGAAGTAGTAATCATGGAATCATCTGGCCCCTTCTCTACTGAATATATTGACCATTCCCTGGAAGATACCTGGAAGCTCATAACCATGACCAGCAACTCCTTACGTAATGAAATCCTGAAGTACCAGAATGCTTCGTTTGAAACCGCTAAAAATTTAGCATCTTAGGAATTCAGTGTATCTGCGACAAAATTACCTTGACAAAATGCAGTCTCTTTAGTACAACGAAATGGCAAGTTATTGAATTGAGAAGTGCAGTCATCCCTGTAACTTGGGATACAAGAGCAAATATGATCTCAGTCTTTGAGTTGTTGGCTACGCTGCAGGTAAATGTCTTTAACTTTGTAAAATCATTGGTATTTTTACTTATTTTATTCTGTTTTTTAGAATGAATATGACAATCAAAAGGATGTGTTAAAAAAGTTACATCAAGAGAACAACTTCCTGGACCATGTTGAGGAGAAGGATACTGTTCGCTACCAATTTGAAAATACGGATATTTTCGAATGAATTGTGTTGTATATTTGTATATATTATTTATTATTGACTAAAACGCTGTATATTTTTTTCCCCTTTTTTTTTTTTCCTTTTGGGCCTTTTTTTTAAACAAAAAAAGGGCCCCCCTTTTCTTTAAAAAAAAAAAATTCCCTCTAAAAAAAGGGGGGAAAAAAAAATTTGGGTTTTTTTAAGGGAAAGGTTTAAAACCCCCTTTTTTTTTTTTTTTAAAAAAAAATTTCCCCGGGGGTTACCCGGGGGAAAAAATTTTTGGCCCCCTTTTGAGGGGGGAAAAAAATTTTTTTAGCTTTTCCCAATGAAAAAAAAAAAGTTTGGGGGCTTTCACCCAACAAACCCTTATTTTGGGCGGTGCCTTTGGGAAAAAAAAAAAAAAAAAAAAAAAAAAAAAAAAAAAAAAAAAAAAAAAAAAAAAAAAAAAAAGGGGGCTTTGGAATACAACACGGGCTTTTTTTTTTGCAAATACAAATGTGTTTATATGAAAAATATAAAAACATTACATAAATACTACGTTTCTCTCTTTTCACTTCTTTATTGTTTCTCCTTTCTTTTTTCTTCAAATATGGCCATAGACGCTTACTGGGGTATAGTCAACGCGTTTCGATTAATTACAGATATATTCTTTCGAGAAATTCGAGTCAGGTAAAAAAAAAGCTTTATTGTTATATCTGTGTGTGTTGTATCTCAATTCGTTCCATAATAGTTGCGAAAACAATGTGCCAAAAGAAGCCCCATGTATATTTATTGTAGCTCCTCATGCCAACCAGTAAGTATATATTGACATACGAGAGAGAAAAAGGTCTAAAAAAAAGCGACTTTATTAGATTTGTCGATCCTGGTATGGTAGCCATTTCATCGCCCCATCGCTTCGCGCCTCTCATGGCCCAAAGCTCATTCAAAATGAACATCATTAGGCCCACTGCACGCGCGGTCAAGACCATTCCCGTGATCCGACCACAAGATCTGGCCACAAAGGGGGACGGCACCCTCTTCTATAAAAAGGATGACGACCTACTCAATCTCCATGGTAAAGATACCCATTTCACCCAGCAGGTCGGTCCCTGTGACTTAATCGTATTGTCAAAAACCACCAAAATCGAGGTGGTGGAGGTTGTATCTGATACCCAACTCAAACTCAAAACACAACTCAGCGAGGAGGCCATCCAGCATCAACTTCATGAAGACGATACAACATATAAGGTGATATCCCATGTGGATCAGAGTGTCCTCTATGAAAAGGTGCATGAGCGCCTTGATCAGGGTGAATGTATTGTGATCTTTCCGGAAGGAGGCAGTCACGACAGAACAGAAATGTTACCATTGAAAGGTATTATTATTAAATGTGTGTATGTATACGTGTAAAACTCTAAACTTTATATTTTGATAAGCTGGTTTTGCTATTATGGCTTTAAGTGCCATGGCAGAAAACGAAAACTTGGATGTAAAGATTGTCCCTGTGGGATTAAACTATTTCCATCCACATCGTTTTAGATCACGCGTCGTGGTCTCCTACGGCATGCCCATTTCGGTGCCCAGGGAAATGGTGGAAAGCTACAAGGCAGGTGGTCCCGCGAAACGTGAGGCGATTTCAAAGTTATTGGATGAGGGATATAATGGATTGAAGATTGTTACGGTCAATGCGCCCAAATATGAAACAATGCTGGTAAATATTAACAAATGTCACAAGCTCAATTATTTTTGTCTTACGATATTGTCCTTTTTCTTTTAAATTGATTTTTGTTATTTTTTTTTCTTACTGAAAACAATCTCGAACGATGAGCACATTTTTTTATGAAGATGGACAACATTTATAATGAACAAGGAGAAATTGTCTACGATCCGATGGAGGATGTCCTAACGCAAGATGATGATCCAAATGTAGTTCTTGAAACAATCACTAGCTAGAAAACCTACTTGAGTGTTAAACGCCCTGAGAAAACTGCAGGGGAGCTTTCTTCCGAGAAACAACTGAAGCTTAAAGTACCTGGTTCAAATAAAACATACAATCACTATAGTGACTTTATCAGGGAATCATTTATAGATCGGATGCTCGAAAAACCTGAAGAACGTGGATTGGTTGCCAAGGTTGCAAGAGACCTAAACATCAACTATCGCACTGCATTAAGATGGTGGAATCAGTATAAAGAAACGGAGGAGATTCCATACAAGAAATCCGAAGAAAACAGTGGTCCTAAGAGCTCGTTTACGACTAAACACAACGAGTATATGCAGGGTCTATTGGATAATGATCCTCAGTTATTTTCGGATGATATTATGAAAAGCTTAGCCGAACAATTTGAAGGTTTCACCATCTCTAAGTCGCAGCTAAATAATCAATTACGCAATACAATGCTCATCACTATCAAGAAACCATTGTTTGAACCTGAAATAAGAAACTCATCAGAAAACATGCAGACCAGATTTGAGTGGTTTATGAAGTGGAAGAGCTCTGATCTTGATTTTACAAAGAATTGTGTTTTTATTGATGAGGCTGGATTTCACATTATGAGGAATAATTGGGCAAGATCAAAAAAAGGCAGCTCATCTATTGTAAAACGACCAACAACTAGAGCGATAACACATGCTATTATTGGCGCTATCCATTCATCTAGTGTTGTTCATGTTGTGATGAAAAAACCTCCACCCAGAAAAGAAAAGAAATCGACGAGTAAAAAGAAAAAAGTTAATAATGGGGCAAAGAGAAGCGAAGCTGAAGTTGATGAAGAGGATCCAGAGTTTGAAGATCCTAATAATAATAAGTCATTAAAACAGGGGACAACTACTGCGCATTTCGTTAAATATATGAATGCGCTTCTTGATATAATGGATCTTGATGAAAATTTAAAGGGAAATTATATTGTAATGGACAACGCCTCGATTCATAAATCTCAGCCAATGATACGAAAAATTGAACGTAGAGGTTATAAAGTGATGTACTCACCAGAATTAAATCCAATCGAGCAGTTTTGGGGAGTAGTCAAAGGCAAAATGAAGCGCGATCGATTATTGGCGGAAGAAAATTTATCTGGTAGAATTGCTGATGCCTGCAATGATGTGCTCATCAGCGACCTCTATGGTTTCTGTAACCACTCAAAGCGCTAGATTATTAAATGTTACAAAAAAGCATTATTCTAATATATAAATACATATCTTAAATGACTATTTTTAAAACAACAAATATCTATGATCAACTTAAGCGCCAAATTTAATTAGCTGGCACGGACAAATACTCTTGTTTAAACGTTATGTTTTATTAAAGGTCCAATTGAGCGCTAAAAAATAAAACAAACAAGTGTCCGCCCGGACCAGATCAATCCGTTTGGAGGTGTGATGTTTAGAAAAAAAAAAACCCCCCCTTCGGGTTCAAGGGTAAAAAATGAGAAAGGAAAGTAGGATGCATAGAGAGACATACGAAGTTAGTTGAATTGTTTCAGCCATTCAATTAATTTTTGGCCATGAGGTGTCTTGCATGGGATGGTAAGGGCAGGGTTTGGGAGCTCCACCTGGCAACCAACCAAGGCGCCATCGTATACATCGACTTCTTTCTTCATGAGTCATTGGTAGCCACAAGATAGGGTCGAGAGTGATTGTTGGTCGACAGCTGGATAGTAGTCTGGAGTTCTTACCTTGGATCTGTTTTTCAAGGTTAAAGTGGAGGAATTTCTTTTTTATTACTCTAAAGCCTCGGATATCAAAGTCGGTTATTGTCGGCGGCATCAATTTCCACAGAGCAGTTTTTGATAGTTTATACCATTGATGACCTCTGGTGTACTGTATATGTGGCATTAAGCGATACAGCAGTGTGTCCTCAGGTAAAGATAATGAACGAAAGAGGAATTGGGCTTGCAAGATAGCTACTCTTTCTCTCATTGTGGGTAACTTAGCCAAATGGAGCATCACCTTGGTGGAAGTTTTTCTAGACGCACCATAGATCTTATATATGCATTTGTCTTGTGCCTCTTCTAAAGATTTCAGCTGAGAGTGATTGAAGCAGTTGATAGCTATGCCATATTCCATTTGTGGCCGAACTATTTGAGCATAAAATCGGGAGCATAGGAGCTTGGAGAATCCAGATGGGTTTACTCCAATAGAAGATAGGACATTAATCGTAGACATGGCTTTGAAAATATTGCTTTGCACAAGCTTCTCCGGATCAAGGTGGCCGCCTGGTTTGAAGGGTATCCCTAGGTAAGTAAATGTTGTCGCTTGCGGTAGAACTTGGTCATAGATAGCATATTCTACTGTCTGTGGTTGGTTATCCAAAATGACACATTTTGAAGGATTCCACTGGTATCCCATTTGTATACTATGTTCTTCGCATTTTCGTAGTAGGTCAACCATTGTTAATCTGTTGGCTATCAAAACCACATCATCCGCGTAAAGTAAGCAATTCAAGAGTGGTGCTAAATATAATGGGGGTGTATCATCCTCTATAGCTTGATGGCGTAGGTATACCGGAAGTTGATTTATATGACCAATCATTTTTATAAAAGTGACCATTATTTCTGTGAAAACGTCAATTTCCATAGGTTTGACTGTATCGCCATTTGTATTCATTAAAAATCCGTGGCTACACAGGAGAAGGAGAGTGTTAAACACCTTAAAGCCATAATTGCGGACGTAAAAAAAAGTGGAAAACGCACAATTATATACTTTTACCTCTTCTCAATAAACTAGTTTAAGCACTTTGAACTCAACAAATATTAGTTATAATGAGCAGCCTTTGTTGATGGCTTCGTTGACTTTGTCTTATCTCTTTAAATCATGACAACCTTTTAGACGTTTGAATCTGTCTTTGGGTAATTACTCTCCACTGTCAAAAGCTCGATTTTGATAAGTTAATATTAGGACCTGTTACAATGAGGCCTGACAGGTGAATGCTTTAGGTTTTTAACAAGTATTCTCATTTTCTGAAGTGATAGGACTCACCAATGCTTGAAAAAACATTCGAAAAGGAAACTGCCTTATAAAATTTTGTCCGAGGTAAAAAAAATCATGAGTCTCATTGAGTCCTACGGGTAAATTACTGCCATATGAAAATGGCAAAGTGTATGCCTAACTTCGGAAAAGGATTAGCATATAAGGAGAATGGCAATAATATTAAAAACAAAACACAATAGTGTCTTAAGAATCCTTTCGAGTCTTGCAAGCAGTCTTCTGTGCTTCAAAGATATAATTCTCTGCTTCTAATTGGCTAGCTTTATTTTTACGTCACTTATTCTTTCTCAGTTTCTTTGACGCTTTTCAATCCATTGAAATACCAAAAACATTTTTATTTATAGATAAATCAGAATGTTTTGTGCCAGTAAGTATTCTTTTTTTTTCCCTCACTTTTTGGCTATCATGATCTAATGCAATGCAGTTTCTGGGGAAGCTCCAGAACAGCCTGTTGTTTCCGTGAAATCAGGCAACATTTTTGAGAGACGATTGATTGAAAAATACATTTCCGAACATGGTAGAGATCCTGTTACTAATGAAGAAATCACAGCTGACGATTTAATTGAAATCAAGACCAGTAAGTAAAAAAACAATAGATGCATATTTTATTCATTTGTTCTATTGTTTTTTTTAGCGCCTGAAACAGTTAAGCCTCGTCCTCCTAAATTATCCTCTGTTCCTTCTCTTTTGTCATCACTTCAAAACGAATGGGATAGTGTGATGCTTGAATCGTTCACATTGAAGCAACAGTATCAACAAGTTCGCCAGGAATTATCTCATGCCTTGTATCAAAATGACGCTGCAACAAGAGTTATTGCCCGTTTGAAGAAAGAACGTGATGCTGCTAGAGAGTAAAAAAAAAAAAAAAAAAAAAAAAAAGACAGAGAAACAATGAGAAGCTTATTTTTTTTTACAGTGCTCTTGCTAATATACAAGCTCACTTGGGTACGACAACACCAACAGCTCAACCAAGCCGAGAACAAGAATCAATGGATGTCGATCAGCCTAATTTGCCTGAGGAAGTAATTGAAAAGATGAATACAACTAGTGCAAGGTAAGTGGATTGAATTTGCGCTGAGATGATGATGCTAAATGAAAATTAAGGCTTTCAGAAATGCGTCGTGGAAAGAAGAAGCCACCAACTGAATTTGCTTCTGTTGAAAAAGTCCAAGAATACACTCAAACATCTAGCATTCCTTCACTTCACTCAGCTCGTTCGGCTGGTATTACAGCACTTGATGTCAATTCAACCGGAAACCTTATTTTAACTGGTGGAAATGACAAACACGTTCAAGTGTACGATAAAAGTGAAGATAAAGTGATTGCCAACCTCGCTGGTCATACAAAGAAGGTGACAGCAATTAGATTCAGAGGTCAAGAAGAAGAAAATGACGTATTCCTTAGTGCAAGTGCGGATAAGCATGTTCGTCTTTGGGTTCCTGATGAAAAGAAGGGTATAAAGGAAAAGTTTGATTATTAAGAAGGATCTTAATCAAATTATGTAGGTTATAAACTTGGTCATAACATTAGTGCACACAAAGGAGAAGTGACTGGAATCTCTGTTCATCCCTGTAAGGATTACTTTGTTAGTGCTGGTGGAGATAGTAAATGGATATTTTATGACTTTGAAACGGCACAATCTATCATGGAAACTGTCGATAGTGAAAACCAATCTGGCTATACTAGCATCTCATTCCATCCTGATGGTAATCTTCTTGCTACTGGTACAAATGATTCTGTTGTTCAAATTTGGGATGTCAAATCCCAAAAGATTGCTACTAACTTTGGCGAACACACTGGCAAAATTAACGCACTCGCATTCTCAGAAAACGGGTAAAACCACAGCAACAAAGAATACATCACAATAATCATATTCATTTTGTTTTTTGTTTTTTTAATAGTTATATTGTTGCTACAGCTTCAGAAGATAATTTGGTTAAATTATGGGATCTTCGTAAACTGAGTAATACAAAGACATTTACATTAGATGACGGATACAAGGTTCAATCGCTTGCATTTGATGATTATGGACAATACCTTGCTGTAGGTGGTAATGACGTTCGTGTCTTCAAGGCTAAAGATGGATCTTCTATTGCTACTTTCTCTGATAATACAGCAGATGTTACGGGTCTACATTGGTCACCTCTTGCTCAAGGCCTAGTCACTTCTAGCTTGGATCGTACAGTTCGTTTCTATGGCTCCAATTAAAAAACCTGAATAAACAATACGTAAAAAAGAAAAGAAGTTTGTAATGAACCTAAACTATTGCTTATCAATATTTATTATATACTACGCATAACAGTATGAATCACACTTCTGCATTATTTAAGATACCTTGATGTGTCAAGCTTTATACAATGATAATATCCTTGTCTTATCTCTAAACATAATTTTGCATTTTGTTTGATGGTGTAATCACAGTATTCTCAACCCAACAATGAAGGGCGTGTAACATTTGTAAGGCTCATTCTTCACTTTTATACATGGCCTCGAATACATATACTTCCTGTTATATTGTGAATCAATAACAAAATATATCAAGACAAGAAAAGAGATGCAACCTATATCTTAATTTTCATCTATAAAGATTTTAGCTAGCAACGTCTCATAAAAATGTAACATACAAAGATTGATTTATGCCGCCAATTGCTATTGGATTTAAAACTTGCCAACTCATGTTTTGATTGGTTCACGTGATCCAAATTAACATTAATGTGATCTTTTTAATAAAAACTGCTCAAATGGGGACAAGGTATCCTTAAACCTTAATCGTCCTGACCAGTTCAATTTTCAATAGAGTACGAAGGGTGAAGGAACCCATTTAGGATCAAGTCAAAAATGCAAGACAGTAAAAAGGAGCAAGTGAAATCAGTGCTTTTTTTTTTATTGCTCCAACTGAGAAAAAGATAGGCCAGACAAGTATTTGAAGGAAAAGAACGGATGAGTGGATGGTGTTGAACAGCATCGACTTTAAGGAGCAAAATGACAGGGTGTAGATCAGATAAAGGGTCAATAGCGCTAGATCGAGTTTCGCTTGGCTGGGGTTTTGGAAGCTTATTGAGGATGTGAGATTCCAGATCTTGAACAGAAGAAAAGACGTACAGCTAGAGATACATTTATAAGCAGTGTATAACGCATTGTTTGGTTAAATAGCGAGATTGGCAGTAGCGCTGTCAAGGTAAATAGTCTGGACACCAGCTGGTGCATCGACTGTATTCGAGGGATATCATAGGCAACCAAAGGGTGTGTTCAATCCTCAAGTTTGGGCAACAAAAAGAGAGAAGCTTGGAGAACTGACCAGCTACAGTCGAAATGAGATTTTTTTTTTTTTTTTTTTTTTTTTTACAAAGATAGGCCAATTTGTATTTGCGAAAATTGACAGCTGTCATTGACGTAAGAGGAGAGGACGAAATCTGAAATAGAGGAGTGATAGACAGCTTGAATCATTGGGACGAGTGGCTCGATTGAAAAAGTGAAAGGAAACGAGACAGGAAAGTGTCATCAGGTGCAATTGATGAGGGTAAAATGAATTTGACTTGAAGGATATTGGAGAATTCTTCCATGAAAAGGGTGTGTGCAATACGTCAAATCACTATGAACACGCCGTAAGGATCTATGATAGAATCTATATAGATGATACGTATTGAAATAGCTATTTATAACATTTCTCTAATTTTTTTGCTCAAATATGCTGCCGCAAATCAAGTGTGAATAATCTCTGTAAGAATCTAGTAAATACTATATATTATTTTGAAACTCAAACAGAAGATACTGTTTACTCGACAGATTTCAACAGTCAACTTTTTTTTTTCGTCATTCATATCTTAAGGACGTTCAGACCCTTTTTAAAGCTTCTTCTAAGAAATGCAGATATGCAATCATATCAACCACATAAAACATTTATTAACACAGATTGTTTGACAAGCATGTCAAATCTTATCAATCAAGTGTGTCACTTGGATAATAAGCCTCTACGACTTAGCCTTCCGTTTAGGATAATCTTTGCTTTTCACAAAAGTATATCGCTAAATTTAAGTAGCTCTTCAACCTCTATTCAAGCAGTTTTTGTCGTACGATAGTAATTAAAGTCTCATTACTGATAATGGAATAGAATCTTTGAAAGAATATAAATTGAAGTATAGCCAATCGCATTCAAGTTGATTGATCGAATGTTTATAATCTCTTTACAAATATAGAGTTCTATTCTTATGTGCAATAGTCAGAGGCACCTATCAATAGATAGCAATGTTAATTAATAATATGGGAATCGTAGGTGTAATGGACATGGTTAGTAAGCCTCATTTAATGCTTCAAAAAAAGATAGAAGATATAGACGTTCTATGAATAGATTAAAGAATAGCTAAACCATGAAACTGTGATGTTCGTATTCTGGCCATTTGTATTACAGCTCTTTTTCAGGAACTTAAAGTGAGCAAAATTCAATACGTCACAAAAGAAAAAGGGTTGATTCAGTTCAAAATGTGCATACTGTAAGTCGTCTTTCATTAAAAATACAAGGAACTGACATCTTCTAATTATGGCTATTACTATCTTAAACCGCATTTCAATAATATTTGAGGTTAAAAATCGATTTAGATACATCAGGAAAATCACTTTCAATCAAAAATATTGACTACATTTGGGTTTAAAGCTTCATAGCATCCGTCTTAATCTTTTTTTTTTTGCTAATCCTCTTAATGAATTAATTCTTACATAGTCACAAAGTATACCTCTTGAATTTGTTTTTAAAAAAACACTAGGAAGAAGAAAGCTATAAATCAAATGCGAGAAGAAAGATGAATTCCATTGCAAGATATTTTGATGACATTTATGGAAAGTTAAGTGTATGAATCTATTGATATGTAAACTAACAGTATGTTCAATAAGCGTGGCACAAATTGTACTTCCTTAGAGTACATGTAGTGAAGTAAAGCAATTACCATGTATGGTATTTTCTTATATTTATATGAATACAACAAATAATTTTATACAGCTTATGTTCAATAAAGATGTTTGTTAGCTTATACATTTAAAATCTACGAATTAAAGCATCCGAGTCTCGCACCGAATAAAAAAGTGCCCATCTTTTAGTAGACAATCTAGCTAAATGTCTTTTTTTAGATGTACTCTTGGTTGCCTTAATAATCGTGTCATTATTTTTATTTGTCAAATTTATTGACATGCTGTAATGCTTAAAGAAAAATGAGAAAGTCTTGATATAACTGTGTGCGTACATTATTAGAAATGTCTTGGCAATTTTGTCATTTCGCTTAGTAGCTATACTATTAATACATGCGTGGTTTTAGAAGGAAGGGAAGGGATTTCAATTAAAGTACATTTGCACTTTATAGGCTTTGTGTGTGCTCAGCTAATAAACCATTTAATTTTGTATTAGTGGAAGACAAAAGAAGTTTATTTTTTAAATATATTAGGAGTACAAGCATTCAAATGACGACTTTCCACAAGCAAGTTTGAAGTTTTCGTTAAAAAACATGTATGATTTCTTACACTTTGTGAATAAAATCACAATAGCTTTTTCTTAAAATAAGAATAGGCTTGATAGAAAATTATTCTGTTACCCCGGCTCTTAAACCTTACGAATAGTAACACAGACATTTTCCTTCATTTCCATTTAAAATAAATGATCGTCAGCCATAAAAATTACCAACAATGTTATCAAACTTCAATTTTTCAATAAATCTTAATGTTCAAAGTACACACAAGCAAATTAAATTATAAAGCAACTGTTTTACTATTGTTTATTGAATATATACACGAGCAGATAAATTATGATAGTTAACTAAAAATGGTTTGAAATGAATTAAGTATAGAAGGTTTTCTTTCAATTCCAAGAAAATCTTTTTGGGGCTGTTTTTCATTTTCTGAGTCGCTTAAAGATTCTCGGGGCGAAAGCGGCGTTTCTTGAACAATTGAATTTGGTATTGTCGTTGTATTTAAATTGAGGCTGGAGCAAAGTAAAGCTTCTTGAATATAACGGTGTTTTTTGGTGACTATCAATGCCTCTTCGAATGTAAACTACATAGTCTATATCAGTTCGCTTATCTTTTTTCTATAATCGTAAATGCATTACCCATCTTCTCTCTCTCTTCTTTCTTTCCGGAAATTTTTTGACAACTTCATCAATGTGCATTTCAAATATCCAATGGTGAGCCTTTAATTTTCCCTTCTTTTTTGTGCGCTCTTCAAATACACCGAGTTGTTTGACGATGGTACCCTTGATACCGGCCTCTTCCCATGTTTCCCGTTGAGCAGCGTGCTGTTGAGTCTCATCTGATTCCCAACCTCCTTTTGGCTATGGATACAATGATAAATCAGTCTTTGTTTTTGAAAAAGAAAAAAAAACATTTACCAAAACCCAAGCATTGTTTTTCTTTCTACTTGAAATAAGTAAAACTCGATGATTCTTTACATCAAGAGGTAGACATCCAGCCACTTGTCGGACATCATTTTCGTCTACCACATCGTTGCCATGGCCATGTCTTTTTTTCTTTGTATAATCTGTAAACTCCTGAACTACAGTCTGTTGTTCTAATGGCGGTGTCACTTCACGTTCTGTGTTCATAATGAAAAAATGAATGAAAGAAAGAAAAAAAAAAAAATACAATGAAAGAAAAAAGAATTTATTGAAAAAAACTAAGCTTCTTTTAAATCCTATCTTTGAAATTTTTCATGTCCAATCAGTTCAACATATTACAAATCTTTGGCAAAGAACAAATGTCTTTTCTCCGTTCTCTTTTTAATAATCATACTGTGGCTCTGTTTCAGGCTAGTAGATCAATTGAATCAAACTACAAGCTTGGCATTCAATAACAATTGAAACCGTTTTACTTGAGTTATTCAACTATGATATCATTCAAGTTAGAAAGATGGCTTGAGCCGGTCTTCGTTGTTTTTTTCTTATTTGATTGTAACATTATACATATGGTATGACCAACAATAAACGAAAGCATGAAAACTACCTTATTTATATCTTTACTATAAATAGAGTTCTTTTTATACATTTTAGTTAATAACCACTTTTTTATGTAGATCAAACAGCAAAAGTAGCTTTTTTTCAAAGAAGTCATTTTTTAAGCATAATCTATTCAATATGCAATGTTATATAATAAAGATATAGCAAAAGGTAATACTTTTATCAATGTACCCCTGAGTAATCAAGGTAAAATGTTGTGTGACACATTGGATCAACTAAGAGACACTTGTTACACACGCACATGCAAAAAAAAGACAGAAAAATCGGTATAAAACATAGTTTGATTCTTTTTTTGAAAGGAACCTATAATATATTCTGGTATTGTAGGGATCATTTGTTAAATCTCCCGATTTTTTTATTGTTAATAAGAAAGCTTATAGTGAAAGCCGACAGATAAATATGGCTTAACTGTCGGATATATCAAACGTATGTGATAAAAGCAATCCCACATTAAAAATAAAACCGACAAATGGATGAAATCCTAAGATATTTTTAATGAATATCCCAGTTAGTGTTAACTAATACCCTTTCCTATTAAACATAAGCATGTTTAAGATAACATGGGTCAAAGAGATAGAGATATTTGTAAAATTATATGCTTAACGTAAAAGAAAACAGAGCAAGGTGCAACTTGTAACTCGTATTCTTTACAACCCTTTGTCTAACAGATGATACGATAACGATTATCGATATACAGTCAGTGGGCTGTGTTTATCAATCTGCGGATCATACTTGTTATTGTTTTTAGGATGCTATACTGTTTTTCCATGTTTTCATGCTTTTGCCCATTTGTATTGCAACCATTTTACTTTTTGTTTTTTATTTAAAATACTTACCGTTCATCATAGTCATTGATAAAGTCTATCTTTGAAAATAAAAAAGCTGGTTTTATGTTATTATGCTCTTTCTGCTTTTCTTTTGAATTTCTAAACACATAAGCATATTATTCAAACCTTTGGTTGTTTTAGAATACGAGAAACTGTCCAGCCTTTTCGTGACATGAACACTAGATTAGCCTGACAGAAGACAAAAATGTGAAGGCCATAAATGCCTCAACCTAAACGACAAGGAGAATAAAAAAATTTAGTTTGATGTTTGTTTATTTCTAGAGGGTGTTCAAATTGACATTCGATGCGAAAATATATTTTAGTTTGTTTAAGAACAATTTTCAGTGACTTATAAATTCTCCAAAAGATACATCTGTGTTTTCGACATTTGGGTGATGTGATCAAAGCAGAAATTATTGCCTATTCAGTTCATACTCTACGTTAGCCGCAGCCCGATTTATCTTTTAACTGTGTTTAAGGTAACAATCAGACGAAGCCTCAGTGGTCATTGCCTCCTTTTAACCACAAGGTCTTTTTTCTTTTTCAAATTATATAAATGTCAACAAATCCTTATTTATTTGAAGTATTGTTCAATGATTCTCTCGAAAATCTACTATTTAATAAAATTGGATAAAATGTGTTTGAATTCTAGTAGCGCATTTCGCTATTAATTAAAAACAATCTATTCTGTTTCTTTTAGGACTTAAGCATCAATAATTTTCTTCTCATATTCTGGTCTCCATACGGTGCTTGTGGGAAAGAATAAGTAATTTTAAACTGTCGACTCTTTTTAAATATCTATGTTTATTTTAAGTAAATCATCTCATTTACTAAATACTTACTGTGTATGTCTTGAGTCGAACTGTTTATTTGGGATTGAATGATAAAACCAATCATATACATATCGACAAAGGCCAAGTTCACATATCATTTAAGCATTTGTACAAAAAAAGGAAATAGGAATTAACAAAAATTCCTTCACAGTAAAATCATTGGATCCTTCAATTTTTTATTCCATCTTAAGTTTGATGCTTTAGATGTTAAAATATTCACAGTATTTCAACAAGTTGTAGTAAGTTTTATCATCACAAAACAAATAGATTGATATTGACTGCACTTTTTGTTTAATCAGGCTGCTTGGTCTAAGGCTATGACGTCTACTGACATCATCCAAAGAGTTGAAGCAGAGCACAACTACCACTTCATCATGTCCAAAGATAATCTTATTGCCCGTACCCACCGAGACAACAAGAAGACAAAAGCATTCGTATCTTTTTGTGGTATAATAGGAGTATTTTAGAATCAAGTAGCTTCTGGATCTGAAGTAGTTTCTACTATGAGAAGACTTCAACTGCGTTGATTTTTCTTTAAGTGCTGTAGATGCTGCCAAAAACTTGTGTGACAACACTACATCTTAGCACGATGTTAGTAAAGAAGGAAAGCAAGAAAGAGTTGAGATTCCTTGGTTTTTTTTCTTGGCCTCTGCAAAGCAAATGCCTTTAGCTAATATAAAAGATTTGTCGATGATAAGATAGTTAATTACGGGACATTCAAGGAAGTCCTAGCTTATTCTTTCCTTAGGCTTATCACGAATATGTGCGATAGAACGATTAGTTGGAGTTGAGTACTTGATATTGAACCGTAATAAATGAATAAAAGACAATAGTAATATACTATTTGAGCCTCTTTTAAAATACTTTCATACTACTGCATTGGGTTCAATACAAGAGTCTCCATAATAACGTATAAAGAAAAGAAGTTTATGTTGGTTGCTATTCGAAAAAAGAAAAAGTATATGCATAGTATGATGAAAGCCCAATAGATAACAGAAAAAAATTGGACAGTATGGCCAGAAAGCTCTAAACAAGGGTTTACTCCAGCTTCTCAAGATAGGCATATTACAAATAATCTTCGAAAATTCGATCAATTTCTTTTTGGACAGACGAGTTGGCTAGAGAAATGGAGGGCATTATTAAATCGACAAGCTGTTCCAGAAGTCTGTTGAGCCCGTCGTTGCCTAAGATGGGGATAGTGGTGTTGTCCGGAGAAAACAAAAAACAATTGCTTGTAGGATACCTTTGAATTTACTGGTTGCCATATTTTCGAGTTTCTGAATGTAGTCCTTACTGAGGTAGGCGTCTTTGCCTTTCTTCAAGACCAACGTGCCAATAATTTGGAAGGTTTTGGGACCAGAACTGTGGGAAAGGTCGTAATTACTGAGAGTGAAAATTGTATACGGCTGAGCGGTATGCCTGACTGTGAGAGGACCAGAAGCACGGCAGAGAGTATAGGCAGCCTTGGATGAAAACTTTGTCTGAAGCTGACGTAGTTGGTAGATTATATATGAGTCAGAAAGTCGTGTATTTGTAGGCGAACTCAGGATGGTCATGGCCATCTGCAGGCTTTCCTCATCAAGAAAGATTTTTGTTGACAAGCTCTCTTGTGTACTAGTGTAATGGGTTGTTTTGTCAAGCATGAGAGGAGAGAGAGAGAAAGAACTGGACAGGAACTAAGAAGCTTGGATAGACAACTAAAAGAGGACAAGGGAGGGTGGCATTAAGGGCCTGAAGGCGTGAACTGCAAATAGGACTTACGATAGTTGATGGGTAAGAACGAGACAAAGATAAGTAAGATAGGAATAGACGGACAGTCTAACAGAGAGAATAATACTTGATAGTTGGCTGACATTTTATTAATAAAACAAGTGGGTATTTATACTATTATAAGGAATGTGATTTAATAAAAGAATTAACTCGAATTATTAAGCTCTCAACTAAAGAATGTTAAGGGATTCTAATGTTATGTACGGGTCTATAATTAATTCTGACAACTAGACAGAACGAAATCTAAGGTATAAGAGTCAACAGAGGATGGTTTTCTTTCATCAAGGTGAATACATGAACTGACAAGCATATTAGATACTTGAGTTCCAATGACCAGTATCAAACCGTGGGGACTTTTCATTGAGAGTGGCCATACATTCGGGTACATTGTCTTGATACTAGGCGGCAATGACGTGGGCTTAACGTTTTCCTTCAACTTTTCAAAAGATTCCCTATGCGCAACAACATTGATTTATCAGATTATTTCAAAATTAAACGAGATAAAAAGTTATTCTTTTATTGTATGCAATCAGCAGTTATATATATATATATTGTATCTTGTTAAATTAGGATTTTGATTATTAGCATGAATTATTCTAAGTCAAGCTTCAGTGTAATTGATCAATGGATTGATCAAACATGTTTTATCCGGCCATAAATTTCGATTGTGTTAATCATGACAACTTGTTTGTTAACTTTATTCTCTAAGATTGCCCCAGAAAACAACTTGGACGAGAAGAACTAGTCTTGGGGGGAAAAGTCCCAGCCTTTATTCGGTAACTCGCAAATTTCAGAAGTCAATTCTATATATTTTCTTTCAGTGAAAAACTTTCTGTATGGCGAGGTGTAACTAAGATTCTCGAGATCATTTGCTACCAGGGGTGAACACTTGCAAGAACTGCTATCTGAATTAGCAAAGTCGTCATGTCGGTACTTTTGTGGTGGGATAAACCGAACATCTTTGTTGTCATGAAGAAGGTTTCTGATAACATGTCGGTGAGCAAGAGCGTATTGATTTGCGCCTTCTAGATCGGTAATAGAGAAAGGCTGAAGAGAAAGAGAGTCAATGAGAACCAAAGTCTTGATTTTTTTCGGGATAATCAACGTTCATTTGTTGACAGGCCTATAACACAGCATTATTATACGACAAACGGTTTTGATTAGACAATGCAGGCACTATAACCGGGCTAGGAGGATTGATAATAGGTGCTATTGTAGACAAATCTGCTTCTTCTTCACCTTCTGAACGATATTCGGGCTGTAAGTCGTCTTCCTCTTAATCGCTTTTGAAAGTTAGAAAGTCATGTTAGTAAAAACGCATAAGAGCCACTAGAAAGCTTACCTTGGATGATCTAAAAGATGTGTAGTATCAAAATGGCTCTTCAAATCGTTGATCTTTTCGAAATGCTGAAGACAGCTTGGACATGCACTGTGAGCGACCTTTGGTGGTGCGAAGTCCTCCTTTACAAAATTAAACTCATCAGTATTGCGACGGCGGATTCCATGAGGAGTAGCAGCGACATGAATTTCATGTGTAATGCGTAAGTGTTTTCGAGGTTTCTGAGGTGTAGTGAAGCCTTTCTTATCGCATTCAAAGCAGTTATTGTAGAGTACAATATTAGTTGTTAGAGTCATTTGAGTTATAGATAGAGGACAATTTGAAAAGAGAACACTGAATTTAATCACGGAAAAAAATATGTGAAAAAGAGACTGTAGCCTGCCAGAGTAGTCTACCAGAATAGTCTACTAAGTAATCGAAAAAGCAGTTTCAGAGCAGTCTACAAAAGTGTAATGTTCATTTGCTCCGCCTGACGATGCTTCAAAAACAACACGTTCATCATCCATATGACCGACTAATGTTGAATAGCCAAGACCATCAGCAAAACTAGGGGTTGCTCATTGAATATCAATGACTAAGAATAAAACCGTTTGTAAGCTTATAATTGTCTTCTCGCATCTATAAGATTATAGTCAAGCACTAATGATTAGTTTCTATGTTCAACAAAGCATTGATTTATTTGTATGACGACTTACCACTCGAAATGAATATATTGATGGTGATTTTCAAAAGCAGAAAAAATCGGTATCATCCTGTTAGCGAAAAAAGTTCTTTCATGATTGGAATATATGGGTGTTGTTCGGAAACATTTGGATGAGAAGTCAAGAAGAATATGCTTCACTATAAGATAAAAGCTTTGACTATTTTGAGTAGCGGTAGCAGGATCAAGATTTGGATAATCATAATCATATAAGTCAACATGAGTCTTACAAGACGAAAGAACGTGCTTCAGGATATCCAAAGTATTTGAGTGATGATCAATAATGGAAGAAATGCTTTGTTGATTGTCTTGATGTATTCGAACAACTGCGGCATCTTCTTCTGATATGTCTTCAATGCTTTGCATTCTGAAAATATAATGCTTGGATAATTTCTCTCTATCTGTCTTTGATATTCTTGGAGTATTTAGTGGAATAACCCTGATTGATAATGTTGTGTCAAAGATGATAGTTTTTGAACCTTTTATAATTTTGATCTAAAAAAAAAAGATGTAGATAATATTATGTGAGCAACCTGTACACTTGTTTTATCTTCTTTAATATGGCATCTATACACACCTTTGTGCTTTCAGATTTATTATCACTTGGATATTTGTAACTTGTTGTTGCTTCTGTTGTGACAGACGAACACTGCAAATAATACCGAATATTACTCGAATATTAAGAGCTTGAAATCAGTAGCCTCATTCAACTCCATCCTTCCTCTGGCGTTGAAGTCGCTCCTTCACTCTCTGTGACCTACTTGGGTATAATCGCTTCTGTGCTGCTCTCTCTATGGCAACTTCACTGGAAGTTTATTTTTGAAGACCATCAATTCTGGCCTCAGGAAGTAGTAGCAAGAGCCACTAGGCAAATCCTCAAGATTCACAAAGAAAACAATAGTCGTTTACTACAAGGTTAATCCATAGGATGTTTCCTCTCAGTTCTCTACCTCAGATTTCTTTGACATTATCATACTTAGCACGGATTGCAAAGCAAAAGTAACAAAAAACAAACTAACAACAAAAAAAAAGCAAAAAACTGATTGTACTTTATTTACCGCTTACAATGGTGTACGTCTTGCGGCACCTAAACAAAATCCTCTTGCAAAAAAAAAAAAAAAAAAAAAAAGCGTTTAGCATTGACGTGTCGTTAATCATATTTTCGTAATAATAATAGTTACAGAAGAAGGAAAAAGGTTACTAGCTACCAATATCTATAGAAATTGCTTCTATGTAAAGCATCCTTAAGACAAAAAGAAATATTTAAGTTGGGCTTCATTGTTAAAAGCCAAGATTTAACAATCCAGGCTTAAATTATTTTAGTTCTTTTGTGTTTAAAAATAATTGGATGAAAATTAAAACTGAGTTCTTCCCTCTCAGTGTGCCGTTTTCTCAAACATGAGCTCGCGTTGAAGCATAAAATTCCCCCCCCCTTCTTCCTCTTCTTTTGCAAAACAAAAAATCATGAACATATTTCGACTTGTAGCGGATTTGATGCATCTGGCATCTATTTTCATTTTATTACTTAAAATAAAAAAAACAAAATCATGTGTTGGTAAGATGGATTGAACGAATGACGAAAGGCCCTCCCTCTTCTTGACATTAACCAAATTGTAAAAGGTATATCGTTCAAGACTCAGCTACTTTACTCTATTGTATTTGTCACCCGCTATTTGGACTTGTTTACCAAATATATCTCACTTTATAATACTGTCATGAAGATATTTTTTATCGCGTCCTCTGTTTATATCTTGTATCTTATGTATGCTAAATACAAGGCAACTTATGATGCTGGTTTGGATACATTTAGAATAGAATATCTTTTGGTAGTATCCGCTGTTTTGAGTGTGGCTACTACTTCTCTTTATACTGTGAATGAGGTAAGCATACTGTCATACTTATTAACATATATTGATATTTCATTACAAGATATTATGGACTTTCTCAATTTGGTTAGAATCAGTCGCAATTTTACCACAATTGTTCATGTTACAAAAGACAGGAGAAGCAGAGACGATCACGACGCATTATTTGTTTGCTTTGGGAGCTTATAGAGCTTTGTATATCTTTAATTGGATTTATAGATACTATACTGAAGGGCATGTTGAATGGGTTTCTTGTGTCGCAGGATTGCTACAGACAGCTCTATACAGTGATTTCTTTTATATTTATTACAACAGGTAAGTCTATAGAGTGAATGTGCGAGTGAGTTATTAACTGCATTGTGCTTTAGGGTTTTGAAGGGACAAAAGTTTGAATTACCAAAGTAAGTAGTGACAGTAGTTATTTGAACTCGCGATATTTAATGCATATTATTGTTCAAATAGAATGGTTTAAAAAGGAATTCTCGGATTTTTTTTTACTCTTTTTTTTTTTTTTTTCTTTTTTTTACATAAAACAATGTCTCAACCTGTCTTTACCAATACTATAAAAGAATATGATACTTTGATAAATGAATTAACTACACAAATAAATATAAACAAACCAGAAAATGTAGTTCAATTTTGCTTTGATTTCTTTCTTTCTCGTTTACCAAATGAATCAAAAGGCATTGACCAAGGTAATATAAAAGTATAGGGAATAATGGTAATGATAACAATTTTATACAAAAAAAAAAAAAGAATATGTGGGTATTCATCCAAGTGATACTGAAATACAAACATCTGTTTTTGAAACCAAACAGCCTTATTTCCCAACTAAAGAGCAGCTAGAGCATGAAGAGAAAGAGGAGGAAGGGGAAGAAGAGGACAATGAATTATATAACCTACCTCAATTCAAAACACACATTCAAAATAGACGTATCTCTGTCAGTGCAGAATCAATGCAACCTAAAAAACTAAAATCATTTCATCCAGAGATCCCAAAATCAAAAGTTGAACAAGCCATGATTCGCGATTCCTTGTCAGCCCACTTTCTGTTCAAGACCATTGAGGAAGAGCAACGCGAACAAGTGATTGGTATTATGCAGCAAAAGACTTTTCCTGAAGGCGCCAGAGTCATCGAACAAGGAGCAGCAGGCGATTATTTCTATATTGTCTCGAGCGGCACGTTGGATTGTCTAGTGGACGGTCAGAAGGTGCTGAGTTATGAACGAGGTGGCAGTTTTGGCGAGCTGGCTTTGATGTATAACGCACCGCGTGCGGCTACCCTTGTCGCAACCTCGCCTGCCGTCCTTTGGGCCCTCGATCGCATCTCGTTTCGATCGGTGATCATGGAAAGTAACGCGACCAAGAGAAGCATGCATGAATCCTTTTTGAGAGAAGTGCCCTTGTTTAAATCAATGGAGACAGCTGAGATTCACAAGATTGCGGATGCTTTGGAACCTGTACGTTTTGAGGATGGTCAGGTCGTGTTGAAACAGGATGATCCCGGTGATAACTTTTATTTGATTGAAGAAGGGAAAGCAGTGTTTTATAAAACTGCTCCTGATGGTTCACAGCAAAAAGTAAATGAATTGAATAAAGGAGATTATTTTGGAGGTAAAAATAGATTTCGAAAAGAAAAAACAGTAATAATAATCCTCAATTTACTAGAACTTGCATTATTAAATGGTAAACCTAGAGCTGCTACAGTGATAGCCGAAGGGTCTCTTAAATGTGTCACTTTAAGTGCATTAGCTTTCACAAGATTATTAGGTCCTGTTATGGACATTCTGAAACGAAACACGGCTAATTACCACGCTGTTCTTAAAGAAGCACAATCATAACATCCCCCCCCCTTTTTTTTTTCTATTAACTCCTAACTCATACAATACGTTTGTTATCTGTTATTAATTAAATGTATAGGCCCCCCTTTTTTTTTTCTCAAAAACAAATTGTTTATTGTTAATATCACACGTTACAAAATAAGAAAGTAATAAATGTTCTTAGTGAATATTGGCGTTTTGTTCAATATGGTTGTTGTTAGTAGTAGAGCTTAAGATACCACCACCAAGGAAATTGTTAAGCTATGAAATGCTTTGATTAGTTTTATCATCCAATCTTTTACGCTTTCCTACTACTTACAATGCCGCCTTCGATAAGGGCACCACCTTTGTTGCTAGCAGTATTACCAGCACCACCGGCGTTTTGGTTGATTATTTTGTCACCGCTGTTGTTGTTACAAACGTTACATTCATGTGCATCACCCTTGCCATGGTCCTTGGGCGCATCACCACCGCTTCCTTTAGGCTTGTCATTTCCTTGATCTTTTGGTTTGTCATTTCCGTGATCCTTGGGCTTGTCGTTACCATGCCCTTGAGGCTTATCGTTCTTGGGCTTTCCCTTGTGGCCACCGTCTCCCTTGGGCTTTCCTTTGTCACCGTCATGGCTCTTTGGCTTTCCTTTACTACCGCCATGACCCTTGGGTTTTCCTTTGTCTCCACCCTTGGGCTTATCGTTCTTGGGCTTATCGTTCTTGGGCTTGTTACTCTTGGGCTTGCCATTCTTGGGCTTGCCATTCTTGGGCTTGCCCTTGTTACCACCATGACCCTTGGGTTTATCGGGGTGGCCACCTTGATGACCGCCATGGTTGCCTCCAGTAGGGCGATGACTAAGACTGCATGAACGAGGTTCAACAGGAGCAGCAGCGACCACGGCAGCAAGAGAAAGGATAGTAAGGACTGAAGTAAGTTTCATAGTAAAAAGGAGTGTAATAGGCTGTTTATAACAAATGAAACAATACTGGATAGGAAAACGAACGAGTATTTATATCAATCAGCCTTTCAAGGAGTATCCATGTTGCTTATTGCTCTTTCTAAAAAAAATGAATCAAGTTTCACAAAGAAAAAGGAGAGGCCAAAAAAAAAAGAGGAGTCTTTTATTTTTATTTTTATTTTTGAGAAGCCATGTCAAAACGTTTTCAGTTTCTATTTCGAAACTGTACCCCGTATGTCCACGGACAATTTCTTAATTCGAGTGCAGGACCTCGACGTTCTTTAATCAACCCAGTGAATGGCCAATTATTATGTGAATACAGTGAAGCGACATTAGAAACATTAGAAGCAGCTTTATTGAGCAGCCAATCCGTGCCAAACGAATGGGCCGACCAACCACGTTATCGACGCGACTGTCTATTGAAGCTAGCTGATCGTTTAGAAAAACACGATCATGACCTGGCCGTACTTGAATCGCAACAGACGGGCAAGCCTTGGTCAGATGCATTAGCCGAAGTGACAGACACAGTGGACTGCTTTCGCCATTTCGCTGGCTACTGTGACAAACATTTTGGAACGTCTCATCTGAATGCCATCACGGTTCGAGAACCTCTTGGCGTGGTCGCTTTGATCACCTCCTTTAATTATCCCCTCATGTTAACCGGCTGGAAGCTCGCACCAGCCTTAGCAGCTGGTAATCGCGCACTTGTACGACCTGCACCTCAAACACCCTTGAGCACGCTCGCCTTGGCCGATTTGGCAACCGATCTCTTCCCTCCTGGTGTGCTCAACGTCTTGCCCGGTGGTCTGGTGGAGGTCAGCCAGGCCTTGACCGATCGAACGGACAAGACGAGTTTCACGGGCTCGACGCGCGTCGGTCAAGAGATCATGGCTCGTCTTTCAAAGCAACTGATACCGGTCACGTTGGAATGTGGAGGGAAAAACGCAGTGATTGTGTGTGAGGATGCGGATCTGGCCAGTGTGGTTCCTCAGATCGCGTCTGGCGCGTTCTCAAATGCCGGTCAGAATTGTTGCGCCATCTCTCGCGTCTTGGTCCATCAATCGATTCATGATGCCTTTTTGGAAGCATTGAAAGAGAACATCAAGGACTGGAAGCCAGTGTATGAAGAAAGTGGGGAACTGTATGGCCCCCTGATTGATGAAAAGCATTATGCTCGTGTAAAGAAGACGATGGAGGAGTATCCAGAAAATCCGGTGATTGTAGGCGAATTGGACACAACCAAGGGAGGTTACTTTGTACCACCCACTGTCTATGCTCATGTTGAGGATAATGCCTTATTAGCGCAAGAAGAGATCTTTGGCCCCGTGTTGAGTATATTAAAGCCCTTCAAGAGTCTAGATGAGGCCATTGAAAGAGTTAATCAATCCAAATATGGACTCGCCGCTGGTGTGTTTTCTCAAGATTATCAAAAAGCAAGAAAGGCAGCAAGTCAAATCAAGGCAGGCATGGTATGGGTCAATATGTATAATGTCACATCCAATGCATTGCCTTTTGGTGGAACAAAATTATCAGGTATTGGTAAAGACCTAGGAAAGACAGCTTTGGATAATTTTACTTTTGAAAAGACGGTCATGATTGGCCCTTGATTAATTTCCCCTTGTTAAACTAAAAATAAATATAAATGAAGGAAGGGGAACAAAGAGAAGAAGAAGAGCGAGAGAAAGAGCGAGAGAAAGAGAAAGAAAAGGAGATGTGTATTTTATTAGAAGAGGAGAAAAAGAAGTATGAGAGATTGATTCTTATAAAAGAAGTTTGACAATTGATATTTTTTTTCTTCCCTTTGTGTATTGGAATCAAATAGTCTTTTATGGTATAATGATGCTTTGATGATAGAGTACTGAATTTGGATTGAGTGTACACGATGATTGTGAAGAATGAGCTGAGTTCAATCAAGTCTAATTACTTTAAATTGTATTCATAGCAAGACAATCTCCTTTTTTTAAGTGATGATATCAAATAAAAAGAGTCAGTGGATTGATTACCAAGAGAAGACTATGTATTAGTACATGAACCCAAGAGAAAATCATGATGATGAATAGAGTGAGGATATATAAAAAGTATGAAGCTGATTTACTTTTATGCTTTAGTGACTCGAAATGATGAAAAAAACGCATCATAATTTTTGACTGTTAATGATAAATGATAGGCATAAATTGTACATGGATTAGAATTTTTATCAAACAAGTGATTGAAAGCGAGTAGGTTCTGGTGAATAAAGTACTTTTGAAGCACACAGGTATCTACTGTTTACATAACAAATCCATGTGATGAAAAGTATCGGACATTGAACAAAAAGAATGTTGATTGGGCATAAATGTTGTATTAATAATTAAAGTGGAGTATGAATTATTTTTCCAGTAGATTCGTCCATGTGACGCCAATATTTAGTCAAATTTCATTATTCTCCCTTTTCTTTATCTCTTTCTTTCAAACTTTTTTTTAATTTTTTTTTTTCGCGTGTTTTTAATTATGATGGATTTTGAAGATATCTTTAATATGGATTGGGTTTCTAATGAAGAAGTCATGAATAATGATTTCTCTTATTTTGATAACCAACAAAATAATTTTATATTGGATTCTAATCAACAGCAGCAGCAAGAACAAGTTTTAGTTGAGCCTACAACAGTGACACCAATACCAACACTTGATCAAATAAAGCATTTGATTGAGATTGCTAAACAGCAAATTGCTTTAAAAGAACAAGAAATGCAAACTGCTGCGCCTTCTGTTATATTTGCTCCTCCTGTCCCTGTCCCTGTAGAGGATAATAACAAGGATGATGCATCTAGTGTTCAAAGTAATGATGATTTCAAATCCATCAAAAATGAAGTCAATAGTCAACATTCTGAAGAAACAGTGACCACCTTAGAGGCTTATGCTGCTGCGGATGGAATCGATCTAAAGAAATTAAGCTCAAAAGAACGTCGTCAATTACGTAATAAATTATCTGCAAGAAATTTTAGAGTGAGAAGAAAAGGTAAATAATTTTGTGTGTGTGTGTGTGTGTGTGCATAACTAATAATAATAATAATAATAAACAGAATACATTACTTCCTTGGAAGAACAAGTTGCTGAGTATAAAAAAACAGCTGAAAACTTACGAGAAAGATTAAGCACAGTAGAAGATGAGAACAAGATACTCAAGAGAGAGATGGACATCTTGAAGCGACAAAATCAACAACTGCAACAACAACAGCAACAACAAGCAACTTCTTCACCTCGTATTTCTTCTGCATTACCCAAACCCAATATTAACAAGGATATCAGTTTATTGGGTACAAAGCCCACAGATTCATATCGCCAACAACAAGACCATCATAATAATTGTATTCTTGTATCTAATGCCGTGATGCCTGCTTGGGATTATGAATCCATCTTGGCTAAAAAAGGGGATTCAATCTTGATGCAACAATTGGCTAGTCACTTTTTACTGTTTGTCGTACAAATTGCACAACAACAACAAAAACAAGAACAACGGCCACTTTTACCAGATGAACGTGAATTTTCACCCAAGACTAAAAAGATGGAATATTTATATGATACATTGATTCAGGCTTCTTTAATCAATAATTCAACTATTGATAAATCCTTTCTTTGGTCTGACAATAACACATTTGTAATCTAAATAACCTCACTCTAATCTCATGTAAATACCACCACAACTTCTTTTTTTTTTCTCTCCCTTTTAATATTTTCAAATAAATGCATTTCATTAAATTCCCCCTAAGAATAAACAAAACAAAGAAAATTCTTTTAGTGCAACTTTTTTGTTGACATAAACATCTCCTTAACTATACAAGGTTAGATTAAAAGCAAAAGCCTTGAACCTTAAAGAAGGATTTGATTTGTAAAAAAGTCATGTCATTTTGTTAAACAAAGGGTTTTCTCATAAAAGTTCTTGTAGAGCTGATTGAACTTGTACAACCATAAATGTAACACAATTGTCCATTTTTCTCTTTGATTATGCATCTCCTCTAGTTGATCGACTGAATACTTTTAAAGGAGGAGAGATAAGTCAAGTGGAATGGAAAACAGGTATGTTACATGAAGCAAAGAAATGGAAAGTATATATTTACATAGTGATTTTATTAAAGAAAGAAATTTATTTTGAAAAAGTTATTAAGCAAATAGATATTATAAAAAAGATTAAGCTTTAGCACAAATGGTGCAAATATTGGAAGCATTTGCACCACCCAAAGGACAATTATCACCAGCGATATAGTCAATACCATCATAGACTTTATAGCCACTTCCCCACCAGTCAAAGCTAGATACTCCACTTCCTGTCTGAACACCAAAGATAATCAGGGTAGCAATACTCGAACCACAATCGAAACCAGCGGCTGTGACATAGTTATACTTGACCCACCAATCATGACGGTATCTGCGAAGAAGGTACATAAAGAGCAAGCCTACACTACACCACATCACATAGTTGGAGGGCATAGCAGGAGGCATCATGCCCAGAGCGTTCAAGAAGAGAGGAATATGGACGTATTTGACCCAACTGTTGGGGTATTTCTTGGTATAGAAATAAAAGGGGAAAGGAATCAAGGCACCGACAAGGAAGAGCCAGAGCATGGAATTATAAGGCGAACTGGGACCAAACATTTCCTTGGGACCAATGGTGCCCCAGATGATGGAAGCAGAGTAAAATACGGCAGCGTTCGGGCAGGTCCAGACACCCGAGTCGGCAACGCAGATATCAGGGATCGTGTCCATTAACCAGGTACCAGTGACCAAGTTGATCAGACCAGCCAAGAAGGTGCCTCCGACTTGAGCCCAAAACATGGCACGAGGAGGGACCTTGGTATAGTGGCCGAGCTTGAGATCGCTGACGAAAGTAAGGGCTTGAGCCATCGAGATGTAACCGTACGTCTTGAAGGTGACATTGGCAATCGGATGCCCAGGAAGAGCAAAACCGATGATGAGTTCTGTAATCACGTTCAGACCGGGTTGTTGATTGGTAATGGCATTGATGATACCGATGGGAAGCGTAAAGATGATGGGGATAGCAACAGCAAGGATAAGGCCCCACCAGGGAAGATAGATGGGCCAGACATAGATGACAGCAAATGAGACACCGAGGGAAATGAAAAAGATGAGAGCATACCACCAGTGGGGGACTTCTGGGTAGGCACGCATCAACTTCATGTGAATATCATCCGAATTTTCCTTGGTACGTGACTCTCTGAATCGTTGCACGATTTCCTTGCCATGATAGAGCCAGGTATGGACCAAGATACAGGTGATGCCAGCAAAACCGATGCCATAATTTAAAACAAAGAAGGGAGCCATACGCAGGGGACCATACTCGGCATAGGCAGCTTCATCCAAAATGTTGTCGGCTGTGAGGACTTTGGAGTTGTCCCATCGTTCACCATTGGTTCTAAACAGCTTGGAGGTCATGATGGGGAACTTTTGAGCGTCCCAGACGTTATTGTAATACAGCGCAGGACAGATAATCCAGGCAACAAGGACAAAGGCCACAGCAATGTTGGCAATAGCCCAAGCAGGGACAACCAGAGGATTTCCGAGATAAGACACGATCTGACTCCAGTCAAGAGAGAAACCAAGAAGACCCATACCATAGTTCACACTGGTGACTTGACTCAGCACTCGATTATGAGGGTTGATCCAGCAGACCCAGGAGAAGGCACCCAGGATGGGCCAGAAATAACTAGGGAACCACTGCCAGAGCCACATGGCACCAAACATGTACAGGAACATCCTATAACGACTGGGCCCAGTCCAGTTGTCATCTTTACGATGCAAAGAACGCAAGAGAGAGATGGTGGCCAAGTTGGCAGGCCAGACCATGGAAGCGGGATAGACAAGGAATTGACGAAGGGCACCGGCCATACCGAAACCGATCAGTTGTGTTGTCCAGATCAGCAAGAGGTTTCCACCCCATCCCATGTTTTGCTTATAAAATATACGTTGAATGGTAATGATGTCAATCGCATAAGCAGTATTATAACTACAATTGGCCATGACGACAATAAGAACATGTTCCTTCAAATTGAAAGGTCCAGGATTCCAGAATTTTGATTTAGGAATCATCTTCTCCATGAATTTACCGCAAGGATAACTGATCAATTGAACCACAAGGGCACCCACCACCAGTGGATTGTCTCTGTAAAAGAAGAATTGATTGACAAAAGAAAGGAAGCAGGTAAAGATGAGACCCAAGAGGACAACACGAAAAGTGTAGACGGGTAATGTAGGATCATCCGTACTATCAACAATGGTTAGTTCAAGTAAGATGGATAACGCAATCTTACTTTGAGACAACGGCGCGCACTTCTTCAATTGGAGAATCTTCTTCATCTTCAGCATGTTGTTCAACAGAGGCTCTGTCTGAAGAAAGATAATGTTCTTTCTCAACAGAAGTAGTTAAAAAATCTTCTACTTTTTCAGAAGAGACAACAGTATCTGACGTGATATAATGCTCTTCGTATCCCCTCTTTTCTTGAGAGGTAATACTTGTTCCAGTCATATCACTTTATAAAGGACAATGAAAGAAATGAGAAAAAAAAAAAAAGAATGTTTATATACAAAGCTGATTTCAATTCAGCTTAATGTAATTTATCAAGAAAAGGAAATATTGTGTAAAGTGCCTTATGATCACTCATCTATTGCCATCTTCCTTTTTTGACCAAAAAAGCCAATTTGGGCTTGCACAACCCTGGATCTATGCTCACCTTTTGATAAAAAGGGAAATTTTTTATTCGGTAAATTAGAATCATTCGGAGCAGCATTTTATAAGATTTATTGAATACAGTCAACTAAAGATCAAGCAAATCAGGCTCTTTTTTCTTTACAACTCGTATCATTTTTATTTATCTTCTTTGATCTTTCTTTTTGCAAGCCCTTGATTTCACCCTTCTCCTCTCTCTCTTTTTTCACCCTGAGTCATTTTCTAAGCTGCAAACTTGATTTCTCACACCCGTAATGGTAATCTCAGCTTTTTTCTCTCTCTCCCCATCTCCTTGCACACCAATGTACTTTATTAGAATTAGTGCCAGCTGATACAAAAGGTACTTGTAACACAATGTAAAATACCCGGTAAAAACACTCTTTAAATTATACTTTGATAAGGTTTAAAAATAGAGTTTTATTTACATTTCAAATAATGAACAGGAAAAAGAAAAAGAATACTTGATCTTATCCTTATTTTGTTTCTTTACAAAAAGGAATCAATTTTACAAAAATATCTTGTTTTCCTTTGCTTCTTTCTTTTCCATGTGACAAGAGGATAAGATAACAAGAAGGAAATATTGCATTGTATCACATATAATACGCTGTGTTTTTTTTTTTCTTCTTTTTTTTACACAAAAATGTCAAATGAATTGTTTCACCTTCTTAATCTTAAATAGAAGGCATTCTTGCTGTAAGCACTATTAGCTGGTAAATATTTATCATAGAAATTAACTATGAATTCTTCAGGTTTGAAACCAAATTTCTGGTATAAAAGCTATAAAAAAAAATAGGTTAGTCTTTGCTCATCCACTCTTTTTATTCTCTTTACCATTGCATTGTTGTTTGCAGAGACATGAAGCGTAACATCTTTACTGATGGCTGTTTGAAATAAATGATACAGCATGAATCTATACACAGAAATCAATATCTTATTTATATCCACTCATCTTAAACATACTGTCCAATTCCAGCATTTCCCCATCCAGGATCTACAGCGATATAAGTCACATAAGCTTCTGGCGTCATAAAGGCACATCCAATCACATGGCGTTTATAAAGAGCTACGATACTGTATTCAGGAAACAAGAGCGATTCAGAAACATCAATACCTTCCCAAAACGAACGGCTCAAGAGCTGATTCACTTGAACCAAATGTTCCTTTTGGAAATAAACATAATCGATACTTTCATCTTTCACAGCCTCACTCACTTTTATCCCTTCTTTCTTTGGCTTGCCTCCACATGCCTTAATAGAAGCCATCAAGAGCATCCGACTCGGTTTACTTTCAAAATCACGTCGAATGAACGGCCGTAGCTTTCGTCCGTTCCAAGAAGACAACCAGGCTTCGTCTCGTGTCAGGACATGTCGTTGTCGAATGGAACCAAACAGACGCGAAGCAAATGAAGAAGCATACGGTGTAAAGGTAATCTTGTCCAGGAGCTGTTGTCCATCGGGTTGATTTTGATGGATATCTTGCTGATTGACTGCAGGTGGTATGATAGTATGCTGTGAGATGGGCTCTAGGCCATGTTTTGTATTGCGAAGGGATTGAAGAACGTGGTGATCCAGATCAAACAGTTTGATTCCCAGATTGCGTTTCAATCGTCTCACAGCCAATTTTCGTTTGTATCTCACGGCTGGGTATGGCAATTTTTGAGTGGCATGCTCCAGTTTTTGTAACAGGCACCATTCGTCCTGCGAACTTTGCAATGTAATCTGTGTGACTTTTTGAGATGGATTAGGCAAGCTGACAAGTGGTAGTGTCGTTGTAGGTGTTTCTACACTTGGTTCACTCTTTACAATATCGAATGATTTATCTTTCTTTTCTTCATCCTTTTTTGCTTCCTCTTTCTTTTCTTCCTCTTTCTTTTCTTCCTCTTTTTTTTCTTCCTCTTCATCCTCCTCTTCCACAATAAGAACTGGCTTACGTAAAGGCACGGATGATGGTGGCGGTGGTGTTGCTATTTTTGTGGTGGTGGTGGTGGTGGTGGTGAGCGGAGTTGTCTTCTTTCGTTCAGTGACCTGGCTCGTGCTTTCACTGTCAGAAAATGCTTCTTCATCAGAAGACAGTTCAGAGAGTGAACTAAGGTCTATCAAGTCCTCTTTTTTCATTTTCGATTCATGTGTTCTTCTTAGTTTTCTAGGTGGTTGAACCTCTTCTACTTTCTTACTTCGCTTTAAAGGCTTTTTTAGGTTCGGTTTTGCTCTTGAAACCACCTTTGTCTTTTTTTCACCTGTAGGAGGTTCAATTTTATGAAGTGTCCACCAAGCTATACAAATATGTCAATCATTTCATCTCATGGTTTCTTTTGATCTTACCGCTTTGTTTGAATTTTTCAAATCCGGACAAGAAAATCGTACTGTGTGTGGATAAGACACTGGCAATTGTGTTATTCCAAGTAGCTGACCCTAAATAAAGTATGTGAGTAGATGTCTCATTATTATAGTACTTCTTTACTTTGTTTATCTGGTAACAAATAATCCCAATAATCATCAATAAACGCACAGACATCCTCTTTCCACCTAAAATAATAATGTTCTCGTTTTTCTTTATCTGGCTTCTTTGCATCTTCAACTTGTGCTTTTTTGATCAAATTGTAAATCACTAAATGGACAATAATGATCCAACTAAGGCCTTTCCTTTCATAGGTTTCTGATCCACTATCGCTACAAATTGAGCAGGTAAATGTACCGAAAATATCACCAAACAATAGAGGTTTTGGTAGACAGTTGATGCAATCTAATAAAAAAAGTATAAGAGAATTGTAGGTGTTTAATACAATCAATTTACTGCCGTGAAATAATTGTTGACATTGTATGCATCGAATCATGGGCTTGTCTCTATTTAAAAGTGCATAAGAATAAGGGTGTCATGTCAAACTTGTCTTCTGTTACTCTGTATAGCCATTTCCACAATAACAATATTTATTTTCATTATTTTTTACATGCTCTTCGTCCCAGGTGAGTCCCTTTAACTACATGATAATTCAGTTAGTGAAGCAATAATATCAAAAAAGACATTACATTGTATGGAAGCTTCTTCATTTTTTTACAAAAAAAAAAAAAAAAAAAAAAAAAAAAAAAAAACGAAACTTTTGTAAATTGACTGCTTTTTACTTTATTTTTTCTGCGATGGAGAATGAAATGTGCTAAAAGACATTGAATCATTCCTTTCATGAGAAGGGGGAGGAGGATAAATAATCGAATGATTTGGTGTGTGAAACTGTATTGAATGTTGCATATTGTATGATGAAGAAGAAGGTGTAGGTGGCGTTGTATCTTCTCTTATTGGATAATATAGATGGTGATGACTTTTATCCACACTTGCTGATACTCTCGGTCGTTTTTCCTTTTCATTCGTATTATTATCTACTAATTTTCTTCTTTGTCTTAATTCTTTTCTAATGCGTATCTTTAATCCTTGATCTGCAAAGGATCTTGATAAAAATGTGGATTCTTCCATACCAGGGAATCTACAAAACACATCAGTCTCTTTCTTTTAGAATCTATCTGTACTTACTTTTTTGCTGAATAAACAAAGAATTGATTTGATATGATGGATTCACAGTGAAACACTTCTTTACCAACAATCTCAAATAAACTCAATTTCAACCTATAACTGCCTTCCATACGAACTGATAAATCAGGAAATACAAAAAACCCAGCGTCTGTATTGTCAATATCTTTTAAATGGTAAAGTGACGAAACAACCGACCCTGTTGTACTTCTCGTTTTACCATCCCTTAATAAATGAAGTTCTTCATCGAGATCGGCTGCCATTAAAGACGCATACATGAAATAATAAGGGTTTTGTAAATATCTACAGTTCTTGTTAATTCTCTCTACTATAAATGAGTATTTGTTTTTTACGTCTTGTCATTAGGTGGAAGGCTGGGATCCATCACTTGGAATTGGACGATCGCTAATTGAAGGCATTTGATTAAAAATAATGGTTTTAGTCGCTCTTACATCTGATAGCTGAATATGTATTTACGTGGTGGGTCGATAGGTCTTCTATCGGCTACATCATAGTATTATTACGCACAGTCCGTTGTTGTTATTTGTTTTTTTTTTTTTTTCTTCTTATACCTTTTTCTCCTATACCGCACATGCGTGATTGTTTTGGCTGTTGTCGAATTGTTAAATGGTATTTACTATTTAGCAATTTTAGATTCACTTGCAAAATTCTTTCTTTCTCAATTTACATTTCATTTCTATTTTCTCTTCTTTGTGGAACAGGGGCAAAATGGTAAGAAACTGTTTCGTCCAGGAGTTATTATATTTAGGTTTTAAAAAAAAAAAAAAAAAAAAAAAAAAAAAAAAAAAAAAAAAAGAGAGCTAAAAAAGGACTTGAAAAATAAACTTTTTTTTATAGATTTAATAAACCTGACTCCTTCAATCGCCTAGCAATTGTATCTTCACCACGTTCCCTATTTATAAAAAAAAAGGAGTTGAGTCAAACTTCCTGATTTTTGCTTCCGTTACCTTGGTTCTAGCTTTAAACTCAAATTATACAATTCTTCTTCATCACGACTTGATTGTAAATGAGTCTTTATAAATTCTTGAATGTCAGGCACAACTGTCAACAAGTAATGAGTCGACTGATACTGTTGAAGATCAAGAATGACTTCGGCCGTTTTGGTTCGTTTGGCAAAATTGATCAATTGAGAAGACCCCTTTAAGAAATTGGCATTGCCATCTTCAATAAAAGTCAAGTCTTGAAGATAAATACCCAGAAACGGAATACAAGGTGGATTCACACGACGGATCATTTCACGATACTCATTAAAGTTTCGCTGGGCACCCATCAATCGACGGATGAGATGAAGGCTTTGGAGCGACCGTGCGTTGATCAGTTCCCAGGTTCGCTTCAATCGACCGATGGAGCCATTATCAAAAGCGGAGAGAATGGCCATGCAGGTATTGTAATTGTTGAGCAACCGGCACTTTTCTGCCACACAAATCCAGTATTTCAAGACGGCCGCTCGCTTTTTGACTTCCTCCCTTGTCAAGATGGAATCCGTCACCCAGGCAGTGACCTGGTTCGAATGCTCAATCAGGGCCTTGATGTTGGCCGCAATGTGCATCTCGCAATCGGGCTTTCCCCAGTTCTTGTCAAGGCATTCGACTGGCTTGATGCGGTTGTACAGTCGAAAATCCATAATGGTCATTTGTCTTGCGAGTTCTTGAGGATCCAATTCGAGTAGCTGGATACGTTTGAGGTTCTTGGGTAAGATGGGCTCAGGCATGTCCTCTGTGCGGATATTGAGTTTCATCTTTCGGATTTGACCAGAATCCTCAGAGAGCATTCGCTTCTTGATGAGCTTGGTGAGTTGATCGGCACCGAATGTCATTGAGTTGGCTATCACTTGGTCTGTGAATTGACTGAGGACCGGTAAAAAGGTTCGGTCTCCTTCTTCATTACAATAAGTCTCTAACCAGGACTTTATCACATTAAATACTCTATAGTAAAAAGAATGAGTTAACTAAATAAATATCTGTGTATATTTACCTTAGGCGAACCAATTTTAATTTTTTCTCCTTCCACGTTTCTATTTCATCATTTGTTAGACCCTCAGGTGGTGCCATTTGATATCTTTTGAAAAGTTCATTAAATAATTCCTCAGTAGTACAGAAGGATCGATAGGTTAATAGAAAAGTAACATTAAATTTAGCATCTACAGTTGAATAAGATTTTTTTTTCTTTGTTTGAATGCAGCAAATCCAACTTACCGAGTTGATCGTGCTTCGTCAGACGTTGTACGAGGCCGTGTAACGTACCACATTTGACACCACCTTCCGTATTAAGCACCAGTTCATTTGAACACACCTCAGCAGATAAAAACCAAGAGGCCTCTCCTGTTCGAGGATCTTCATCAAGGGTTCTTGTCGTTCTAGAATCCTCAGCCTGTTCAGAGGATTCATGGGTGCCTTGTTCATGGACCGTTTGGGCGATCTGATGATACGCTTCTTCTATCTCAGTCGCATGAACTGCATTTTGAAGCCGCATCAAGAGGTGTCCTACATCCACCGTATCCCTAATTGCCTGACTCAGTACACGGATATGTCTTGATCTCAATCTGGCCAGTGTCTCGTCCAGATTACCCTCCTCCAGTAAGGGTGCACAGGCTTCCTTGAGATAAATCATCAACACATTCAGGACGCTTCGCCAATCGATTGCCACCGGTTGAATCTCCACCTCTTCTGCTCGCATCATGAACTGGCGTGCGGCCAACTCAACTTCCTCTGCATCGCTGACCACCTTGCTGACCGTTTCCCTCAAACTGGCCGTTTTGGCTGTCAGGGTCAATTGGTCCACAGCAGCAAGCAAGATCTGATGCAAGTCCCATAACGCTCTGTGGTCTGGAATATTCATCATCTGTCGAACACATTCAATTACTCCATTGACATCTTGACTCAAGTTGTCTCGTTTTTCTAATCTTGCGGATTCTTTTAAGGTCTGAACACTCTGGGATAGCATGATGGATAGAGTGGACCATACGTTGGATTCTTGTCTATGAAAGAAGGGCGATGAAGGAGGTGAATCAGGTTGCGAATTCATCTTTGCATTAATAAGTGTTAAAGTATAAAGTGATTCTTTTTTTATATATATACCAAGAGACCAGTATCAGGATCAATTAATTCTAACTCCCAAGTTGCTTCTTTTGTCCTTGTATTATAGTAGTAATATCTTCCTTCGGTTGTTATCTTTCGTACCCAATCAGGTGGTAACTATTAAAATGTTTAGAATTAAAACGCAATTGTAAGATAATAACAAAACCTTGTCTTCATCATCATCTGATAGACGATGTTCAATTGAATAACTGTTATCTTCTGGTGGAAGAAAATAACTCATTTCTTGTGTCCTTGTATTATAATAATATTGGTCTGACCCATCTTCAGTTGTTTGAAGAATCCAATCAGATATTGTACTATGCCTTGAAGATTGAATAGGCTAAAATAAATAGACATGTAAGATTATTCTTTCTTGATTAACAAAACTCTACTTGTGTAATGATCTCGACATGATTGCTTGGAAACCAACCTATTTTATTTCCACACCTATAAACTCCTCTCCTTTTTTAATTTTACATGTAATTTCTTTACATATGCACACTTTACCAGCCGACCCACCAGCCTGAATCTAATTGTAGACATACATCGATAATATCGTCTTCTTTAAAAGAAATTGATGAAGGATCGCTTGGCTTATAATTATATAAAGCTCGAACTTGACATATCGTTCGTCTCGTCATAGATAAAAACAAAGAAAAAAAAGGAGAAAAGAAATGAGGGGAAAGGATAAAGGAAAGATTCAAGTGTAGAAAAAAAAAAAGAATGAGTGAGAAAGGAGAGGAAAATGAATAAAAAGATACTTGCGGATACAACATATAAAATTCTTTCTTTATATCAAAGGAGTTCGTGTTACAATCAAAGGAGTCTTAATTGGGGATTGCTGTTGAAAAACGTTCATGCGATTTTTGCGTGGCAAAGCAATAGAGTGGCAAGTTTGCTTGTTCAATTCACATTGTTGTTTTCTCTTTTTGTATAGAGCAATATTCATCAGAAATCGTGAGAAAAGAGAAAGAGAGAGGAGGAAGAAAAGGAGAGAGAAAGAGAGAGAAAGAGAGAGAAAGAAAGAGAGAGAAAGAAAGAGAGAGAAAGAAAGAGAGAGAGAGAGTAGGTTAGAATCATAGCGAACATGCTGTATCTTCATTCTTCCAAAAGCACTTGGTTTTATCGGTTCTTTAGATTTGAGGAATAAACAGCTTTTTGCCCAAATTAAAATTTACTTTCAACTTGATGCATTTACACTTTTTTTTTTTTTCCAGCTGTTAAAGTATCATAACATGACTATATCACAAGGAGATGTAAGTCAGGGTTAAATACGCCTCAATTGCTATGATGAATCATGCTAGAGTGTGATACGGATCCTTTTGAATTGAAATCATGTACTAAAGCTAATGAACAAAGGAGAAATGAACTTTAAGTCTCAGGTTTCCTAGCAAAGGGTTTATGAAAAGAAGAACAATGAAATACGCAATTGAATAAGGGCATTTTTTTTAATAATTAAAAAAGAGGTATTACTTTGTTGTTAGGATACCTAAGAAAAAGGAGAAAAAGACATCTTTTTAATTACCTGCTATGGACTTCACATTGATTTTTCTCTCCGTATTTTGCATTGGACTAAATCAAAGAGAAACTGTGACTGATGATAACACATGAATTAATTCTTTCACTTTCTAAATGAAGGAACGTATCAATCCATTGTCCTTGATTATTTCTGTAAAAGAAAGGTTTTTTCATTTCAATGCTTTTCTAGTACGCAGTAAATGTCAATTATGATGGGCCCGTGACGCATTTGTTTCGAATCTAAGCAATAAAGAAGGTCACATTGAAATGCGAAAATGACAGGTGCGCGTTTTTATTTTTTTATTTTTTCTCTTCTTTTCTTTACACTTGAAAAAAATGGAAAAAGAATCACTCCAATTGTCATCATGTCAGCAGTGGAAAGTTGCTTTTATTCATGCTTTTGCTTCTACTTTTAATCCTCAACAAACCATTGCTCCTTCATTTTTTAAATTACCAGAATTCACACCTAATGTAACACCATAGATGAGGCTCTCTTTCGTGTTTTTAATCCATATTTATATTAAATAGCAATTAGAAGCAGAGATTCAAAAAGAAGACAGCGAACTTGTACATAACATCATTTGTTCTTGCCTTGGAAATATATTTAATCGAAAAAATCCAATAGAGTAAAGTATGTCAGCTATTCATCTATATAGTTCAATATCCACTAATATATACGTATGTATATCAGGTCATATACTAAATCACTTCAAGATGTTGTGAGTGAAAAGATGAAGACATTGGATATAGACCTTGATAAAAATCCGCTGAGGGATCAAAAGTTTAATACATTATCAGTAGATTTGAAGGTATAAATGAATCTCGATAGATTAAATGCTTATTCATTATTAGCTATTGCTGTTGTATTCTATGATTGAGTGGCAATTACAAGATAGCCAGGCTGTTCGATATATCATTGATTATTGCAATACAACAACGCGTAAAAATCAACGTAATCCTATCAAATCCTCTCCTATTGGCGCTGACAAGCAAAAGAATACCTATTGGCAATTTGGTGAATCATCTTGCTTGTGGAAAGAAACAGCCAATAAAAAGAATTGGGAAAAAGGTAGATAGACATGCGTGTGAAGAGGATATAACTTTATTAATTGCAATATGTATGTAGTCTGTAAAGATAAGCAAGAGCTGGAAGCATTTGTAGATCAAATATCGTCTTCTACAAATCGAGCAGAAAAAGCATTATCAAAATACATTATTGAATACGTCTATCCTTTAGCAGAGAAAGAAGAGAGAAAGAAGGCGAAATTAGAAAGGGAGGAATGGAAGAGATTGAATCCAATAGAACCAGCTGAAACAAGAACTTATACAAGGAAAAGAGAAAGAGTGAATTATAATTATGATAATTTTTATGAAACGGATGATTCTGATGAATATCTCGAATCTTCTTCTTCTCCTCCGCCCCTGAAGAAGCCTACACGATCCAGCAGTAGATTAAATAATATAGAATAAAGATAGGAGGATTTATTAAATAATTAAATGCTGTACATTTGATTGTATTTATGTGTCTTGTTAATATTTTAGAATGATATAAACAGCATGAACTATAATAAAAAGTGTTATAGATCTATATTACATACATTAAAAAGGGACTTACTGATACCAGGGATATAACCAAGACAAGTTAGAGCAATGTTAATTAATAAATCACAAGTACATCCTCTCTCAAACAAGACACCCAGTGGTGGAAGAATAATAGCTAAAAACAAAATGAATGAATACAGTGTACACAACCAATGTTACAAATTAATTCATACCAAATAAAAGTTTACAAATATCACTGCAAGTAAAAGCCATGGTGTATAATAGTCTGACAGCAATAGGATAAAAAGGAAATATGTGCTCTTTTTATATCTTCTTTTGTTTAAGGAACGTCATGAAATCGCCCTTATCTAAAAATAGACTGAAAAGCATACCAAGCGTTTATCCGTCTTGTCTTTATTTTATGTGATTAAAATTTCATTTTTATAAAGCCAAGTGTGTATTAAATAAATTGCACCTTCTTTCTCTTATATTCAATCGATATTCTCTTCTTTTTTTTCACAAATAAAAGAAACGCGTAGCATAAACGGAAAATTTACGCTTTTATTGATTGTAAATTATGACGTTATGATCATGTGTAAATATCTTTTTAGAAATCTTATTGTTCTCCTATTACATTATAACAAAAGGAGAAAAATTACTACATGCACTGTCATTCGCTCCTATGATATCCATAAAGTATCTCGTATGATGTAAACCATTCGTAAAAAGGGAAGCTTAAAAGTATACAAGTAAAACAAAGACGAAATAATTAAAAGCAACAAGGCAAAAAAGATATTTGTTGAATAACAGTAAAGACACTGCAACACAAGCTTCAAATAACAGTTCACTGTCTTTATCTTTGCTCAAATAAACCGGTATCAACAAGAACTCTAAAATTACAGATAATAACAGAAGCATTCATGCTCAATTATTTCCGAAAGACTTCAGCGACCGTCAGCAGCTCACTCGAGCTATCAAGTTAATAAAAGCTAACTGGCTCTCGATGGATCTTGGAAACTGAAGGCTGCCGATTTCAACCATGATGTGAATCGCATGGCGATCAAGCAAGGTTAGGTTATTGCTAGAAGCCAAAAAAAAAAAAATGAACACGGATCGAATGGACAGCATGTGTTGACAGGAAAATGAAACCGAACGTCACCCGAAGCCCTAAAGAAGCCCTCAATAGACTTTTGTCAAGCTGTTTTTTTTTTTTTTTTTAAAAGAGAGACCATCTTGGCAAATCCAAGCAAAGCTTCTTTTTATCGCAGGTCTGTGTTTAGCAATTTTCACCTTGCCGCTTTCTACGTTTTCTTGGTGATCAGACTGGCTCAGCAGAATGACAGCGTCTGATCTTGCTCCAACATGGGTTGCTTGTTCGTCACGACCTGATCAGAGCCCGTAAGGAGAGTGATGGCCGAGATGAAGGATAAGCTTCGGATTTCGGTTTGGCTCGTACTGAATCTTTGTGTCCATTTGAACCTTGAAAGTAAATGAATCCTATTTGCACTTGAATGATACGTGTCTACGAATGATCTCTCCTCCGCAGCTATTTTTCAAGTGATCACTTGGCAGGGGCTTTTCGTCCTACCTGACTTTTTCCTAGTCAAACCCCGGTAACCTCCATCGGTTCATCTAGGGACTTTGGTCATGGAAAAAAAAAAAAAAAGTCGCAACGGTCAGCCTGGGTTCTACAGGACGATCACTAGTATGGCTTATCAAGAGAAGAGCTTGCTAGTTTGATGAGGCTTAAAGACATCTTTTTAAACAGGGCACGTTGCTTTTCATACAGATCAACTCACTCAGATCGTTCTAATGACCGACCTTCTCTTGATCAAAGAAATGGACGTCACTCTTAAAACCCAAATGGCTGCTTCTTCACTCAACGTAAGCAAACACGGATGCATTGACACAATTTCCTCACGCTGTCAAGCAAGGATCGTTTACGTCCTTCAGACTTGTTAAAGTACCCAAGTGAGCACCTTGTTTCTTCTTGATCAAATGTGCATTCTTGCCAGACTTCAACAAGAGGTCAAAGGAATAGTAAATAAGAATGTGAGACAAAAAGAAGTCTCACAAGTGACTTTAATGAATGTAGGATCATGTTGGTTACAGATGGGGATGAATGGTAAAGATATAGTTCGGTAGCACTTGAAGCCTCAACAGCCCTGCAAAGACATCCATGCTTTTTCTCTCGCAGACACACGTTTTCAGTAAAGCATCAAGACCTCATCCCCTCCCTTTTTCGAAATGTTAAGTCTTTATCAATAAACATTTTTATGAGTAACATTTGGGCTTTTGATGAATACAAAATAAATTTTATTTTCTATAGTTTTTAAAAAACACTTACCAAGAGTATTCCTTTATAACTCTCTTTCTCTTTCACATATTCCCATTTTCTCTCTCTCTCTCTCTCTCTTTTTCTCATTCTATACTCGTTTTTCTCTTAATATTCTACTCTTATACATCGTACAGTGAATCTACATCTTTGTGATTGTTTTTTTTTTCGACATCCGTTGTATAATAAACAAGAGGAGAATTCAATGCAAAATAGATCTTTTGTGATAAATCCATATCATCCACACAAATATCGTCAAAAAAAGATTTTTTTTTTTTTTAGAAAAAAAAAAAGCAAAAGAAAATCCACGCGTTATTTTATATATATATTTTTTTTTCGGAAACAAATGAATCAAATGGCACTCAAAACTACTCCCTTTTTAACGACGATAAGGTTCAGGTGAGTCGCGTCTATATCCACGAGATTCCATAGGAGGGGGTGGAGGTGGGGCTGCATCTAGAGTGTATGTGTGTCAGCTAGATTGTTTTCCGACTTTATTCCAAAACTTACAAGGATTGCTCATGCCTCTGTCACGATGATCATCCAAAGGTGGAGGTTGTGAACGTCTAGGGGGACGGTGTTGTTCTTTCTTTGAAAGTCCAATATCCCTTCAATTAGGTGAGTCTTTTGTTTTTTTAAAAAAAAAACTTTTTCTTACCAATCCAATCTCAAACGACGACCTTCGACACTGAATCCATCAAACTTTTCAAATGCATCTTCAGCATCACGACGTTCTTCAAATTCAACAAACGCAAAACTATACAATTCACATGAGCGGATGCCACACGGTTTCAAAACGAATGATTACCCTTTGTTCTTGTTGGTGACAGTATCCAGTGGGACAGTGATTGATTTCAAACGACCATAACGTTCAAACATGGTAGCAACCTAACGCAGAAGGTTAAGATGGATCCCCTTTCTCTATTTTTTTTTTTTATACATCGCGTTCGACAAAGTCATAAGGAAGATTGCCAGCATAAATCGTGGTTGAATTCTTTCTTTCCTGTTCCGAGCCTCTTTCCACCGGTCTTCTGGGTCTTGACTTGGGAGGATATCTTCCGTAGCGGTCATAACGATCATATCGGTCATAACGATCATAGCGGTCGTATCGGTCATCCCGATAATAGTCACGACGTGGATAGTCGTAACGGTCTCGAGGATAACGATCGTCATCACGATAAGAACGTTCATAGTATCGACCGCCTGAAGGTGAACGTCGACGGGGAGAATAAGAACGATCGCGTCCGGGGGATCGACGAGGGGCTGAAGACGAAGGGTTGCTGGGTGGTGGTGGAGGAGGGTAGTCGTCCATGGCGTTGGATGGAGGTGGTGATAAATCACTCATGTGTGTGAGAAAAAGGAGGGATGGAAAATGAGGTGGACGCTAAAAAAAAAGCCACACATGCGTCATCAGTGAATAAGAGGTGTGAAACATAGCCTAGTGGAGCTTCAATCTCTTGCCTCCCCTCTCTCTCTCTTATTTTTTTTTCTCCGTGCTGCAAGCCAAATGGAGTAAAAGCCAAAGGGTTTCCAAAAGAGGAATATTGTTCCGATTAGTTTTTTATTTTACACACGACTATAAAAGACGGTTTGTTTTTTAGTTTTTTTTTCCCACTCTTCTTCTTCTTTATGCACACCATGTCACTTGGTCAAGAAAACACTTCCTTTGTCCTTCAAAAAATCAATGAAATTTCATTTGTAAAGCCTTTTGATGCATAAAAGAAAGAGAGCGTTTTCTGATGTTTACAATTAGGAATCCAGACCGATACCTACACCTGGTCCAGGAGGTAAGTGAATGCATCCCTAGCGTTGGGTACGGCTGATTGACACCGTTGGTAGAGGTCATTGTGAACATTCGAGCCACTGGCATTTGCGGTTCCGACGTTCACTACTGGACACACGGCCGCATCGGCCACTTTGTGTGTGAGAAGCCGATGGTTTTAGGACACGAATCTTCAGGCGTGGTGGTGTCCGTGGCAGACGACGTGACCTCTCTCAAGGTAGGGGATCGTGTCGCTCTCGAACCCGGTGTGCCCTGTCGTGTTTGTGACATGTGCAAATTGGGCGTGTATAATCTCTGTCCCGACATGGCCTTTGCTGCCACGCCTCCTTATGATGGCACGCTGTGCAACTATTATAAGCATGCTGCTGATTTCTGCTACAAGTAAAAGCGAGAGACATGTGTTTATCAGTACTGATGTGCCCCCTATAGATTACCTGATCATGTTTCGCTTGAGGAAGGCGCCTTGATCGAACCGCTGTCCGTAGGCATTCACGCGTCAAGAAGAGGTGGTGTCAAACTGGGTGACCGCGTGTTTGTGTTTGGTGCTGGACCCGTGGGTCTTTTGACGGCTGCTGCTGCCAAGGCAGCGGGTGCATCTCACGTCACGATCGCAGGTATAAATAAAAAAAAAAATAAAAAGAGACAGAGGCCAACCAAGAGAGTAGATAGAGATCCTGCCAGGTTGGCTTTTGCTAAAGAATATTGTGCGGATGAAACCATCCATCTGACAGGCGCACGTCGATTGGATCAAGACAGTAATGATTTTGCTAAAGAAGAAGCCGAAAAGATCACTTCATCTGGATTTCAACCTGTTCGGGTTGTGTTTGATTGTACAGGGGCCGAGGTGTGTGTTCAGATGGCTGTCTATGTAAGTGAGAAGGAAAGCGAGAGATGGATGGATATTGATGACGTGTTAGCTTGTTAAAAACAGTGGATGTATCGTGCTGGTGGGCATGGGTGCCTCTGTTCAATCTCTTTCGGTAGCCGATATATCCGCTCGAGAGGTGGACGTGAGGGGTGTCATGCGATATTGTCACGTAAGTCATTCATGTTTAGCTGTGGACCGTTGTATCTCACATGCGATTATCACAGACATACCCAACCGCTGTCGAAATGCTCAGTTCAGGAAAAATTGACTTGAAACGATTGATCACACACAGATATCCATTTAAAGATGCACTTGAAGCATTCAAACATGTGAAAGAAGGAAGAGAAGGAACGGTCAAGGTGGTGATCATGAATGAGGCACAATAGAAAAGAGTTTAAATAAAAATAAATTGTTTTGGTTTACGTTCAATTCCTTTGGCTCAGAAAGAAACCTTGAGAGAACAAAGAGGAGGGTCTGCTGCTAAAAAAAAGGGACGACGGTGAAATGAAAGACTATCATTTCAATCAATCGAATGATCCCAACAGAATACTGTATGGATGCCATGTTCATTATAAAATAGCATCTGACGTCAAGTATAAATCTGATAAACTTTTTCTTTTTTTACGACCTTTTCCGAAACCCCTGCATCGAAAAGTGGCAAGACTTTTTTCATTCCCCCCAACTCCCCAAAGAAAGGCGAACATGGTGTGATGTCTCAATGAGATAGATACGCGGGCTTTTTGGTATCTCATCCAAAAGCACTCCACCTTTCTCTTTCCATTTTTGTCGCACTGGCTACAGATTTTTATTGATTTTGTGGGGCAACGTTGGACAAAATAAGCTGGGAAAACACAGGAGGGGGACACTGATTCTTTTCCCGCCTAAAACCAAGGCTGACATAATCCCAAAAAAAGAGGGTTAAAAATCATCCTCTTCTTCAGCCCAATCATCATTCAGCAGCAAGGCTTCACTTTCCGCTTTCAATTCAGCCAAGCCAGTGATGTGCTCTAGATGGATAGGATCTTGCAAGACCTTTTTGACAAACGCTAAAGGTTCCTTGTCATACGCACTCACAACCTATGGGAATAAGCATCAGCAATTAAGACCAAGGGATGTGTCCCATCTACCTTTTCTGAACAAGCGGTGCATTTATCATAGGCCTGTCCGACAATCAGCAGATGATTGAATTGACCCAGGAAACCACGGATTTGATGAGGAAGAAGACCGAGGATGGAAGAAGGAGATGGGGTGTGTGCCGTGTCTGGACCAGCATCCATTCTAGACAAACATGTCAGTAGAGCCCTTGAGGTCCCTCTGGGGCCACTTACCCTTTTGGATGCTGAATCAAAGAGACCATGAGCTCGACGGCCAAGGCGGCTGCGATAGGAGCCAATCCGGGTCGGGTGACGGTACATTGTTGATCGAGGGTACGATCGGTCAGTGACTAGAGAAAGTGGGATGAGTGATGGGAAGTGATGAAGGGGGGGGGAGGATGATCATACGTCAGTTGGAGCAACGATATCATTACAATAATAACAACCCAATTGATTCAGACGAGTGCCATGTCTCATGACAAGATAGCTATCAAATCCTAAGGCGCTATTGATCACACACTTGTTGAATTTGGTACCAAGCAAGGTAGGTAACCAACGACTTTCACGACTGTCTGTTAATAAAAAGATCACGTCATGTTCACGGATTAAATCAGACAGGGTGTTGATGTCCTGCTGAAGTGCGTCCAGAGAAGGATAATGATCGTGTCCAGGCATAGGAATAGAGAGTGGATAACCTTGGGATACAATCGTGGGTTGAATGGACTTGAGCTGATTGGCAGCCGTCTCTGCCTTGGGTAACCCACCGTGAAGTGCATCTGTAAATTGATAGAGTGGTTGACGGACAGGATTTGAGAATGAGACATTTCCGCTGTCTACGAATGAGATGTGCTGTACACCCCAACCCTAAAGAAAGATAAGAAAGTTGGATGAGAGGAGAGATGAACTTACGATAAGACATCGAGCAACAAAACAACCCAAAGTACCCGCACCTAACAAAAGACACTTTGTCTGTTTGACGCGTTCTAAATCAAGTTCAGGTAATAATCTCCAACGCATCAATTTCAAATTAAGATCGATCGCAGTATCAGCCAATCTACAGAAAGGGATAAACCAGGGGGGGATGTCGACAAGTTGTATCTATTTTTTACCTGATAGGATCCATCATGGGGCCTAAATCAGCCATCCTTGGACCTAATTTACCTTGAATGTTTCTTTCCCATCCGACCGATTTAAGATGACTGTAGGCATGTTCAGGTAAAGAAGTTTCGATCAGATAAGAATCTTCCTGACGATAACATACCACCTTGACTGTTCTTTGACCGAATAGGGTATGAATCAAATAAAGTAAATTCCTGAGTGGCCAACCTGGTGAACCTTTGATGGAAGAAGGATCCAGAAAGGCAAATAACTAGAATTGAATTAGTGTCAGTCGATTGAGGAGTTATCATTCGATATACATCATTTGAATCTTTTTTGTATTGATCGATGGTTGATAACCGTATCTGACCCAAATTTCCTTTTTCAATCAAAAAAAAATAATCTTGATGAGCCCAGGATTGGTAAGCTTGATGTAAATCCAGAGACTGTTTGGATGAGTTTCTGTTTTTGATGTAGTCTTCATTACCTCTTGTCTGCCAAGATCCACTTGTCGAATGGTCTGCCAAGAATCTTGCTGAGGAATGATGGCAGGAAAAGCAAACCAATAATAAAATTTATATTTCTTCAAGTCTGCAAAAGTGATCAACAAGAAAGAAAGTAGACTGTTTGGATTCTTCAAGGCCTCTCCAGATTCTACTGCTTTGATGATCTAAAGAAAGATAAATACAAGTCCTGTTCTTTCTCTTTCTCTTACTTTATCGGCTGCTTGTTGAAATAATTGGTTTTTATCTAATCTTTGAAATTCTTCAATCGTGTTTGTGTTGATCAAATCACCTGAAAAGGATCCACTTTAAAATATAAACAACTTGTTCTTGACTATTATTACCTTGAAGGTTCAAAGCCATGAGAAGGAATAGAAAGATGACTTTGCATCATTATTCTTTCTCCTTGTTCATTCACTACTTTTTGATTAGGTAAATAATGACCATAAATAGTTTGTGTTTCTTGAGAGAGTTTAAATGTATTCAACTTTTTTGATAAAAGTGATTGCCAAAAGGAAGCGTCCACAGCAGAGTTAAAAGGCGTGAATTTTAACATGAAAGAAATAGAAAGTCAGTAGGTTATGCATATCCGGTTAAAATAGGGAAATCAACGGTCGTTCACGTGTGAATCAGTTTTATTTACAAAACAGAGTCAGCATTGTGGATGAAGAAGGTGTGATCATTGTCGTTGGATGAAGATTGTTTGATGAATGAATAATTCACACTCGTTGCTTTACCCCACATGTTAATATGGATTAGAAAATGTTGCGTGTGAAATACAACATCCATTTCCTTTTTCGGTTATCGCTTTTCATCTTTTTCGGATGTCTCTCTCGAGATTTATTCTCCTCCCCCAATGTCAATTCTTTCCCCCCCTATCTTGATTGATCATAATGATATATAAACCCCCCCTTCCCTTTCCCTTTCCCCTTCTATTCTTTCTTTCACATTTTCTATCATGTCCACATCATCTCTCATTCAAATAGAAAACATAAAGAAACCTATCTCACCTGTGGATAAGGCTACTATTCCAAGACCTTACAAGTGTCCCATGTGTCCTAAATCATTCTATCGACTCGAACATCAAACTCGTCATATCCGTACTCACACTGGAGAGAAACCTCATTCGTGTACCTTTCCTGGCTGTTCCAAGCGATTCTCTCGTTCGGATGAACTCACTCGTCATGTTCGTATTCATACCTCAAATAAGAAAAGAGTGCGCAAGACAAAGACCAAGATCATACAACACCATCCACCCACCATTCGTTCTCTACCTCCTTCACCTGCTCTCTCTGCCAGTTCACATTTCTCACAAGACACCATCCTCACTCCCGATCCATCTCCCACTCTCCTTCCTACCACCACCCTCAACGAACCCAAACCACTCAGCCTGGCCTCTCCTCCAACCAGTCTCTTGGATCTGCTGGATAGACCCCCTCAAGCTCGTGTTCTACCTCCCATCTCTCATCTACCACCTCTTCATTCTATTTTTCCCATCTTAAATTGAGCATCTTTTTTGTATAGACTTACTTTTTCATTGTGTACATAATAAATATAATCGAATCATTTCTCTCAAGGGTTCACTTTTTTTCATTGGTGGATTGGATTCAGGGTGTGTATTCATCTTCCGACTTTGTCCATGTCGTTTGAAATGGATTGTCACCATGCACCACCATAGACTTGAGAGCGATCAAGTCAGTGATCTAGATCCACACACATCATCTTTACAGAGCTTACTTGTTGACAACATACCGAAACAGTTGGCTGGAAAAGTCGTCATGATCTGGACATTGATTTCCCTTTGACACTGTATTTGCTGTAACAATTTCCTGTTGAAAAAAATAGACAGTCTTCATTTACCCCCCAAAGAACACAGCGGGATTTACTATCAAATAGACTGTTGGCATGCTTTTCATCCGAGAGCTTCACTGGACACAAGTCCCTTTGTTCTTACAAGCATTGCAGACCTAAAGATGTCTTTTAAAAAATTGGCAATAATAAAAGTTTGTTTTAACGCTTTTTATAAATACTTGTCCTAAATGCATTCATGTCGACTACAACACATTGAAAAGCTTTGGGATCTTTGTCTTGATTCCTTTTGCTGATCCAGAGACAAGACGTTTTATAGACTTTGTGTCTTTCTTCTTCATATCAAAAGCAGCGAGGAGAATTTCTCAAAAAGAGGACTTGAATCCGTACTCTTCTTTTGTTTTTGTCATGCCCTCGTTATTTCCTTTTTTTTTTCTTGCTGTATCTTTTGCATTTATTCTCTGTCTTTCTCGATAGTTGTGAAAACGAAAGACGGCAGGAGGTGGATTGCAAAAACGAATGAAAGCGGGGGGGGGTAAATGATAGAGTGAATGTCTTTATCCTTCTTTTGATCATTTCACTATGAAAGTCTGACAGATGAAACAGAGTATTATTTATCACATTATGAATCGCCCTTCTTTTGGCCAATCTAAAGCACACACCGATACCATCCGTCTGAATCTAACACGTGAATCGTTCAGTATCATCACTTGGTCATGGATACTCTAGGCTAGGTTCATATTCCAAGTAGGTTTGAAATACAACGCCCTGTTGGATGCTTTTATTTTTTTAGGTTTATCGAGCTTATCATACTTCTTTTATGAGAGTCATTTTGGGGGGGGGGAATGTTTACTAATTTAGCCTTCTTCATGGCGTCTTTGTTCTCTCATAAAACAGGTTGGTCAATCGATTCTTGATAGTTGATATTGTCAGATAGAAAGATAAAGTTTCTTTATATAAAAAAAAAGGCTTTGATTTTACTAGTAAAGCTATTCAATATGAAATTTAAGACGTGTTGTATTATTGATATGTCTGTTGTCTCAAAATAACTATAGACTCGTCTGAAATCATGTGTTGCTTTGTCTGAATTTAAAATGAAAACACTCGATGGTGATTCAATCTTTAGCTTTCTTTCAATGGATTGATTTCGTTATCAGTGTGAGTATGAGCATGAGATGTGTGAAATGATTCATTTCATGTATTGAAATCAACTAGAAACAAGAATCATCATTGTCTTGTCATTCACCCAAAAAGAATTCACAGTCATCTCAATTAAGGAAAAAAACTCATGCTACCTCTCTCTCTTTTTTTTTTATCTGACATTAAAAATAAATGAACCCATTGTCAGATAAGATTTCTTTTGCTTTAGGTTCTTATTTTCAATGAATAAAAGTAAATTTGCCACATTCTAAAGTGGCTTCACACTCTATTGATTGTCACTTTTTAAAAAATAAAGGCGGAGAATGGATTGTAGTCAAGGAAGGGGAGGGAATAAGGAGATACAAACAATGCAATGTAATTTTTTTTTTCTTTATCTACCGTAGTCTTCCGATTACATTCCCACGTGTGAAAAAGGAGGATAGGATTCAATAGGCTTTTATAAGGAGTTGGCAGTAGTACATTGTATTTTGTACCTGACTTCCATAAATATTTCATTCAACAATTGAATTCCTCTTTTTGTTATGAATAAATCATGATTTACATTCATTGTTATTATGTCACTACGAATAAACCAATAGTTATCATCTCATTCTATAACAACCAGCAGAGGGAATTTTGATTCATTTTGGATCAAAAAGGCTTCATCACTTTTTGTCTCTTTCTATTCAAATCTCAGCTAAAAAATTTCCTCTTCTCGTTTGATTGGTTAAAGAAATTAGGATTCGTAAGATCCGTGACTATTTGATCCTTTTTCATATCCGGGCTGCGGTTTTAGTTTTTTTTTTTTTTTTTTTCTTTTTCTTTTTTATTTTCTTTTTCTCTTTCAACCCTTTCCTTTTAATAATAAAATAAAAAAAAAAGATGCATAATTTAAATAAATACGAATTAACTAAAGGTAAATAGCTTAAAAACTGAGCGATATACTAACTAAATAGGATAGGTCGTAAGCGTCGTAATTCAGAAGATGAAGAAATGGACGACATTCATAAACCTTTATACAAATTGAATAAAAAAGATTTAAGAAACATAAGCTATCTATTCAAAAGAGAACGGCTAGAAATATCTATTTTAGGTAAGAATAAAGGAAGAGACGATAAAAATATTAACGTAAAATAGAAAATATGGATAAAGAAGCTTTAATTGATGTAATTCAACACTTTTTAATGAAACAACCTGGACTGATACGAGATGTGATGACATATATTCCAGAACCCACTATTTCATCAGCCATGAATGTATTGATCGAAATGGAAAAGAAATTTATTCACAGTTTCCCATTTAATAAACATGGCCCAGGAAGAGATGATTATACGTTTTCGAGAGTAAGAGAACCACTGTTGAATTTGATTGTAAGTCATTGGTCTTTTATGATTCTTTACTCTAATTTTTTATAAAAAAAAAGGATACATTGATTCAGTACACAAATCATTTTACATCAACACAAGTATTCCCTACAACTTGCTTTACCTTCCTTGATTACGCAACACATATTGCTCATAGACTACCTACTTGGGATAATGAAGGTAAGGATGATGACGACACATCAAGACACTCATATTCTCTCTCCATAGAACATAATGCACTGCAACGAAATTTATATCAGCAATTAAACGAATTTTGGAAAACCGCTATTCAATCCACTAGCTCCAAATTACGTGAAGGTGAAATTTATAGTCCCGATTCTGTCAGCGAATGGGCAAGAAGTCTAGCACAGCACAATAGCTTTACGAATGGATATTATTTTACAGAATCTATTCATGAATTCACTAAACAATTGGGTTTCATGATTGGTTTATCAGCTAATGAACCTATCGAAGATAAAAATACAACACCTGTTTGTCATCTTGCTCCTTTAGAAACCACTTTTACTTCTACTTCAGTGGTGGGTGATAGAAGTTAAATCATTCTTATATCTCATTGTACTTTCTCTCTCTCTCTCCTTTTCTTGCATCTTTTTTTTTTGTTCTCCACTCTCTTTCCCATTATCCTTCTTTTTTTTTTTTTGAAAAATAAATATGACATTATGACCGAACAAAATAAAGAATAATTTATTTATGAACTGTGAGAGTAAGATCTGCTTCTGGAACGACTATCATCAGAGTAAGATCTTGTTCTTTTACGAACAGGACTCTCACTAGGAGATCTTCTTCTACGAACTGGGCTTCTACTTTCACTAGGGGATCTTCTTCTACGAACTGGGCTTCTGCTTTCACTAGGAGATCGTCTTCTACGAACCGGGCTTCTACTTTCGCTAGGAGATCGTCTTCTGCGAACTGGGCTTCTACTTTCACTAGGAGATCGTCTTCGACGGATAGGAGGGCTGGGCGATCTTCTTCTACGGACTGGGCTAGGCGATCTTCTTCTACGGACTGGGCTAGGCGATCTGCTGCTGCTGCTACTGCTACTGCTTCGACTGCGGCTACTTTCTTCACTAGGAGATCGTCTTCTGCGGACTGGACTGGGCGATCGACTCTTGCTACTGACACTCGTACTACGCCTTCTTCTTACAGGGCTTGGGGATCGCTTTCTTTTACGAGCAGGACTCGACGATCGTTTCCTGGCCAAAGCACTCTCTCTTCTTCTCCTGTTCTCTTCTGTCTTTCTCTGCTGAAGCTCAAGAGCGGCTGCCTTGCTCTGAATTCTTTCCAGTCTCAACTTTTCTTGCAACTCACGATCAAATGCAGCCCCTTCGACATGGCCATCTTTTATTCTGAGAGCTCGTTTCATCTTTTCCAAATCTTTTTCTTTGGCTGCGGCCAACTGATGTACGTCATGTTCTTTTAATCTATCGCACACAATGTTGGTTATTTTTTTTTTCTTTCTTTTTTTTTTTTAAATTACTTTTTAGCATCAATCTCTTGATGTTGTTTTAACAAGTCGGTTCTTAATTCTTGAATCTTTTCTTCAATTGCTTCATCTCCCATTCTAGAACAAAAAAAAGGTCTTAGCTTTTATATGGCATTCTAATTATTTACCCTTCATCTTCAAGTTTGATTCGAAGTTCCATGCATTTCACTTCCACCTGTCTTTTTCTATCATGCTCCAAGATGGCCGCATTGGCTTTTTTCCACTTTGGACCTGTTTCATTCACCGTGTGATCTTTTCTTTGAGGAGGAGGTTTAACAAACGAAAGATTTCGACTGACATGGCCGTTTGTACCTATTTACAATGAATACAAAAATCCCTTTTTTTTTTCACATTTTATGCTTCTTACCAGATCCTCTTGGTGTGCTTAAACCAATTCCGTTATACATTTTTTATTTTTTCTTTTTTGAAAAAAAAAAAGGAAAAGAAAAAAAAGAAAAAAGTCACGTCAGCACGCATTTTATTTTATTTTTTATTTTTTTTTTCCCTATTTGCATACATCCCAAACAACACGAATGAATATTGACGAGATTTTCAAGGTAATCATAAACGACACACACCCACTGTGGATAACTGACCGATGGGTGTTTTAGATTCCAGCGATTCCAACCGGTCGCAATAAACGAAAGATGCCTTCCACACCGTCTATGGATTTCTTTGACAAATTCAAAGACACCGAAGAAGGAGGAGAGCCTTCTCAAAAGAGACATCAGCCAGACGAGCCAGCAGGAGAAGAGGAAGCAGAGGCATCGTTTGATCCAGTCGAAGACGATGAAGAAGGCGGTCGGTTTTTTGGCGGTGGTTTGACGAGTGAGCAAACGGATATTCTAGACCTTGTGGATCAGTATGACGCCGAAGAGGTAATCCCTTATTTTTTTTTTGCTATCCAACCTAATCGCTTTCTTGACAGACAGAGGCCTTGACAGCCAACAGTGTGAAAAAGATGATTTTGAAGTTTGAAAAGGCCATCAGCAAGAACCAAGAGATGCGGGTTCGTTATGCTGAACAGCCCGAAAAGTTTATGGAGTCAGAAGCAGACCTGGATGAAGAAATCAAGAATTTGCTGTGTCTGACCGAGGCACCCGAGCTTTACCCACACCTGGTCAAGTTGGGCACCGTGTCTTCCTTGCTGTCCTTGATCGGTCATGAAAATACAGATATTGCGATTGATACGATTGATCTGGTGAATGAATTGATTGATGAAGACGTTGGAACGACAGAGGATGATTTGGAAAGATCAGAACAGGTGCAAGAAGCTTTAAAGATGTTTGTTGAATCCATGGTAATAAAAAGAATTGTGTTGAGGTGGGTGAGTGATTGATGTTTGGTTTAGCTCGAAAATGAATTGTTACAATTGCTGGTACAAAACCTGAATCGATTGGATGAAAAGGAGGAAGCAGATCGTCAAGGGGTCTTCAAGACATTGGGTATCTTTGAAAACATCATGTCTTTAGACCCCAAGTATGCCGAGACTATCGCGTTAAAAACAGACGCGCTGCCTTGGTTGCTCAATCGAATCCAATCCAAGAGCTTTGATGCCAATATAGCTTATGCCAGTGAAATATTATCCATTCTTTTACAGGAAAACAGAGGTGAGTATTTACTTGTGCCATTTTCACATGGGCTCATCTGTCTGTCTGTTAGATATTCGTTTAAAAGTTGGTGAATTGGATGGTGTGGATGTCCTCTTGAGAGCGCTTTCTGTAAGTCGATGTTTTGTTTGCTATCAAGATGCTGATGCCCTGAATAGATCTATAGACGCAAGGATGCCTCTTCTGAGGATGAATCAGAAATGGTTGAAAACTTTTTCAACTCCATGTGCTCTCTTTTAAATGAAATTGAAAATAAGAATAGATTTTTAGAAGCTGAAGGTATTGAACTGATGGTGATCATGTTAAAGTATGCCTATAGACGTGATGTGCTTCGATCGAAACTAACCAGCGTTGGCTAGAGAGAAAACATTGTCACGTATCCGTGCGGTCAAGGTATTAAATTATGCACTCAGTGGCGAAGAAGGCAGAGAGAGATGTGTGCGGTTCGTCGATGTTTCGGGTTTAAAATATCTTTTTCCTTTATTTATGGGCAAGGTAAATCGAGCATACTTTATGAACACAGTCGATTGATCCTTGTTTGAAAAAGGGCAATAAAAAGTTGAAAAAGTCTCACAGCAGTGCTTTTAGTGAATCTGAAGACGAAGGTAAGGACATGCCGAGAGTTATTTGTGTATCTAAACATGATGATAGAGCACATTACCTGTATTATTTTATCTTTATTAAGAAACTTGAGACAAGAAGACGTGCAGAGAATGAGGGTGATCCTGAAGTTCACTGAAGACGACTATGAAAAAGTAGATCGGTTGATTGAAATGAAGGATCAGTATGAAAAGAAGGACAATCAAGTCAAGCAAGAGCTTGCAGAGGCTCAACGTTCTTTAAGCCCAGAAGATTATGAAGAATACGAAGCCGACTTTTACATCAGACGATTGAACGCTGGCCTCTTTATCCTTCAACGTGTCTGCTTGTTGATCGCAGTCCTCAGTGAAGAATCAGAGGGTGTCCGAGAAAAGGCGATCATGTTGTTGAAACGACAGGATGAAGACATGTTGAGTGTGTTCAAGTTGATTGAAGAAGAAACGGCCCTCATTGCTGATTTTGTTTATTTGAAGAATATGGCAAAAGGGATCCATCAATAAAGACATCCTTTTTGTTTTTTACCTGATCATTCCCGACTCGGGTCGTACGCGCGCAAATAATAATAAAAAAAAGTGGATGGGCTCTCCTTTTTTTTTTTTTTTTTTTTTCCTTTTGTGAAATGTCAACAGTCAACTCTTTCAACATCACCCAAGAAACGTTGTCTCTTTTATCAGAAGCTTATAAAGTATGTCAAGTTCAGCTTGCCAAGGTGAACGTCACTTTACCAGAACCGGATCGTCTTGCCAGCATGACGACTTTGGTAGGAAACGTCTTGGCGCGTTCACCCGAAGCTGTTCAGCAAGTATACGGTTTTGTTCAGACACTGTCACTGACGGAATACAGCTTTTTAAGTATTCTGTTGATGCTGATGGCGCTCTATACGATCTATAGTGTGATCACAGGTACTGTGAGGTGGATGTGGGGTGTGTTTTATGGATTTGTACGATTTAGCTTTTTTGTCCTGTTGACCGTTGGTATCGTTTGTTGTCTTCACTATTTTATGGAACAGGGTTCCATCCGTTCCAGTTGAGGTCCAGAAGGGGATCCTTAGGAAATGAGTGTATTTTTTTTAAAAGAATAAAAAGGTGTGCAAGACCAAAAGTGTTTTTGAAATGGATTATGTGGATAGTTTATTATTAAATAGATAATAGGTTTATTGCTTTCTAGCTCTATAACGAATATGACTATTTTCAGGTACGACCACCATGGAAGTATAATCTGGTTTTGGCACGGTGTGAGACAAGGGTTCGACATCAAATCGCTTGACAAAGGTACCGATGATCGTCTTGAGTTGAAGATAACCAAACTTTTCACCAATGCAACGATGACGTCCAGCACCAAAGGGAAGAAAGGGACTTTTGGACGAGATGCCGACGACACCGAATCCATAGTCCGCATTGGCATCCTCTCCCTGTTCGAGCTGATGGACTGGATCCTTCAGCTGAGACCAGCGGTAGGGGTCCCACACGGTCGGTTGATGAAAGTAGTGAGGGTCGAGCTGGGTGACACCGGGCGCGGCCAAGAGATAATCCCCTTGAGGAATCTCACGACCGGAAAAGACGCATTTGGGGGCGACGACACGACGCATCATGTTGAAGATGGGTGGATGAAGACGCAGGGTTTCCTTGACGACGTGTTCCAGCAAGGTCAATCGTTCGAGATGATCGTAGGTGAAATCGACCTCGAGCGATCCACACTGGGTGATCATCTCCTGGCGAAGGGCCTGGATGATGTCCGGACGCTGGGCGAGCTCGAGTATGGTCCAGGCGGCAGTGGTGGAAGAGGTATGCTGACCGCCAAAGAGCGCAGCCGTCAAGATACCACAGATCTGAGCGTCCGGGACGGCTGAGCCATCCTTATAACGGGCCTCGATCAAGGTCTGAAGCAGGTCGCTCTCACCGTGCTCGCTCTGTCTTCTTTTCTGAATGATGCCCGCATAGATCTTTGCTAGCTTTTCTCTTGCTTCATCCCGACGACGGTACGAGGGCAGGGGTAAATTGGGAAACATGAAATTGATGGGTCGAAAGCCTTGGTCGAGGTCATAATAAAGCTCAGACACACCACTGTCGAGGGCTTGACGGATCTCGGGACCCAGCAGGGTACGGGAGGCCGTATAGATGATCAAAGTACCAAACATCTTGTAAAGATCCATCTCACCCTGAGGCTCCAGCCCATCAAAGAACGCGTCGCATTCCTCGATGATCAGCGGCACATCTTTTCGAAAGGCCTCGATGTTCAGTCCGCTCTTGATCATCCTCTTTTGCTCCATAAAGACACTGTGGGCCGTGTCGAACACGATGTCATTTCCAAACACATACTTGGTCATGTGGTTATAGGCCGCTGCTGCCGAAGCGACCTCTTGTTTCGCATTAAACACGAATTGGTTACCGTCGGGTCCTAAGCAGGCCGTGACGCGTTTGTTCAAGAGTCGAAAGGTGAAGACGTCGCCGTATTTTTTTTGACAGGTTTGAAGGAATTCGATGGGGTTTCTATTAAGATGTCAACAAAAAGAAAAAAGAAGAATCCTTTGCTTTCTTTTACTTTCCAAATTCGATCGCATTACCAAAGAAAGGTATCCATGATGGAACTAGAGGTACCGCCTTTGGATCTTTGGGTTGAATCTTTGAAAAAAAAAATCAATCATTTTGTTTTAAGGCTTCATGTTACTTACAAACTGAGATAAAAGATGAATGACATAGTAAGTCGCTAGGAACACGATGGCTTTATAAAGTAAACTTGAGAGGGAAGTTTCGGAAAGTAAGGTGGATATGATGGCCATGAAGAGAATGTAACAAAGGATAGAAAGACAAAAAGAGAGAGAGAGAGAGGGATTAAATGGGAACATTTAAACCAAACAATTGAGCGAGCGGCGTTTGTAGCAGATCGAACGATTTTTTTTTGGAAAAAAAAATCCAATTGAGTTGCATAAAAGAATAAGTTTGAAATTAGTAAAGAATAAGCGAAAATAGTAGAGGATGAAGACAAATGATTTTAAGACGAGGCATAAAGTACGAATGGAACGATGGATGTGAAAAGGGTATCAAGACTCACTCACTTCCAATCACTCTGCTTCTTGGTCCGCTCCTTTTCATCCATTCAAGCTGAGAGAAACAAGTTGGGGTGGCGATAAGAGCAAGATGCGTAAAGTAGACAGGCATTTGTAACCAGTTCAAAAAGAAAGCTTACATGACAATGATACAAGTCATTGAGTGAGATGATATTATGTGTGTCACTTGTAAAGAGCAATCACCATCCACTGTCAGTTCTCACAGCTTCATGTTCAGAGTACACCTCTTTATTCTGAATCGACCAAGGAAGGGGGGGGGGTCTCAGAGCTTGGCTACATCATGTTGTCAAAAGGGTCCTAAAAAAAGTGATTCTGTAACCCAGATGATTTTAAGCAGCCCACCTATCATTTTCATACTCAAAAAGGACGAGTGGTCAGTGAGTTGCAGTCACTTCTTATCAGCAACATCAATGACTCATTCACAGAGACAATAAAAAATGAACGACACTCGCACTGTAAGACATTCTTTTTATACTTGAAACAAAAAGCATAGCCTTGCTTAATTCAACTTGACTAGGACATGCATCACCAAAAGGATCGTTCTTTTGACAAGGCATGGTATGATTGGGGCTGAGTCAAAAAAAAAGGGTTTACATCTAAAGGAAATACTGGCATCATGTTGACACACAAAAGCAAACCACTATACATTTTCTTTTAAACAATGGTCGAAAACAGACTTTTTCTTTTTTCTTTTTTTTTTTTTTTGGCTCTTTCTACAGTCAAAGTAAGTGTAACTACTTTCGAATGATTACATTTCTACATAGTCATGGAGAGGTTATTCAATGTGACAAATGGGTGCAGTAACCTCTTGATGACTTCTTTTCTGTCCATTTTTTTTTTGAATCTCTATCGCTTTGAGGGGAAGGAGATAAGTTACAGCTACCTATCATCGACTGAGTCTAATGACCTCCGAAACTCGCCTTTTGCTACAGATGCTGTCGAGTTTATTTTCTCTGAGCTTTGCCCCTGTACATGGCGGCCTTGCAAACAGGGTAGATGCATACTAGATGAATCAAGGCAACTAGGCTCATCTTTCTTTTTCCATGCTTTCTGCAGAACGCATTTCAAGCGTCGCTGCCGATGTGTAGAGCAAAAAAGGGGATGTGTACAAGGTGACTAAAATAGGAAACTGTTTTTAAATAAACATGTACCTCATACACTAAAGTGTCCCCCTCTTTGATATTCAAAAAAGGACGAGGTTGGCAAAGACAAAAGTGTTCCTCAGGATCCCATACAACCTTTATCTTCTTTAGCTTGTGTAGACTACAGACATGAAGATGACATCCGTTCTTTATCTTCTTTTTAGCCAAGAAATGTCTTTTTTTGATCGCCATGTTGCCCCTCCTTCCTTTCTTACTGTAAAAGCATGTTTGAAAAGAAACCCAGTGACGATCAAGCGGATGTCTCGTCTTCTTGTGGCCCTGCCAGACATCGACCGTCAAGGGCGGATGAGAGCCTTTTAGTAAAGGTGTAAAAGAGAGAATGAGATAGCGATCCAATGGATCGTACCATGTCCAATAAAGTGACTTTGCCCAAAGAAGCTATTTCGTCTCGAAAAAGGAGCTTTGTCTTTTATCCCATTTGATGGACTGCGTTCATCTAAAATCAATTGCTTCCCTGTCCCATTTTCGGTCCAGACCGTCTCTTATTTTCATAAAGCAGTAATTTTGTATGTTCATGTCTTTTGGTCTCACTGTGACAAATCACTGTGACAAATCACTGTTTCCCACGTTGAAACAAATAAAAAAACCAAAATGAGGGGAAAAAGGACGTTTTGGTTTTCATCCTTTTCGAACCCAAAATAAAAGTTGAACATCAACAAAGAGGAAACCCTTTTTTATGAGCAAGTAAGAATCCAATGGAAAGACATCTTTGGTCAAGATGAGATGTGGAATGATTTGATGCTATGAGCTCATGGATGCAGACCGTCAGCTTTAGAAAATGGTGCAGGATGGGTCTGTGTCGTTTTTACATGAAGGATCACAGAAAAGCGTCTTGTTCTTTGTTTTTTAGCGAATTGAAAATAATAAAAATAAAAAAAAAGGGGAAAAAAGAGAGAGAGCGAGCGAATGAGAAGAGGTGATGAGCCGCATGTTCAGTCCAAAAGTAAAAAAAAAAAAAAAAAAAAAAAAAAAAAAAAGAAATCCCTTTCTTTCTCTTTCTTTTTTAATAATTTTTGATGAACCATCTTGTGAATGAGAATGATTTGATGCCCAGTAAATAATTTGATGTGATTTTAATGATTCGATAATGACTGAATAGATTTATTATTTCCTTGGGAAATCAATACTAATTTTATGAATGAATCCATGTTATTCAACCCATCTGATCCATTCGATACCATGACTCCTACCGAATTTTATCCATCCTTGTTACACCAAACACCTATGAATCATGCCGAGTCTAGTAAAAAAGTAAAGAGACAGAAAAGAAAGAAGAAGAAGAGTCACCAGCAAGTGGAAGATCCAGATGCACCTCCAAAACCAAAAAGAAATACGGGTTTAAGTAAACCACTGATCTTGAGTGCATCCCTGTCTGTGATTATGGGTGGAGATAGAGAAGTAAGTAGGCTGAGTGAAGGGCTGTATTGACGATATTATTAGTTGTCGAGACCAGAGATAGTCAAAAGGTTATGGACTTATATCAAAGCAAACCAACTGCAAGATCCAGCTGATCGACGTTTTATTTTATGTGACAACAACTTAAGATCCATCTTTCAGAAAGACAGAGTGAACAGTTTTGGAATGAACAGAGATCTCACGGCTCATTTGACAAAGAAGGTAGAAAAGAAGGAGACGTTCAATGATTTTTCTTTTATTATCGAAGATTTCTCTTTTTGAATAAATTAGTGTAAAAGAGTATGTGTGGAAGAGGAAGGATGGATGACGTGATCTTCATCCTCTGTTTCTGGTGTTAACTTTAAGAATTCACTTTGACCCAGCTGTTGTTTGGACCAAAGTAAATCAGCCACATGAGGTGAATTGTCTACAAAAGAATAAATCATTGTTTCTGCCCAGTCATGAGTAGAGCACAACATCTTTTCTTGTTCGCCTTCTTGTCCTTTCGATCGATTGCAAGTCAAGTCTAAATACATCATTCGATCCCCTCTTGTCTTTTTGGCAGTGGATGGCATTCAAAGAAAAAGAAAGAAAAAAACAAGAAAAAAAGAAAGGCTTTTTAAATGATGGATGACAAGATTGTATTACGCCTTTTCTAATTTTAAACAATAGCCTTGCTTGTTTTCATTTGAAATCATGTGACAAGTTCTCGTGTCAAAATGGAACGGTATTTGTGGGAAACTTTTTTGAACAGTGAATCTCATCTTTACTTTGCCACCTTTCATTTCGATGCGATAGACCCAGAAAAAAAAAAGGGGGGAAATGATGGAGGAGGAAGGAAGTTTTGAAATGTTTATTTTAAATCCAATCATGTACATTCTTTAGTTTTCAAATACCAAAAGAGAAAACCAAACAAAGGCTATTTTCTCTCTTTTTTTTTTTTATTATTAAACCATTGGAATGAAATCCATCTCGTTGAATACGATTGTATTTGCAACCTTATTGACATCGACTGTTTTAGCAGGTAAATAATCATCGATCCAAACAAGATGAATTCATACTTTTTTCACAGCCGATCCTAGCTGTGACAAGAGCATGAGCATCTTGAATCAAGTGGACTTGACGGCCATCAAACACTGCAAGACCTTTCAAGGTACCATCACCATCCAAAACGTGGGTCCCGTACCTGGCCTTCGTCTGGAAGGGATCGAAAGCATCACGGGGGACTTGATCTTATCCGGTAATCCTGGTCTCGGCAGTTTTAGCGCTCCTCAACTCAAGACGGTGCAAGGGGCGATCAAGATTACCAATCATACCATCCTTTCCAAAGCTGACTTTCCTCAGTTGACCGAAGCGGCCAGCATGACCCTCTCTGTCCTGCCTGCGCTCGAAAGTATCCAGTTTCCTTCTGGCCTGGTCAAGGTGGGTAGCATGACGATCGAGGACACAAGGGCACCCAAAGTGGATGGATTCAAACCGGAATCGATCGGGTCCTTCACGTTGAATAATAACAATTACATGAAATCCTTTGATTTCTCTTCGGTCAAACAAGCGAGCGAGATCATGATCCTTGGCAACAACCGTGCCTTGAGCTTTGATGTATGTCCATTCCTTCCCTTCTCCCCATCCTCATCTTCTTCATAGGCACCCAATCTAGAAACCCTCAAGTCAGCCACCTTCATCAACCTGGCCAAACTCACCCTGTCCGCCTTGACCACCGTTCGATCCGATCTTTCCTTTCACGAAAACGAACTGGATTCGCTCAAGATCGATGCCCTTCAGTCGATCGGAGGCACGTTTACGATCGCCAACAATCTCAAGCTGGCTGAGACCTCCTTTAGTAACCTCCGTCTGGTGAGTGGGGCCCTCGCGATCGGAAACAACACGGCACTCAAGGCCATCGAGGGCTTTCCTGCCCTGGCCGAGATCCACGGTACCTGTGATCTCGCCGGCAGCTTTGATGCCTATTCACTGCCTGCCCTTCAGGACGTTCGGGGTGGCATGCGTATCCAGACCACCTCTTCCAAGCTGGCCTGTTCAGACCTGGAACGCAAGTTGAAAGGAGACGGCATCGTCAAGGGAACCGCCTGGAGTTGTTCTGCGAGTATGCAAGAGGACCAGATGGTGCCTACGTTGGGTCAGAATCCTTTGGGTGGAAACACCAATAACCAAAAAACCAATTCGCCCAACAAGAATCCATTCGATCCCATCAGTCACGGTCTCTCTATCCGTCCTTTGCCTATCCAACTGGCTGTGTCTGTCGCACTTGGCTTGGTCGCTACACTGCTCTAATGTTCTCTGCAACTCTCCCTCCTCTTCTTTTTTTTCCTCACTTTAAAACATACTCCTCCTTTGCCTCCCTCTTGGTCATCTTTTTGATAAAAATAATACATGGCATTGAATGAAACAAACCATGCTTCAATACACGCATCCTTCCTCTCTCTCTCTCTCTCTCTTTTGTTTTTAAATTCCATGTGGCTGTGTGTAGTTCAAATAGACCAACCACCTTTTTCACAATCATAAAGATCATTCGACTCTTTTTGAGTATCCCAAGAAGCGACTGGTTTCTGTCTCTTGACAAGACCAACATGAGTTTGTTTGGAAATAAAAAAAAGAAAAGAAAAGGGTTTATAGGTTTTACTAGGGATGAATGGTCTAGGATAAATAATAATAAATCTACAGAATAATTACAGCATCAAAGTACTCAGATTTTCATTCAAAACAGTATCTGTCACTGCCTCCATCACATGTTCCAAAAGATCCGCATCCGTAGCATCCGTACAGTGCGTATACAACAGTTTACTGGGGTTTCGATTGAGCCTTTCAAATTTCCTTTTGAAATAACGGATCGTTTCATCATAACTGCCATCATCCCCTACAACCGGGTTATTCTCTCCTTCTTCCTCTTCTCCTTTTGCTTACCTTCAAAATCCGGAAACCATTTGGAAACAGGTGAAACCAAGATCTTTTGCTTAAAGATATCAATCTTGTTTAAGAATAAAATCATGGATGCATCCTTGAGCCATGTTGAATTACAGATGCTATCAAACAACAAAAGGGATTCACGCATTTGATTCTATCCACACCGCGTTATCTACCGCTTCATGCTTTTTTTGTAAACCTTACCGCATCTTTATCTTCCACCAAACATTGATCATAGCCACTGATGGCCACCACAAATAATATGCCCGTCATATTTTCAAAGCAGTGAATCCACTTTTTTCGTTCGCTTCGTTGTCCTCCTACGTCAAGCATACGGTAAGTTAAAGGACCGATATGAAGGATGGTTTCAGTAATGCCGGTGGTCTTTGCTCTACATCTCAGGATGTCTTGATCGGTTGGTATATAATCTGGTTTCCAAAATCTATCCAGTTGTTCAAAGAAGCTAAGAGAGACACACAAGCTTAGTATGGATTCCTATCCATCATTCATTCTTACTAGTCTGCATTGTCATGTAAAACAAGGAGAGAGCTTGCTTCATTCCTCGCATGTTGTAGGCCTGCATCTTTCCATAACAGCTTGAGTGGTTCTAAAAGTGAGCTTGTATAAGGTTCTCCAGGTTTTAATCGTTCAGCCTGCTGTACCTGAGAGACATAGTTCTATTTGAAGTTGTGAACAACAGGCTCTGTCCTAAAGGATCCCTTACCTTATTACTTTCTTCTTCAAAAGAGATATTCAACAGACTCATCGCTTCAAACAGAGTTTGCATTTCCATCATGATATTCGAAAACACCACCGCCCTATAACTCTCTCGTTCTTCTGCATCAAAACCAGCTGTGTGGATCAACCTCAACTGTTTCAACAAGGTCGATTTCCCAGACTCGCCTGCACCTATTCGCTTGGATCAACACGTATCCCATTCGTATCCTGTTCTTTACCCAACAACAACATCTTGATTTCACTCTTCATCTTCTTTTCATCCGACTTGATTTGTTTATCAATACTTCTACTCTTTCTATATTCTGAATCATCCTTTTTATCTTGTGAACACAGACTGAGACAAACACCCATGTTGTAAAGAAACAAAGAGAAAAAAAGGAAAAAAGGGTGGAGGTTCAATCCTTGGGTTTTTTTATGCATCCAATCCTGTTACACACACACCCAGCACTGTAAGACAAGCCACCTGTCCATCTCGGTTATATAAAAAAAAAAAAAAAAAAAAATAAAAAACGTTATGTTTCCTATCCGTTCACGATCCCTTTCTCGTCTTGCCCGTCGTTGGCTTGCGACGTCCACCCAAGCTGCCGAGCGAATACCAGAAGTCAAAACGACCAAAAAGCGATTGATCTTTGACAACAAATCCCCTTCCTTTAGCGATTTTCTAGCTTCCACCCATAAAAAGAACATACCAATCGATCCCGCCTTGGCTCAACCCGACCGTATTCCTTACCTTCAGGCTCACACTGAGAATTTAGGAAAAGGAAAAAAGTTTTATATTGAAGTTTATGGTTGTCAGGTGTGTGTACCTTTTGATCAGCTACCCCCCCCCCCCCTTGTTATTCACTCTTTCTTTTTTTGAATAGATGAATGTGAATGATACAGAAATATTGAATGCCATCATGACCAAGACTGGATATGAAAGAACAAGTGATATAGACCAAGCCCATGTTGTCTTTCTTGTCACTGTAAGTCATGAGACATGTTTTACAAGAGACTAATCCATCTCAGTGTGCTATTAGAGATAATGCAGAAGTGAGGATCTGGGAACGTTTGAAATATTTACGCCACTACAAGACAAAGATCAACGTCGACAGTCCTCCTATTGTGGGTGTATTGGGGGTAAATAGACATAGGTTGAAAAAACAATAACTAAAACCGATGTGTAGTGTATGGCAGAGAGACTGAAGAGTAAGCTGTTGGAAGAAGATCGTCTGGTGGATATCGTGTGTGGACCGGATGGTTATCGATCCATTCCTCATCTGATCTCACTGGCAGAGGATGAATATGAAGGAGGTGTGGCCAATGTGATGTTATCGGCCGATGAAACCTATGCAGACGTGATGCCCATGCGTCTGGATACGGACAATGTGTCTGGTTGGGTGTCTATCATGAGAGGATGCAACAATATGTGTGCGTTTTGTATCGTGCCATTCACAAGAGGGAATGAACGAAGTAGGCCGATGGATTCTATTTTGGATGAAGTCAGATATTTAAGTGATCAAGGGGTCAAGGAAGGTAAGAAGATGTTGAGAGAGAAAGAGAGAAAGGTTTAACCGTTTCATCTAGTGACCGTGTTGGGTCAAAATGTCAATTGTGAGTAGTTTATATGGGGTGATGAGACAGTTTATTGATATTCCATGATGATAGCTTATAGAGACACATCCGAATCAAAATATTTCATGCCAAGCAAAAACATTGGATCTGATTTGAGTAACCCTGGATTTAAAACGATCTATAAACGTAAAGAGGGAGGTCGACGTTTTACTGAATTACTGGACAAAGTGAGTCAGATTGACCCAGAGATGCGTATCCGATTCACTTCACCCCATCCCAAAGATTTTCCTACAGACTTGTTACATTTGATCGCAGAACGACCCAATATCTGCAACTCGATTCATCTGCCCATCCAGTCAGGCAGTAACACGGTACTCGAGCGAATGCGTCGAGGATATACAAGAGAAGCCTATTTTGATCTTGTGGAACAGATGAGAAAAATTATACCAGATGTTTGGATCAGTAGTGATTTTATCACTGGATTCTGTGGAGAGACAGAACAAGAACATAAAGATACAGTGGACTTGATGGAAAGAGTAAAGTATGATATGGCCTTTATGTTTGCTTACAGGTAAGTGATGCGATGTTGTATAGACTCTGTTTTCTAAACAAACAAAAGTATGAGAGAAAAGACCCATGCGCATCGTAAATATGTGGACAATGTGGAAGAGACCATCAAGAATAAAAGATTGCAAGAGATCGTAAGTACTTTTCACAGAGAGGCATCCATCAAGAATCAAAACCTGATCGGAAGTACACATCTGGTATTGATCGATTCAGACAAGCCCAAGACAAAGTATGGAATAGAGACCAAATCAAGCGGAAGGACAGATGGAGGTCACAAGGTCTTTGTTCAGTCTGACAAACCACTGAAGAAAGGGGATTATGTTCAAGTAAAGATACAATATGCTACAAGTGCAAGTTTGACTGGATCAGCCTTGGGTTTAAGTAGCATTCGAGACTTTGCTGCTGCCACCAAATAAATTTAAAGTTCCTCCCTTCCTCTTTTTTTTTTTCATTTTTTATTTTTTTTTTTATAATGTCCACTCTAATCCAGAAAAGACACCAATTTCAAAAACTGTACAAGATCTTTTTAAAAACTGGGTATTCAGCCGTTGAAGGAACAGCGAAAAACCAGAGACCGTTGATAAAAGCGTTGATTAGAGAAAAGTTTGAAAAATATAAAGATTGTACCGATCCTTCTTTACTGAGAGAATTAAAACCTAAAGGTATACAATCTCAATGTTGCCCCATCGGATTGTAACCGGTCTCTTTGGCAGTAAAAAACACGCTTGATTTTCTATCGATCGCTGCAAAAAGAAATGGCATCGAACGGAATATAATTGTCAATCTCTGCTCGTTAAAATATCATTATGATCAGTATGACATCAGGTAATAACTTTGTGTGTCTTGTCTTCAACTGCTTCAACTCCTTTGTGTCTAGACCCCCTTTCTTCAATCAAAAGTTAAAACCAGAAATCAAAGAGTTACATGACAATTCAAAGAAGGAGATTGATCTTGTAATTGAATTACTGGATCAAGAATTAAATCTATGTTTACAATAAAAGCGTGTGGTAAAATAACAAGATCTTTGTAAAGTAGAAAAAAAAAACTCATTTTTTTGAATAGTCTCTTGCTTGTATATCCTTTCTTGTGTTAAAAAAAAAAAAAAACATTGACTTTTTAAAAAAAATCAAAAATCAAAATGTACAGTGACAATTTTTGTACTCTATTCTTTTTTTTTATTTTCTGATTTTATTTTACTTTTTTTTTTTGTTAATGTACGGAAAACGTTCCTTTGGTGATGCTTTTACTTCTGAAGTTTCGGAAAAAGTAGTTTCGATTATAGCAAAAGAGGTTGGTTTTGAAGCCATTCAACCTGCAGCTTTAGAATCACTTTCTAATTCACTTGGCTCTTGTAAATTTATAAAATGATTATTGAATTTCAAAATCTCATTTGTTTTAGATCTCGAAAGACTATTAATAAAAGCTCACCTGTATGCAGAACTGGGTAATCGTGCAAGACCTAATATACATGACATTACAAAATCACTACAGGATGCTAATGTCGATATACCATCATTTGAAAAGTACCTAGCCGATAAAACTCATTTGGGCAAGTTTCTCTTTCTCTGTAACACGTGAAAAGAAGGAGCTAACGTCATTTAAAGTAGCTGGCAAGAGTAGAAAATATTTAAGACTAGTAAAATCAAGTGAATCCACGATAGAATCCACTCCAGAATTTTTGCCTTCTGATAATGAAGATTCAGACGAAGAAGAAGAACAGGACAGTATACGACCTAGTTATGTATCACAGCACTTTCCTACTTTTCCCAGTAAACATTCATTTAGGCAAACACCTGTAAATACTCTATTGATGATGGAAACAACCCCCCTTGCTCACACTCTAATCATAGATTTATATCAAAAGACCCGACGATCCACAAAAAGTACGTGAGCTCAATTCTGAACAATCCAGAACGGTAGAGGAAAATTTGAAGAAGCTGATGGCTACAGAAAACCAAATCCTGAGGGAATCTAGTGGAATACAAGTGATTGAGGATGAATACATGATGCCGATCGTGAATTATGAAGGCTTTCTTCAGAGAAGAAAAAGATCAAAGCAAAAGGGAACAACATTAAACGTCGAAGGTTCAAATGAGCCCAAAATAAATACAATACAAGAACAAGTAGAAACACAAGAATTAGAAGAAGGCATGCAAGAAGCCATAGTAGAAGATCAAAAAGATGAATAAAAATTGACAGCATTAATTTTTTTTTAAAAAAAAAGGAGATGAAAAGGCAAAATGTTTTTTGCTTTTAGGGAATGTCTATACCATTTTTCTTTTTTCTATTGCACACATATTCATTTCATATATTCAAACAAGAGCGATTGTTTTCCTCAAAAAGACGAAATTGCATAAAGGAATAGTACAACAGAGATTTATAAATTGGTATAAATTCGTTGTGCGATGTCTATTTTCGCTATAAAATGAACATTATACAAATATTGAAGCATCCATCCTCTTTGTTTAACCAAGTTTGCCCGGCTCTGGAACACCATCGTTTTGAATGTCATCCATGACAAAGTCTTTAGCTACCTATTATCCGTGGTTTCCTTTCTCAAAAAGCCCAATTGGTATTTTTAACATGTCACTCTTGCTCCTTCAAAGTGAGGGCCATACTGGCTTGTGCCAGGCGATTTTTTTTCGATTTGTTGTCGTACATTCACCTTTTGTTTGAAAATAGAGTCTCATACCAGCATACGATTTTCTACACCTCATGATGCTGTAGGAGCAATCGCCCACTTTTTATGGCCACAGACAATTCATCAAAATGGAATAAAGTACATAAAACTATCTTTGTTATTTTGTCTATAGGTTTACAGATCGACGCTGCAGCATTAACTTGGATGGAGACATACTACTGCCTTTGCTTCTTTTTGCAACCATCTTCAAAATAATCCAACTGAAATTACTCGTTTTTCCTCTGTTTGATGTACTATGATAGTTGTATCGTCCATGAATCTATCAGAGTAGTTGTAATGAACGAGACAGAAAAAAAAAAAAAAAAAAAAAAAAAAAAAAAAAAAAAAAAAAAACAGGATTTTACTCATTAACGTATACATATTAGTTGTTTTCTCTAAATATATTAATATAAATCCTGAGAAATTTCAAGTTTACATATGCTTATCTAACAATTCAAGCTTAAACATAAAACATTTAGGACGGAGACAAGGTTGTTGAGCAAATAGGCCTATTTTTATTTGTGCAACTCAGTAGAGTCCTTGGCTTGAGAAGAAAGGACACAGTACGGTATAGTGGGAGTGGTAAACAATTTGAACCATTGAAACGAGTGGTGCGATTGGGAAAAAAAATATCCATAGCTATCGACCTTGCAAGATGATAAGTAGAGAATAAAAAAAAGAAGCATACATAAAAAAAAAAAAAAAAAAAAAAAATAGAAATTGTAAAGCAAAGCCATTGCCAAGCTAACCTTCAAGGGACTGACCACAGAAGCTGTGAAGTAAAGGACAGGAATTCACCAATCACATTGACCGCTGAATCTCGAGATTCTATTGGCTCTTGTATTACCTGAAACACATTGACATTTTACGTAAAAAATACAGCAATTTATATAATTTATATAATTTATATAAATCACAGTAACAGACCAGACCTGGAATCGAATTACTAATATTTATCATATTACAAATTCATTAGAGCAAAGAGAAAGGAGGAAAAGAAAAGAAAATATATATAAACCAAGTGTCTTTTGCTTCTTTCATCAAAATCCATCTACTTTTTTTTTATATATACTACAAGAAAAAAAAAAAAAAAATTAAAATGAAGGAAGCTCTTATTATCGTCGATGTTCAAAATGACTACTTTCCTGGTGGAAGACTTCCTACTGACAGCCCAGTAGAAACCGCTCAAGCCATTGCTCGATTGATGGAAAAGTTTAGAAGAGAAAACAAGGAAGTTGTTCATGTTGTCCATCATTCTACAGAAGAGTTACTCAGTCGTCTGAGATTCCTTGAAGCAGGCACATCTGGTGCAGAGATCCATGAGAGTGTCAAGCCACTGGCTAACGAAAAGATCTTTACCAAGAGCGAAATGAGCTCATTCATAGGCACCAACTTGAAGGAGTATCTCGAAAGCAAGGGCATCGATACTATTATTGTTGTGGGCATGATGATCCATAACTGCGTCAACTCGACTGTTTACTCTGGTAGTCATCGAGGCTTCAAGTGCATTGTTGTCGATGAAGCTGTCAACACATTCGATCAACCCTACGATGGTAGAATCATCAAGGCCAAGCAAATCAAGGAAGCCTTCCTTGCTGGTATTGAATTCGCTTATGCCAAGGTCAAGAAGGTGGATGATATCTTGAACAACAACTATTAGATCTATTAGATGCTTATAGCTTTAGTATAAATAAAACGTATCTTTAGAGTCCATCTATTGTTTGCTTTGCTTTTTGATTTCGCATTGCTTGACATCGGCTATAACCGCCTTCGTGATGATTGGTGTTGAATTGACCTGTCAATTTGTATCAGAGAGGGTTTCTTGATTGATTTTAATTCTTTGCTTTCTAAGCTTATTTATCAGCGATTACCTTGTATTTTATAGCTTTTAGTTCTTTTTTGAAAAAAAGAAAAAAGACAGCGATTAAGGTTCTTTACTGGAATAAATAAAGATGTGTAATAATAAGTATGATTTATAAAAATATGAATACTTTTATATGATAATAAAATAGATAATCATTCTGGCACATACACAAAAAAAGTTTTATTAACCCTTTTTTTTTTTTTTTTTTTTACAAGATAAATATTGTCGTATCCCAACATACTTTAAACATGCTTCATATTCAATTTATAAAAAATCAGAGTAGTGAATGCTTTACAAAGGTTTATTACAGTCTTTTCTCTATTATTCGGTCATAACTAATTTCACTCCTTTAACTCAATACGAGTTGTTTTAATATAGCTCCTGATGAAATGAGACATAAATGAAAAATGGATCTACTTAAGAAACAATTGTAAACAGTCCATTTGCATAACCAGGAACAGGTCTTCATATTAAAATTTATTTATACTAGATCTACAGCTATAGTTAATTAAAGTATATTGAAAAGAATTTAATTGAACCTTCATGAAAAGAATATAAATATCAAATAGAGTAATATTAAATAAAAATAGAAATTTTTAAGTCTCGTTGAATTTTATATCTTTTTATTCTTACGAGATAACACAAATATGATATATATACAATCATAAGCTTTTTGTTTTAAAAGCAAATATACTGACTTTGTTAAAGTAACACATGCTGTATAGTATCCTTTCATGCTTTATTTGATTCAAAAATTTTATTTGTAAGTGTACATCCCATCTCTTTGAACTAAATAAATCGTTCCTTCTGATGACTTAATACCTTTTAATTAGGACACGTTTTACGATTAATATGTCACTGATTTTCAGCTAGTGTGTCTTATCTTTTGGTATTATTACAGTTTGCTGGATGTTACAATTAGGATTCATGTAATTTCTGACGTCAATATCCTCTTCGTATGAATGTGCCAGTTCACCAAAAGCTTTCAACTTTTGGTTTTTCTCATCTAGCTGGTGACGATGATATCTTTCTTTAAGTTTACTGAGCCTAACATAAAATAAGCTCAGATTCTAGAATGTTATAATACTAGAAGGAGATAGGTATAATCAGTTCAAATTATTTTTCCAAAACCAAGTTTGTCTTCAACAGCTGTTATATGCATATTGCGGCAAGTGGATTCTTTCTAACACTTACAGTAAATTATATCCTTTTCACTTGTTAGTACATTGATACTAAATCTAATAATTTCAATGTAGGTTTTAAGAATATTGGTCGTCGATTGCCTATTTGAATATTCATGTCAAGAAAAATAAAAAGAAAGTAATATGGTTTATGATAGATTTCTTCATTGATCATTTCATCTGATTTCACAGTGAAATGGTATTAAAGTCTTTAGCTAAATTAATCGATGTTCTTTATCTCAAATGAAAGTATTTACGAAACCAGTTACAAAAAATATGATTTGTTAACTGTTCTAATCTACTGAGTAGTGTTATAAGAAGTAAAATTAACTCAATATTATCAGTAATGTAATAAAGGTTGCTTTTATAAGATAAGCATAGAAAAAGCTAGACAGAAGCTAATGCATATATCGTCTTGCGAAACTTTTATAGAATTTAGCACTTTTGTTAAATTATAGCGAGGTAGGAACTTTCAACCTGGTACTCCTTCCCGTTGCATGATTGAAGGATACGCAGAATATCAATAGCTGCACAGAAATATCTTTGGTTTCTGAGATTCACCTTAACATTTTTTGAAGTGCAATAAAAAAAAAAAAAAAAAAAAAAACTGAATGTATAATACAAATGTCCATACGCAGAGAAAAAGAGTCCCACGGGTCATGATGTTAGGCTATTCATTAAAAACGTTATTAAAAAAGAAAATATATATACTAAATCATATCTTTTATTAAATAAAAATCGTCTTGCATCAAATCCCATTTTTTCGATATTGTTTGTATAATGAATATATTCTATATTTTAAAAACAGATATAGATAATGTGCCACCAAGCTTAAACCTGAAAATTTTTAATTTTGTTTCAATTTTTTTTTTTTTTTTGACATCGTGGACATGATGAGGTGTATTTTTTTTTAGACAGCTCATGGCATTTAGTGTAGACGTTGCTCATTTCCTGAAATTAGAAGGATTTAATGACGCTTTTTTCTTAAAAAAAAAAGCCTAATTTTAATGATATTTATTGTTAACTATACCAAATCTGAAGGCAGACTTTTCTGTGAGACAAATACTTTTTCTCGACAAACTTTTTCACCTTTTGAACAACTTCTCTGCCATCAGTACATCGACTATAAGCTTCAATAAAATCCATTGATCTCCTAAAATACCTACGTATATGTGCTAGATCGCCGGCTTTATCCAAAAAGGAATTGATATTTTCCTCAAGAGACTTAAAGGAGTAATCGCATTTCAAGCGAGCTTCTCTTTTTGCTGCACCCCAGTACATTTCGATCCAATTGCATTCGCAATGGTATTTAGGATACAGCTCAAAGTCGTGGCCAGAGTTTATGATCACCTCCTCCAAAGCAGACTTTTGATTTTTAAAATCAGGACAATTCTCTAAAAAATGGAGAGCGCAACAAATTGGATTAATTCGATCTTGAGCCCCAAAAATGTAACTTCCATTTCTTGCCTTCCAGATCATGTCCAATCCATAGACTTTTTTCCTCCAAAGTTTTTCTTATTCCCTTGAAATAATGTACTTTTTTTGTTTTCAAGTTGCCCTTCTTATCCCTTAACTTGATCTCTTTTTCATCGTAGAAGGATTGGACTTCCTCCATATCTGTGGATCTTGAGATATATACAGTATCTCGGAACTGGAATTTCTCACTCAATGGCCAAGGCTTTTCATTGAGAGTCATTCGGCTGGCGACCAAAGCATCATCAGCAAAAGCACCATGATTGGAGCTGTTATCAAAAAGAAAAACAGCTACACAATTAGGGTGAAGTGCTTCGAAAAGGCCGATTGCATCTTCTTTTAACTGCTCAACCATGTATTTTGAAGTCCACCATCCATCTCTTGCAGTACCTGCCTTGAACAGCTTTCTTGAAGACCACTTTTGAATCTTCATTGTTCCATGGCAAGGGCATTGAAACTCACTCACCATGATAGATAGCCCAGGACCCTTTTTTCTGATGTAATTTTCTCCATCAGTTAACTACATATCGTTCTTACCATCATTTGCGTAGAAAGTACTTTCATCGTGCGTAACGAACACGCACTTTCTCTCGCCTTCTGGTAATGCATTTGGCTCCAATACATCTTCCTCAGTTTCTCCAGAGTAAAAATCCATTTTTTCCATATATTTGAGCATCCTCTTCGACCAAATGTTTCTATACTCGACCACATCTTCGCGTTCGTGACCATCGAAGTAAATGGTTTTTTTGTTCTTTCTATAGACATAACCCTATTCATGGAGATAGTTACTGAGTGTGCTTTCAGGAACAGGTTGCATTATTACGCCCAATTTGGATGGGATAACTACTTCATCAATGAATTTTTTAATGGTAACCAAGGAACATTCAGCAGGCTTCATTCCACGTATTTCTTCGAGAACCATTTCCTTGATATCGGCATCATTAAGAAAAGACTTTCTTTTTGAATGAACACCTTGTCGATGTCTCGATAACACCCCTTGACTCAAATATTCTTTAGCCCATTTTACGATAGCCATGGTACGATACGCAACGTTGTTGTCTGCTCAATGAATTCTAGCTGCCTCACAAGAAGTCAAAGTAATAGGAATACCCTCAATTCTCTTAATAAAGTAAGTATAAATCGAAGACTATTACATAAAACTGTATCTCTCGATCGTGTTTTCTTTATCCTTCGAGTTCATCGCAGGTTTCATATACATTTGAAGTTTTGAAAGCATTTCTTGGATTCTCAAAAGTTGTATTTCATTCTTTGACAATAGATACAAATCCAAAACTCTCGAGTTTGCCCTTATCATTAACAGATTTAGCTTCTTTTTCTCGTCTCCAGCGTGTTGATCTAGAGGTTTTCGAATAAGACAAAGGTCTGTTTCGCTTTACATTATTATTAAGCAAAACATTGTTGGTTGATATGCTGATTGTAGGATCAGCATTACGCATTTCAGTTATGTTGCTTAATTCTATAAGCTCAGAATCGCTCATGTCCTAGTCTTGATCTCTTAAATGAGGGACAAATTGGTTCGTCTCATTTCTATGTTTTTTAAGATAAGCTCGTTTTCTAGCGTTAAGTGAAGGCATAGTTTTAGAGTATGAATAAGGGAGAAGAGGCACCTATGTTATAGTACGGGCTCTTTCATATTGATTACGTAATATGTGCCTGTCATTTTTCTCTGTCCTGTACCATACGGTATTAAAAAAATTTGTTTCAAAATATGTCTTCCCTTAAGGACTGCCAGCTAAAATTTTGAAATACCGCATGTTTTCAAATGATATAAAAAAAATATTATTAATAAAAATAACAATCTAATCCATAAGAAATGTTCAGAAAAGTTTATATAATAATTGTTATGGCTTTGTTTTATTGTTGGGTTATTTGTGGAAAAGTTTATAGCTTTTGAAAATTGTCAAAAAATTTTCAGGTTTAAGCTTGGTAGCACGTTAATAATAGAGTTCATTTACATAAGATGGATAGAAGCATGATATTCTTTTTTTTTTTTAAAAAAAAAAAAGATACTCTTTAATTTCAAACACATCGTTATATCCTATTAATGACACAAAAAAGATAATATTCATGCCGATTTCAATCGCAGCTTTTTATTACTTTATATACAAATACAGGCACCTTACTTGGCTCTTTTTTACTTGTTTACTTAAATACACAACATTAGATATGGTCTCTAATACGCGAATTCTTTTCATCAAGGCTCCTGACTGTTTTCCCAAACCTGATTAACATATGTAATCAAAGAATGTACTACTGATTTAGACGCTTCTCTTCGAAAGGATGAATTTAATTTGAAGTTATACGTCTTGTCTATTTTTCTTGCATACGTGTTCATATAAGAGACCACTCTATTGAATCCTTTAATTCCACTTTTGACATGAACAATTCTATGTCAGATGCCATGATGGGTGTTGTTTAATTCAATCATCCTAATTACAGTTTCAATTATCTTGTTCATGGTCATATATCTTGTAGTTCATTTGAAGAGCATACTTTAATCAACACTAAATGTACTAAAAGCTCTTACATGATCTATAATAACTCCAAGTAAAATGAAACTCTTAAATCTAAAATAAAGAAAGGTTTGAGTGGAGCAGACATCACTACAAAGTACATAAAAAACGTTTTTTACTAGTAAATCCTTTTTAAGCTTGGCAACAATCAATGATTATATTTATTAAAATACTATTATACTGTCTCTCGAAATGAAATATCTAAAGTCTCTGAAGGCACAGTTTCTATAAATCATGACATATTAATATACCTGTTTAATATAGCAGTATTTTTAGATTTTTTTTTTTTTTTTTTAAAAATGATAAGCAATTATAAAATTTTGCTCTTACTCTATCAGACATTTTTTTTTCTTTTTCTTTCTTGCTTTATATTAATAAAATATTTTACTTAGACTGAAGGATTTGATGTACTGAGCATGTGCTGCTTGGCAATTATAAAAAACTTGAAACAATTATATATATATATTTTTTAAAAAAAAAGCAGCTGAATTATGATTTTGTTTGCTAAATAAATTTGACTGTAAGATAAAAGATTTTATTATTGTTTTTAAAAAAATAATTTATTCTTTAAATACAGAATTCTATGCTAATTTAAATTCAAATCCAACCATTGGGAATTGGTTTACACTTTTAGAAACAGATGATCATATTTATGCTATTTTCCAGTATGTATAATTATAAATGCTTTGAATTAGGCCGCCTTTTCGCAATTGAATCAAATCCAGCAAAAAAATTAGCAAATATGGCAAAGATAGAAGCCGCCAAACATCCATACCATATACGGGTATAATCATGCATCTTATCATAGACTACACCAGCGACATATGCCCCCAAAAAGGATGCGATTTGATGCCCAACAAAAGCAAGGGAAGAGAGTGTACCTAAATACTTTTGACCAAATGAATCGCCAATGAATTTTGTAGTAACGGGAACAGTTGATAACAAAACTGGACCAAACAAGACAGAGAAGATAACTGTGGTTGTAACAGAGTTAGGTATAAACACGATGATAATGATCAAGATAGCTCTCACGAAAAAAATTCCCATCAACACAAACCGAGGTTCTATGATGCTTGAGAGATATCCTGCAATGATAGTGCCAATCATGGAACCTAGACCGATAATAGAGATGGTCCAGGCGGCTAAGGAAGAGCTAATGCCTTGACCTTGTAGGTAGGCTGGGAAATGTGTCACCAAGAAGGCCACATGAAATCCGCAGACAGAGAATCCTAATGTGATAAGGATAAAGACAGGTGATGAAAGCGCTTCCACAATAGCAGTCTTGATGTCCGGAGCTGAATTATCCTCTATTATTTCTTGTTCTTGTGCAATTTTTTTACTATCTACGACTGCCAATTGTTCTTCTAATTTATCTTTTTCAAAAATGAGTTGAGATTTCGGAGGAATTGTTTGTAAAAGATAGGCTAAAGGCGCAAATGCTACCATTATAGCACCTAGAAAAAAATTAGAAAAATTTTACATAAAATACAATTTAGCTTATTGTTACCAAGAACAATGAACGACATCTTCCATCCTATGTAAGTAATCATGGCCCTTACAATAGGCAAAAAGCAACCTTGACCAAAACTCCCAAACGATGCCACAATACCAAACGCAATACTCTGGTGCTTAGAGCTCCTAGGAAACCGTCTACCAATACTAGCCAGAATAATGGGAAACGAATTACCCCCTGTGCTTATACCAATCATAGCACCCATACCAAAAATAAACAATCCTGATAAACTACTGGAGGCATAGAGTAAAAAGCAACCAACAGCATAGAGGATGCAAGCTACAAATATAGTCTTTCCAAATCCCACCTTTTCCTCTGCAAAGTAGACAATGAATGGTTGTGAAAATCCCCAAAGAAGTTGTAGTAATGCTGCTGCGATTGAAAACGTAGAACGATCCCAACCTGTTTCTTGAGTGACTGGAATAAGATAAACGCCAAATGTTTGACGTATACCAAATGACATCCATAACATTGCACAACCAGCAATACAGGATACTAAGGGAGATTCTATCATTCTTTGAAGAAATGGCTTCAATGCTTGGCTTGTCATCATAATGCGAAAAAGGCTATCAAAAAAAGGATGTCTGAGCGCCCTTATTCTCCAATAATGGAGTTTAAATAAAAATTTGATTCAGTTACCGCCGATTACCAATAACGATATCACTTCAAATAATTGTAATAAAATTACGTGAAATTACGAAAAGTCGCTTGAAAGCCAGAATTAGATATTTGTTATTGTTCCTCTGTTGAACAAATGTTTTTCCACACAAAGCACCTTTAATGTCCTACCCAATGACCATAAATGTCTGACAATCAGTCATAACAGTTGAAACATCATTAAATTAATCTTTTCACTCTTCTACAAACCACTCATGCAGTTTTATGTACTTTATCGATCACTCACATTACAGTGAATGTTGTTTTATATATACAGAAAAAAATAGAGATTTAATTTATAAAGAATGGGAGGTTTTTTTTTATTTAAAATAATATAATAACAACAATATACAATATTTCATTACTTATAGTGCTTTAGACATATGCTTGACTTATCTAATATCACCAAAGCAGCAGGGTATAATTTAAAGATATACCAGTTAATCTCAAGAAACTCGAAGAGATTTCTGTGAAAAAAAGAAAAAAAACCCAAAACCCCAAGATTCAAGGACTTAAGCATTCAAAGCAAAAGAAAAAATATCGGTGTTTAAGAACCAGAGAAAGAAAAATAACGTTTGTATCAGCAAGTGAAGAAAGAGGCAGTAATAATCCAGTAGAATAGATTTCATATAGACCATTTAAAGTGTCAAGGAAGCATTCAATATGACTTTGTTTATAAAAAAATTTCTTCAAAGTTCTTTATTCTCCTTATTTCCGCTTTTAAAAATAATATGAATACAAAGAATACACAAGACAAAAAGGAAAATTTTAGAACCACTCAAATGTAAGTTTATAACACATCTAATAACTAAATCTAAAATTCTCTTTTTTCTTTTTTCAAAAAAAGAACTAAAAGCTATAAAATACAAAGCAATCGCTGATAAATAAGTTTAGAAAGCAAAGAATTAAAACCAATCAAAAAACCCTTTTCTGATACAGTCACACCAAATAAATCTTCGGACAAAATATTGAAACAAAAAATTTGCTAATTAGACCTGAAGAACAAAATAGAAAATGTTATTATGCTAGAATCTTCTTGAACCTTTATTTCATAGCGAATTCAAAGATATATAAAGGAATAAAAGCAAATTATTATACTATTAATCGAATTTGAGCTCGGTCAAAGAATAAAGTAAAGAAGGGAGGGAAAGTCTAAAGATAAGATATAAAGTAAATAACCAGGAAATTGAAGGGTGGGTATAATAACATTTCCTATTTTGTTCTTCAAGTCTAATTAGCAATTCTAGGTCGAAAGAATTTCTTGAGACCGTCAGAACAAAATAGGAAATGTTATTATGCTAATCCAGAGTCTAAAAGGAGTCAGAAGCATCAAAAAATTCGACTTGACTTGACAGAACCGTAGATGTAAAATCAACTTGTGCCATTTGATTTCTCTGGTAATGACGAACAAAAGTATCCGATGAAGCCCAGTTGCCAAGAGCCACAATGCTTTCCTGTGGAATACCTAGATCCAATGCACGAGAGGAAGCCAACGACCGAATAGAGACCCAAGATTCATTGGTGCACAGAGAGATAAATTCACGATGAAACCACGTAGATATAGTCGACGCAGATAATGGCTGATGCATATTGTTGGACTTGACGAGCTTGTAGAGCCGGATGATCTCGGAGTGCTTTAAAGCATTGAACAGGACATAATTCGAAATCCTCCGTATGTGGGTGAACCGTGAAAGGCTTGATGATACGACGCTTACCGCGAGTTTCTTTCGGTGCGACCACTTGAAAATGAAGACGACCATTATCCAGTATGGAACATGACGCAAAGGGGATACGACCCAAGTCTGAGGGACGGAGAAAGGCAGCCATTGCCAGGAGAAAAACCAATTTTTGCTGTAACAACTTGACCGTAGTAGATGTTCTGGAGGCAATAGAACTAGCGTAAGACAAAGCCGGAGAGACATCAATAGTTGGACGGTGGATTGATACGGGTAGTACCTGCTTAGCGATAGTGTCTAAATAAGAGTTAATAAGAGTATCTTCACTAATACTTGTAGAAAGGTCGTGTAAATGAGCCACCGCAGTTCGTAAATTCTTGAGTGTGGAGGCCTGTAGATTATGCTCTTGACGCATGTCCGCCAAAAAATTCACCAGTTCCGAAGGAATAAAAGCCGTATAAGAAACGTTATGCTGTGTAGCCCAAGCCAGAAAACGTAGTTGATTTTTGCGATAGAGCCTGTTAGTGCCATTATTAACCAACCGCTGAGCCAAGAGATCCTCAACCGCTTTGTGCATTGAGGTTTTGTCGTACTAGTTTGTTCCTGATAATTTCCACACGGAGAGCATCCAGTTTTGCGGTAGTAACGGGTGAGGGGTCCTGGGTGATGTCGTTTGAACCAATTGTGGAGGTAGCAGCCAAGGATCCGTCAGGGCCAGACGTTGTACCAGGGGAAACCATAACGCGCTGGGCCAGTATGGCTCCACTAGAGTCACCAGAGGAAGTCGTTCTTGAATGATCTTGCAAAGAACCCGAGTAATCAAATTCCAAGGAGGATTGATGAATGGATGCGGAAACATCTTCCACGGGATGGTAAACGTATCCGTATGGATAGCGTAAGGATCCGGAATCCACGAGATGTACTTTGGTAACAATCTGGTCGTTCGGTCTGCGAATAGGTCCACAGAGTACGGGCCCCACATCTGACTGATTTGTTGAAAAATTGCTGGTTTGATCATCCATAGGTTCTTGAAGTATTGGCGACGCGACTCGAAATCTGCCACTTTGTTGTGAATGCCTTGAATGTGTTGGGCCTGTAGCATAATGTTGTTCTCCAAGCACCATGTCCATACTTGAGTCGCTAAAGTCATAAGAGGAAGAGAACGAGTGCCACCTTGTTTGTTGATGTATGTCATACTGGCTGTATTGTCTGTTCGTATTAGAACCGTCGTATTCCTGAGAGTTGGAAATGTCTGTAAAGCCAGATATGCTGCCTTGAGTTCTCTCCAGTTGATGGATTGTTGAGCCTCTTCGGGTCTCCAATATCCATGAGTTCGATGATTCCTCCAACTGCATCCCAACTGGTGTTGCTGGCATCTACATGCACAGATTCTGATGGAGCTGTGGGCAGAAACGAGCGGCCATTCCAAAGCTTGAGGTTGCCGTACCACCATTGTAGTTCCTGTTAACTCTCTTGATCTAACGACACTGGGAGATCCCAGTCCTTGTCCATATGTACCGTTTGATTCTTGTGGTATAACAAACGACGAGTGTACAGGCGTGGCGGAAATATGGCGAAGGTGGTTGCTTGAATCCTCATGGTAACACTGTGAATGACTCGAAGGGTTTGTCTCCGTGGATGATCCAATATTTGTTTGATAGATCTGCGAAGATCCCTCAACTCCTTCAACGGTAGAGAAGCCGTCATTGTTTTGGTATTCAATACAAAGCTGAGGTGTTCCAGTTGCTGAGTTGGAGTCAAGGCCGATTTCTTGAAGTTGATTAACCAGCCTAGTTGTTGAAGTAGGTTCACCACTATCTGTGCTTGTTGTATAGCCAATTGCTTTGTATTTGCAGCTAAAATCCAGTCGTATAAATAAGCCGAAATCCGGTAGCCTTGAGAGCGAAAGTGTTCTAGTATGGGCCTGTAAACTTTGCTGAAGACAAATGGACTGGTAGACAAACCAAAGGCGGCCGTACAGTACTGGTAAACTTGATCTTTCCATTTGAGCCATAAGAATCTCCTCAATTCTGGATGGAGACCTACATGTAGAAATGCATCGGACAAATCGATTGAGACCAAGTAGTCGTTTGGATTGATCATTAGCGCTACTTCCCTGATAGTTTCCATTTTGAAATGAGGGGCATCCAGATATTGATTCAGGCGTTTGAGGTTGAAAACCGATCGAATACCGCTATCTTTCTTGGGGATGACAAACATCGAGCTGTAGAAGCCAGATGTCGTGCGAACTTCCGCATCGGAGACGGGCTCTATTGCCTGTTTGGACAGTAGATCTTGGATAGCTTGATCGATCAATGGTATCTGCTCGTTGCCAAAAGGTTGGATAGCTGATGGTGTTGTTGCTGTTGGTGGAAGTGTGTGGGATTGAATTCTGTAACCGTGTTGAATTGTAGTGTTTACGAATGAGTTGATTGAAATTGCTTGCCATTTTTGATGAAATTTGCTGAGCCGACCGCCTACTGGGTCGGTTGTTGTGGGTGTTGATACAAGTGATGATGTTGGAGTTGTTGGATTTACTGACGAAAAGGGTTGGTGTTCTTCCTGCTGTTGTCTTTGTTGGTACGAAAGTTGCTGTTTCGGAAATTGTTGGAACTGTTGTTGCTGTTGCTGTTGTTGCTGTTGTAGTTGTAGTTGTAGTTGCTGTTGATGTTGATGTTGTTGGGGAAACCACCCTGCTCTGAGGGTGGGCCTGCCCAAAAAAACTGCTGATTTGGACCGCTCGAGAAAGAGCCAGAGGAACTAGATTTGCCATTTGGAAAACGACGGCGTTGACGTTTGTTGATTGTAGCTTCCCGAGTGTCCTTACGTGCTGCCGTTTGTTGAATCAGGGTGTTCTGGAATTCGTCTAATGGAAGGGTATAACTGAACTCATTCCCAGTTTTCAACGAAAAGGAAGGATTAACCGCACGGAGAGCAATGTTATTGCGAGTATGTGTCATAGATGCACCAACATGCAATAAAAGTTTGCGGACGTCTCGAAGCATTATACAATAGCGTTCCAAATTAGGGTTGCCTGCTTCAGATGGGACCAGTTCATGACTGAGAATGTCAAGAGGACGGAAATACAGCTGACAATAGATATTATAACTACTTGAGAGAGTTGTCCTCATAACGTTGGCCTTTGTTCATCATTCGTTCAGCTGATGGAATAATAGCCGGGGCCTTATAGTCTAAATGAGCCATAGGAGGATAGTATTCAATAATTGTTTTGCGTTCCGAGTCAGAGGGTAGGGCCGAAGTGTGTAGTGGAGCATTAAGATTCATTAATTCTGTAAGACCCTCTGAAGGAGACCAGTCGTAATGGGGTCGAGTACCCATTGAGTGTAATGGGAGAGGAGCAGTGTCATCCGCTGACTGCATAGGAGTAGTAGTAGCACCATTGAGTTGTTCTTGTAAAACAGCAACCTGCTGTTGCATCATGTGAAATTGTTCTTCCATAGAGGACATTGAAATATTAAATGTAAGCTTTTTGACAGAAAGAAATATTGTAAATAAGCTGGTAATGACCGAGCTCAAATTCGATTAATAGTATAATAATTTGCTTTTATTCCTTTATATATCTTTGAATTCGCTATGAAATAAAGGTTCAAGAAGATTCTAGCATAATAACATTTTCTATTTTGTTCTTCAGGTCTAATTAGCAAATTTTTTGTTTCAATATTTTGTCCGAAGATTTATTTGGTGTGACTGTATCAGAAAAGGGTTTTTTGATTGGTTTTAATTCTTTGCTTTCTAAACTTATTTATCAGCGATTGCTTTGTATTTTATAGCTTTTAGTTCTTTTTTTGAAAAAAGAAAAAAGAGAATTTTAGATTTAGTTATTAGATGTGTTATAAACTTACATTTGAGTGGTTCTAAAATTTTCCTTTTTGTCTTGTGTATTCTTTGTATTCATATTATTTTTAAAAGCGGAAATAAGGAGAATAAAGAACTTTGAAGAAATTTTTTTATAAACAAAGTCATATTGAATGCTTCCTTGACACTTTAAATGGTCTATATGAAATCTATTCTACTGGATTATTACTGCCTCTTTCTTCACTTGCTGATACAAACGTTATTTTTCTTTCTCTGGTTCTTAAACACCGATATTTTTTCTTTTGCTTTGAATGCTTAAGTCCTTGAATCTTGGGGTTTTGGGTTTTTTTTCTTTTTTTCACAGAAATCTCTTCGAGTTTCTTGAGATTAACTGGTATATCTTTAAATTATACCCTGCTGCTTTGGTGATATTAGATAAGTCAAGCATATGTCTAAAGCACTATAAGTAATGAAATATTGTATATTGTTGTTATTATATTATTTTAAATAAAAAAAAACCTCCCATTCTTTATAAATTAAATCTCTATTTTTTTCTGTATATATAAAACAACATTCACTGTAATGTGAGTGATCGATAAAGTACATAAAACTGCATGAGTGGTTTGTAGAAGAGTGAAAAGATTAATTTAATGATGTTTCAACTGTTATGACTGATTGTCAGACATTTATGGTCATTGGGTAGGACATTAAAGGTGCTTTGTGTGGAAAAACATTTGTTCAACAGAGGAACAATAACAAATATCTAATTCTGGCTTTCAAGCGACTTTTCGTAATTTCACGTAATTTTATTACAATTATTTGAAGTGATATCGTTATTGGTAATCGGCGGTAACTGAATCAAATTTTTATTTAAACTCCATTATTGGAGAATAAGGGCGCTCAGACATCCTTTTTTTGATAGCCTTTTTCGCATTATGATGACAAGCCAAGCATTGAAGCCATTTCTTCAAAGAATGATAGAATCTCCCTTAGTATCCTGTATTGCTGGTTGTGCAATGTTATGGATGTCATTTGGTATACGTCAAACATTTGGCGTTTATCTTATTCCAGTCACTCAAGAAACAGGTTGGGATCGTTCTACGTTTTCAATCGCAGCAGCATTACTACAACTTCTTTGGGGATTTTCACAACCATTCATTGTCTACTTTGCAGAGGAAAAGGTGGGATTTGGAAAGACTATATTTGTAGCTTGCATCCTCTATGCTGTTGGTTGCTTTTTACTCTATGCCTCCAGTAGTTTATCAGGATTGTTTATTTTTGGTATGGGTGCTATGATTGGTATAAGCACAGGGGGTAATTCGTTTCCCATTATTCTGGCTAGTATTGGTAGACGGTTTCCTAGGAGCTCTAAGCACCAGAGTATTGCGTTTGGTATTGTGGCATCGTTTGGGAGTTTTGGTCAAGGTTGCTTTTTGCCTATTGTAAGGGCCATGATTACTTACATAGGATGGAAGATGTCGTTCATTGTTCTTGGTAACAATAAGCTAAATTGTATTTTATGTAAAATTTTTCTAATTTTTTTCTAGGTGCTATAATGGTAGCATTTGCGCCTTTAGCCTATCTTTTACAAACAATTCCTCCGAAATCTCAACTCATTTTTGAAAAAGATAAATTAGAAGAACAATTGGCAGTCGTAGATAGTAAAAAAATTGCACAAGAACAAGAAATAATAGAGGATAATTCAGCTCCGGACATCAAGACTGCTATTGTGGAAGCGCTTTCATCACCTGTCTTTATCCTTATCACATTAGGATTCTCTGTCTGCGGATTTCATGTGGCCTTCTTGGTGACACATTTCCCAGCCTACCTACAAGGTCAAGGCATTAGCTCTTCCTTAGCCGCCTGGACCATCTCTATTATCGGTCTAGGTTCCATGATTGGCACTATCATTGCAGGATATCTCTCAAGCATCATAGAACCTCGGTTTGTGTTGATGGGAATTTTTTTCGTGAGAGCTATCTTGATCATTATCATCGTGTTTATACCTAACTCTGTTACAACCACAGTTATCTTCTCTGTCTTGTTTGGTCCAGTTTTGTTATCAACTGTTCCCGTTACTACAAAATTCATTGGCGATTCATTTGGTCAAAAGTATTTAGGTACACTCTCTTCCCTTGCTTTTGTTGGGCATCAAATCGCATCCTTTTTGGGGGCATATGTCGCTGGTGTAGTCTATGATAAGATGCATGATTATACCCGTATATGGTATGGATGTTTGGCGGCTTCTATCTTTGCCATATTTGCTAATTTTTTTGCTGGATTTGATTCAATTGCGAAAAGGCGGCCTAATTCAAAGCATTTATAATTATACATACTGGAAAATAGCATAAATATGATCATCTGTTTCTAAAAGTGTAAACCAATTCCCAATGGTTGGATTTGAATTTAAATTAGCATAGAATTCTGTATTTAAAGAATAAATTATTTTTTTAAAAACAATAATAAAATCTTTTATCTTACAGTCAAATTTATTTAGCAAACAAAATCATAATTCAGCTGCTTTTTTTTTAAAAAATATATATATATAATTGTTTCAAGTTTTTTATAATTGCCAAGCAGCACATGCTCAGTACATCAAATCCTTCAGTCTAAGTAAAATATTTTATTAATATAAAGCAAGAAAGAAAAAGAAAAAAAAATGTCTGATAGAGTAAGAGCAAAATTTTATAATTGCTTATCATTTTTAAAAAAAAAAAAAAAAAATCTAAAAATACTGCTATATTAAACAGGTATATTAATATGTCATGATTTATAGAAACTGTGCCTTCAGAGACTTTAGATATTTCATTTCGAGAGACAGTATAATAGTATTTTAATAAATATAATCATTGATTGTTGCCAAGCTTAAAAAGGATTTACTAGTAAAAAACGTTTTTTATGTACTTTGTAGTGATGTCTGCTCCACTCAAACCTTTCTTTATTTTAGATTTAAGAGTTTCATTTTACTTGGAGTTATTATAGATCATGTAAGAGCTTTTAGTACATTTAGTGTTGATTAAAGTATGCTCTTCAAATGAACTACAAGATATATGACCATGAACAAGATAATTGAAACTGTAATTAGGATGATTGAATTAAACAACACCCATCATGGCATCTGACATAGAATTGTTCATGTCAAAAGTGGAATTAAAGGATTCAATAGAGTGGTCTCTTATATGAACACGTATGCAAGAAAAATAGACAAGACGTATAACTTCAAATTAAATTCATCCTTTCGAAGAGAAGCGTCTAAATCAGTAGTACATTCTTTGATTACATATGTTAATCAGGTTTGGGAAAACAGTCAGGAGCCTTGATGAAAAGAATTCGCGTATTAGAGACCATATCTAATGTTGTGTATTTAAGTAAACAAGTAAAAAAGAGCCAAGTAAGGTGCCTGTATTTGTATATAAAGTAATAAAAAGCTGCGATTGAAATCGGCATGAATATTATCTTTTTTGTGTCATTAATAGGATATAACGATGTGTTTGAAATTAAAGAGTATCTTTTTTTTTTTTAAAAAAAAAAAAGAATATCATGCTTCTATCCATCTTATGTAAATGAACTCTATTATTAACGTGCTACCAAGCTTAAACCTGAAAATTTTTTGACAATTTTCAAAAGCTATAAACTTTTCCACAAATAACCCAACAATAAAACAAAGCCATAACAATTATTATATAAACTTTTCTGAACATTTCTTATGGATTAGATTGTTATTTTTATTAATAATATTTTTTTTATATCATTTGAAAACATGCGGTATTTCAAAATTTTAGCTGGCAGTCCTTAAGGGAAGACATATTTTGAAACAAATTTTTTTAATACCGTATGGTACAGGACAGAGAAAAATGACAGGCACATATTACGTAATCAATATGAAAGAGCCCGTACTATAACATAGGTGCCTCTTCTCCCTTATTCATACTCTAAAACTATGCCTTCACTTAACGCTAGAAAACGAGCTTATCTTAAAAAACATAGAAATGAGACGAACCAATTTGTCCCTCATTTAAGAGATCAAGACTAGGACATGAGCGATTCTGAGCTTATAGAATTAAGCAACATAACTGAAATGCGTAATGCTGATCCTACAATCAGCATATCAACCAACAATGTTTTGCTTAATAATAATGTAAAGCGAAACAGACCTTTGTCTTATTCGAAAACCTCTAGATCAACACGCTGGAGACGAGAAAAAGAAGCTAAATCTGTTAATGATAAGGGCAAACTCGAGAGTTTTGGATTTGTATCTATTGTCAAAGAATGAAATACAACTTTTGAGAATCCAAGAAATGCTTTCAAAACTTCAAATGTATATGAAACCTGCGATGAACTCGAAGGATAAAGAAAACACGATCGAGAGATACAGTTTTATGTAATAGTCTTCGATTTATACTTACTTTATTAAGAGAATTGAGGGTATTCCTATTACTTTGACTTCTTGTGAGGCAGCTAGAATTCATTGAGCAGACAACAACGTTGCGTATCGTACCATGGCTATCGTAAAATGGGCTAAAGAATATTTGAGTCAAGGGGTGTTATCGAGACATCGACAAGGTGTTCATTCAAAAAGAAAGTCTTTTCTTAATGATGCCGATATCAAGGAAATGGTTCTCGAAGAAATACGTGGAATGAAGCCTGCTGAATGTTCCTTGGTTACCATTAAAAAATTCATTGATGAAGTAGTTATCCCATCCAAATTGGGCGTAATAATGCAACCTGTTCCTGAAAGCACACTCAGTAACTATCTCCATGAATAGGGTTATGTCTATAGAAAGAACAAAAAAACCATTTACTTCGATGGTCACGAACGCGAAGATGTGGTCGAGTATAGAAACATTTGGTCGAAGAGGATGCTCAAATATATGGAAAAAATGGATTTTTACTCTGGAGAAACTGAGGAAGATGTATTGGAGCCAAATGCATTACCAGAAGGCGAGAGAAAGTGCGTGTTCGTTACGCACGATGAAAGTACTTTCTACGCAAATGATGGTAAGAACGATATGTAGTTAACTGATGGAGAAAATTACATCAGAAAAAAGGGTCCTGGGCTATCTATCATGGTGAGTGAGTTTCAATGCCCTTGCCATGGAACAATGAAGATTCAAAAGTGGTCTTCAAGAAAGCTGTTCAAGGCAGGTACTGCAAGAGATGGATGGTGGACTTCAAAATACATGGTTGAGCAGTTAAAAGAAGATGCAATCGGCCTTTTCGAAGCACTTCACCCTAATTGTGTAGCTGTTTTTCTTTTTGATAACAGCTCCAATCATGGTGCTTTTGCTGATGATGCTTTGGTCGCCAGCCGAATGACTCTCAATGAAAAGCCTTGGCCATTGAGTGAGAAATTCCAGTTCCGAGATACTGTATATATCTCAAGATCCACAGATATGGAGGAAGTCCAATCCTTCTACGATGAAAAAGAGATCAAGTTAAGGGATAAGAAGGGCAACTTGAAAACAAAAAAAGTACATTATTTCAAGGGAATAAGAAAAACTTTGGAGGAAAAAAGTCTATGGATTGGACATGATCTGGAAGGCAAGAAATGGAAGTTACATTTTTGGGGCTCAAGATCGAATTAATCCAATTTGTTGCGCTCTCCATTTTTTAGAGAATTGTCCTGATTTTAAAAATCAAAAGTCTGCTTTGGAGGAGGTGATCATAAACTCTGGCCACGACTTTGAGCTGTATCCTAAATACCATTGCGAATGCAATTGGATCGAAATGTACTGGGGTGCAGCAAAAAGAGAAGCTCGCTTGAAATGCGATTACTCCTTTAAGTCTCTTGAGGAAAATATCAATTCCTTTTTGGATAAAGCCGGCGATCTAGCACATATACGTAGGTATTTTAGGAGATCAATGGATTTTATTGAAGCTTATAGTCGATGTACTGATGGCAGAGAAGTTGTTCAAAAGGTGAAAAAGTTTGTCGAGAAAAAGTATTTGTCTCACAGAAAAGTCTGCCTTCAGATTTGGTATAGTTAACAATAAATATCATTAAAATTAGGCTTTTTTTTTTAAGAAAAAAGCGTCATTAAATCCTTCTAATTTCAGGAAATGAGCAACGTCTACACTAAATGCCATGAGCTGTCTAAAAAAAAATACACCTCATCATGTCCACGATGTCAAAAAAAAAAAAAAAATTGAAACAAAATTAAAAATTTTCAGGTTTAAGCTTGGTGGCACATTATCTATATCTGTTTTTAAAATATAGAATATATTCATTATACAAACAATATCGAAAAAATGGGATTTGATGCAAGACGATTTTTATTTAATAAAAGATATGATTTAGTATATATATTTTCTTTTTTAATAACGTTTTTAATGAATAGCCTAACATCATGACCCGTGGGACTCTTTTTCTCTGCGTATGGACATTTGTATTATACATTCAGTTTTTTTTTTTTTTTTTTTTTTTATTGCACTTCAAAAAATGTTAAGGTGAATCTCAGAAACCAAAGATATTTCTGTGCAGCTATTGATATTCTGCGTATCCTTCAATCATGCAACGGGAAGGAGTACCAGGTTGAAAGTTCCTACCTCGCTATAATTTAACAAAAGTGCTAAATTCTATAAAAGTTTCGCAAGACGATATATGCATTAGCTTCTGTCTAGCTTTTTCTATGCTTATCTTATAAAAGCAACCTTTATTACATTACTGATAATATTGAGTTAATTTTACTTCTTATAACACTACTCAGTAGATTAGAACAGTTAACAAATCATATTTTTTGTAACTGGTTTCGTAAATACTTTCATTTGAGATAAAGAACATCGATTAATTTAGCTAAAGACTTTAATACCATTTCACTGTGAAATCAGATGAAATGATCAATGAAGAAATCTATCATAAACCATATTACTTTCTTTTTATTTTTCTTGACATGAATATTCAAATAGGCAATCGACGACCAATATTCTTAAAACCTACATTGAAATTATTAGATTTAGTATCAATGTACTAACAAGTGAAAAGGATATAATTTACTGTAAGTGTTAGAAAGAATCCACTTGCCGCAATATGCATATAACAGCTGTTGAAGACAAACTTGGTTTTGGAAAAATAATTTGAACTGATTATACCTATCTCCTTCTAGTATTATAACATTCTAGAATCTGAGCTTATTTTATGTTAGGCTCAGTAAACTTAAAGAAAGATATCATCGTCACCAGCTAGATGAGAAAAACCAAAAGTTGAAAGCTTTTGGTGAACTGGCACATTCATACGAAGAGGATATTGACGTCAGAAATTACATGAATCCTAATTGTAACATCCAGCAAACTGTAATAATACCAAAAGATAAGACACACTAGCTGAAAATCAGTGACATATTAATCGTAAAACGTGTCCTAATTAAAAGGTATTAAGTCATCAGAAGGAACGATTTATTTAGTTCAAAGAGATGGGATGTACACTTACAAATAAAATTTTTGAATCAAATAAAGCATGAAAGGATACTATACAGCATGTGTTACTTTAACAAAGTCAGTATATTTGCTTTTAAAACAAAAAGCTTATGATTGTATATATATCATATTTGTGTTATCTCGTAAGAATAAAAAGATATAAAATTCAACGAGACTTAAAAATTTCTATTTTTATTTAATATTACTCTATTTGATATTTATATTCTTTTCATGAAGGTTCAATTAAATTCTTTTCAATATACTTTAATTAACTATAGCTGTAGATCTAGTATAAATAAATTTTAATATGAAGACCTGTTCCTGGTTATGCAAATGGACTGTTTACAATTGTTTCTTAAGTAGATCCATTTTTCATTTATGTCTCATTTCATCAGGAGCTATATTAAAACAACTCGTATTGAGTTAAAGGAGTGAAATTAGTTATGACCGAATAATAGAGAAAAGACTGTAATAAACCTTTGTAAAGCATTCACTACTCTGATTTTTTATAAATTGAATATGAAGCATGTTTAAAGTATGTTGGGATACGACAATATTTATCTTGTAAAAAAAAAAAAAAAAAAAAGGGTTAATAAAACTTTTTTTGTGTATGTGCCAGAATGATTATCTATTTTATTATCATATAAAAGTATTCATATTTTTATAAATCATACTTATTATTACACATCTTTATTTATTCCAGTAAAGAACCTTAATCGCTGTCTTTTTTCTTTTTTTCAAAAAAGAACTAAAAGCTATAAAATACAAGGTAATCGCTGATAAATAAGCTTAGAAAGCAAAGAATTAAAATCAATCAAGAAACCCTCTCTGATACAAATTGACAGGTCAATTCAACACCAATCATCACGAAGGCGGTTATAGCCGATGTCAAGCAATGCGAAATCAAAAAGCAAAGCAAACAATAGATGGACTCTAAAGATACGTTTTATTTATACTAAAGCTATAAGCATCTAATAGATCTAATAGTTGTTGTTCAAGATATCATCCACCTTCTTGACCTTGGCATAAGCGAATTCAATACCAGCAAGGAAGGCTTCCTTGATTTGCTTGGCCTTGATGATTCTACCATCGTAGGGTTGATCGAATGTGTTGACAGCTTCATCGACAACAATGCACTTGAAGCCTCGATGACTACCAGAGTAAACAGTCGAGTTGACGCAGTTATGGATCATCATGCCCACAACAATAATAGTATCGATGCCCTTGCTTTCGAGATACTCCTTCAAGTTGGTGCCTATGAATGAGCTCATTTCGCTCTTGGTAAAGATCTTTTCGTTAGCCAGTGGCTTGACACTCTCATGGATCTCTGCACCAGATGTGCCTGCTTCAAGGAATCTCAGACGACTGAGTAACTCTTCTGTAGAATGATGGACAACATGAACAACTTCCTTGTTTTCTCTTCTAAACTTTTCCATCAATCGAGCAATGGCTTGAGCGGTTTCTACTGGGCTGTCAGTAGGAAGTCTTCCACCAGGAAAGTAGTCATTTTGAACATCGACGATAATAAGAGCTTCCTTCATTTTAATTTTTTTTTTTTTTTTCTTGTAGTATATATAAAAAAAAAGTAGATGGATTTTGATGAAAGAAGCAAAAGACACTTGGTTTATATATATTTTCTTTTCTTTTCCTCCTTTCTCTTTGCTCTAATGAATTTGTAATATGATAAATATTAGTAATTCGATTCCAGGTCTGGTCTGTTACTGTGATTTATATAAATTATATAAATTATATAAATTGCTGTATTTTTTACGTAAAATGTCAATGTGTTTCAGGTAATACAAGAGCCAATAGAATCTCGAGATTCAGCGGTCAATGTGATTGGTGAATTCCTGTCCTTTACTTCACAGCTTCTGTGGTCAGTCCCTTGAAGGTTAGCTTGGCAATGGCTTTGCTTTACAATTTCTATTTTTTTTTTTTTTTTTTTTTTTTTTTTTTTATGTATGCTTCTTTTTTTTATTCTCTACTTATCATCTTGCAAGGTCGATAGCTTTGGATTTTTTTAAGCATCTCCTTCTTTTCTATAGTTGTCTTTTTTGATTTAAGGCACGTTCAGTGCAGATGATCCAGTCTCTGTCGGGCATGTTCATGGCATCAGTGTTGGTAGCTTGGACGGTCATACTTTAAAGCATACTTCAAGATGTCATCAGATAGTTTCAGTCGAGCGAATTGTAAATTGGACGCTGCTTATGGTAAGTTCGCTTTCAACACAAGTGTTGTAAAACGCCATGGCCGCTTCAACAGTAGAGAAATTTAGCACTTTTTCATGTATTTGCTCTTCTTGCTTTTGGAAGGCTTTTTGTACAAATCATTACTTTTATGGAAAAGGAGTTTATCAATATGTGGTGCGTCTCTTTTTTTTTTTGTTTATAAAAAAGCAATCTTTAAAAAGTCCCAATGGATGGCAGTTTTTATATGCTTTTTTTTAAGAGTTAATTTGTGTCTCTTATCTTTAACGACAAATCAAGCAATGAATGAAGTGTCTTAACATCATTGACAGTAGCTACTTTTATTAGGAACAATTTTCGTATCATAAAAATGTAGTTCCTCTTTCGTTTGACTGTGAAGCTTCATTTTGTTTTGACGATAAAGTGTGGGTTAATTAATGCCAACTGGTATCCTGATCAAACCTACAATGGGTCAAGAGAATAATGTTGCTGATCATCATCTGAATTAAAATGATCATGATTGATTGCAACCATACTGAAATATCCGCTATTCACAATGCCTTTAGTGAATCAAGTAGTCTGTCATTGTGCTATTGTGATATCAAGAAAGTATGGATAAAGTGCATTATGGACAACAAGAAGCCTGTGAGGAACAAAAATTTAGCATTTCTGCAGTTTTGTTCTTGAAGTTAGGGAGATGCTTGACGGTTTTGAAATAAAAGCTTTTATGATTTATTATGAACAACATCCATATTGATGTTGCTGATATGCTTCAGAACGATGTTAAATAGCGAGACTATTAGCCTGTTTATCGACATCCTTACTCTCCACTCATAAACCCTACAGGAGAGCAGCTGTCAAACATCAGATCTGTTTGAGGAACCAAAGATAGCTACACATAGTACTTTAGGAAGCTGTGTCAAGGAGACTTCTCACAAGGTATCTCCTCATGATTTCAATGGTTAGATCAAGCCCCCTGCAATTTTTGTCCACTTGAACAGAAAACTAAATCCTCAAAGATAAAAAGCATACACAAAGACGTAATAGATGATGCATGAAAGAAACTGAAAGACATGAATATTAAAACGTTACTTGCGAATAGCAGGCATCTTTCTGATGACTAAAGCTAGCAAAGGAGAAGCACAAGTTTCAGTTTCTTTTTTGCGACATTATTAAAATTTGAAAATTGACAAATTAAGGTCCGACTTTATCATTCTATCAAAAACAGAGATGCTCTATGTTTTTAGGAATAAAGATAGTACTGATTTGTCGCTTTTACGTATTGATTGTATTATGAAATGTATAAAATGCGACATATTTCAAGAGAGAGTGTAAATGTTTTTAAAGTTTTATGGAGTTTGAAATATGAATTAACGTCATTTATTTTGTCTTTTTTTTTTTTTTTTTTTTCCTGTGTCCATTTTATTTTCTTCTTGCGCAATTGTTTCTTGCTCCGTCTTCATCTATAATTTCAAGCTAGAAAGAAAAGTACAAGAAACTTTGCATAGTCTTTTACTGTTGTAATGTGTAATAGCATTTATGCCTAAATCGCCTGATTAAAATTTGACTTTTTATTGGTCGAATTTAAGTTTTTTTTTTTTGAACAAAGAGCAGCATTACTAAATCAAAGTCACTTTTTATTCTTTCATCTTCCTTTTTTTCACACATCTACACAAGCATACACACAAGCATATATATACATGGATAACACAATTTCTGAAATTATATCAAATGTTGATCTTTCTTCTTTGAAAGATAACCCTCAAGCACAAGCTATGCTTATGGCTTTTTTATCTTCTACTAATAATAATAATGAAAGTGAGAGTGATAAGCAATCAGCTAGTTCTCCTGCCTCATCCGAAACAACGTCGGTTGGTCAAGAGGTAGAGAAACGTAAATTCGATTCTATAGAAAGCGCTCAGAATCAAACGGAAGCTGCTTTAAGAAGAGTGGGCAGAAAGCCAGTGACAAGTGAAGATGAGGATGTAAGAAGAGAAAAAAAAAAAAAAAAAAAAAAAAAAAAACTTACACAGGATGCTGTACTAGTCTGATGACCCTAAAAACAAAAGAAAAGCACAAAACAGAGCAGCCCAAAGAGCCTTTAGGGAAAGAAAAGAAAACCATGTTCGACTGTTGGAAGAACGAGTGAAGGAATTGGAAAAGTCGAGTGCTGAAAAGAGCACGGAGCTTCAACTGGAGAATAAGATGTTGAAGGAGATGATTACCAAGTTACAGACCGAGAATGCCACCCTTTTGTCTTCCTTCAGTTATCCCTTATCGGCCAACCCATCTGTTGAAGAAAGACCTCAAAAGATCGCCAGAGCGAGTTCACCTCAGTTTGACAGTTTCAGTAGCACGGCATCGACCTCATCGACCACACCCGAGACAAGCAACCTGAACGACCTCTTGTCCTTTGATGCAGGCCTGCCATCCCACACGCTATTGGATCATTCGGAGTTACTGGGTGGTACGAACGACCTGGATGGTCTCTTCACAGTCGATCCTAAACAATTTGACTTGTTTTATACATTGGATCAACCTGTGCCTAAAATTGAACAGGATCATGTCCACAACAGTCCAGAGAAAGTGGTCGAAGTCTGGGAAAAGTTTAAGAATCATCCTCGATTTGAAGAATTCGATTTGGATAATTTGTGTGATGAAATGAAAAAGAAGGCGCAGTGTACTGACTTTGATCACACTCAGGAATTAGCAAAGACGGTGAATGAGCACTATCCTATCAATTAATTTTTTTTTATTTTATTTTTTCATTAAAAACCCTCCCCTCAGACATTTATTTTCACAACATGGAGCATACAAAAAAAGTGTATGTGCGTTAGTTCATTCAAAGGTGCCTTTGTAGAAGGTTACACACAATGGGTAAACGTTGATTTCTTTTAAAATTAGCTCATTTGAGTCCAAGGTCTCTTGAAAGGGAACATTGGGTTGATCACCTAAAGATCCTTCCTCGCTCATTTCAACCAAACCCTGGTCGCTTTCCTTTTGACTAAAGGGGAACCATCCAGCGTCTGTAGACCTTTTGATTCACCTGTCGTTTGGAATGAAGCCCAAGATAGAGTTGAAAGCCGTGGTGTGATTCATCCTCCTACTGTCCTGATCCGTCTTCTTGGTGATGTGGTGAGGGTGGCGGATGAGAAGTCGCTTGTGTCTTTTGAATCCTTGGACTCGACGACCATCGTCAGCGGGGACGATGTCAGCGTCGTGCTTTTTGTTCAAGGCCAGTCAGCAGGATGGCCTGTGGATGGATGCAATAGAGTTCAGGGAGACATTATCTGATGCTATTTTTGAATGCTCCATGTGTTCATCTTTTATACAAACATCTCGAGAATAAAAGATGGCACAGAAAAAGCTTGTTTTTATTCAAACCAAAAAAAAAGAATAGAATCGTTTGTTTATATTTACAATATTTAAATAAAATAGGCGTGGGGGGTATGGTTTGCTTCATCCTCTGTTTTAAACAATGATTTCAACTTTGTCACTTTTGAACTCACCATAAATCGTTGTTTCCTTCATCTCTTCCAGTACTTTAATCATCTCTGCTATTTCTATTTTTTCTATAAAAAGATGAGCATCGAAATGTAAACAGAACCAATCATGCATTTACCAGGGGTTAATTGATGTGCTTTTTTATAGGATTCGACTGCACTATCATAAAGTAAGACAGATTCAACTTCATCATCTACTAGACTTGATTTTGTCATGAGAAGTCCAGCCAACTATATACAAAAGAATGAATACAAACAAGGAATGAAAAAAAGTGATGAATGCGTTACCAATTCCCAAATGAAAGGATGTTCTTTTGATAGTTTGGTGACATGTAATTCATTGGCTTTATAAGCCAATTCGATTGCCTTTGATACTACCTCTATTCTTTCTTGGGTCTTATTGAGCAACTTTTCCTGATGGGTCAAACAGGCAGTCCAGAAAGAGATCAATTCCCAATTCTCGCTGTATCCCGGCACCTGCTGAATGAGTTCAATGACCGCGTTCAAAACCGTATTGGCATGCTCCTGTTGCAAGGGTAAATCAAGAGCCAAGCCATAGGTTTTCAACTCTTGAATCAGACACTTCCATTCATGCACATCCACCTCACTGGATGGTATCTCAAACGCATAGCCGAGCGCTTCCTCGTACAGTTCGATTTCTTCCTTTGGCACCTGCTGTCTCAGCAAGAGTGCTTCATACGCAACCTCATCCACCGCGACCCCATCATCACTTTCCTCATCCGTCTGCAACAGACCCGCCTCTTGTTATGCAAACCGATGGAGGTGTTGCATTCGGAGTTGATTGGCAAGGATCATGTCCGCACAAGCCACTCTCAATTTCAATTGAGGCTGCGTTTTCAATTCGGTTCGAAAGAGTGCAACACCTTGCTTTAATTTCTCAATGTCTCTCCTCGTTTTACCAACCTCCATCGATTTATTTTCTTTTTGAAATTGATCCAGTGCCATCCTAAATAATCCATGGGCCATCGCATCGTCTCCTTGAATGAATTCATCCATGGCCAAGTCTACCAGTTCTTGTGCTGTGGGTTGTATTCCCTCATCATCAATAGTTAATAATACCTCACCTTCTTCTTTCTCCACTGGTTCTATTTTGGTCCGTTTGTTATTTTCCTCTAAACTAGTCTGATAATTTCTCTTCATTTTTTTTTATTAAAAAGAAAAAAAGAAAAAGGAAAAAAAAAAAAGAATTCGCAGCCCTTTTTTTTTCTGGAGGAAGGTCTCATTCTTTGTGGCTTGGTTCATTTTCATGCTTTTTAAAAAAAGATGATGGAGGGATGATTTATTGAATTTACACTGAAAACTTTACACGGTGAATGCATTGGGTGAAATGATTCTGGGTACATCTCGATTGATATGATGAAGCACCAAGAGATCTAGAGATGAGATGAGCTAAAGAAATAGAATTGAAATGATGCTTACCAAACGATGCATTTCCTTTTAAATGGTCTGGTATTTTATCTTGTATCCGTGACGGATCGAGATCACTGGCTGTCGGTTGAGGAAACTCTTCCATGTGTTTATCTCGCATGATGTACATTTCTTTTCTACGCTTCAAGTGCTCAATCATCTTTTGTGCAAAGACCACGGCCACTTGCACTGAATTATCCAGTCGTGTAGGTAAATAATTTGGACATAAAAACCAATATTGACTGATGAATTCAGGCGGCACGAACCAGCAGTCTGGATTACCCAATTCACCTCCGATGAACAAGGCATGTTCTAATAAATAATTAAAGAGTTCATTGGCATCATAATAATCCTGAAAGAGAATCATGTAATCACGCATCATCGGTCCAGGAACGAGATCGATCCGTGGATCGTGAGGCACGTTGCGTTGTAATTCAGCTAGTCAAACAGTGAGATAAAAAGGAAAAAGACTTGATGGACTTACTTGGCGTCAGTAGGTATTCATCCCCGCCTTCTTCTTTGATCGTCCTCATCTTGAGCACGGCCTCTAACGGAGGCATGGGTCCTGGCACATAGAGTTTAGGATGCTCGGTGGTTTCTGTCTCTGTCCAGAAATCATTTTCGACCGCCAGTTGGGGTTGAAAGCTGTCCGAGACAGGATCGGTGCTGCTGTCCTCTGGACTTTCTTTGGGAGCAAAGAGGTTGCGGATGTCGAGGGGAATCAGGCTGGTGATCTCGGTCGGGAGTTGATCGAGCCAGCTGGTGGGTGGGATGTCCTTGAGATGATGGACGAATTCGGTGATCAGGTCAGGCTGGAGGATGGATTGCATCAGGGTTGGATTGAGCAAGTCATCGATCGAGAAGGAAGAGAGGGTGGAAGCGAGAGTGAAGGCAGGGGAGGAGATCGGATCTGGTTCACCAGTGATGATGTATCGTTTGTGATTCAAAAAGAACTCGAGTGATTGAGGAATATCCTCTGATTTCGAAAACGTCACCATGTCCGCACCCATCTTGTCTCGAAAGCCCGTGTCATAAAACTTGGGGACATCGACCGCCTTGGCCATACAAGTGATCTTGAACGTCAGTAGTTGTCCCTTCAGATACTTGTTTTCATAGTCTAATTCTTGTACTTTAGCCCTCAATCGTTTGCACTCCTTCAGTGCTTCATCACGCATCTGAAGGTATCGCTTGTTGTTGCTCTCTGCTTCTTTCATCTCCCGTCTCTTTCGTTCCCTAAAGGCTCTCTGGGCAGCCCTGTTCTGTGCCTTGCGTTGTGCTGGTGACGGTGGATTTGGTTTTCGCCCTGGCTTCTTGCGAGGTTTGATGGGTTTGCCATTGGCATCCAGATTGCCAAGTTCATATTCAGGATCAAAATGCTCAAAAGATAAGTCAGACATGGGTTTGTAAAGAAAAGAAAGAGGGAAGAAAAAGAAGTGGGAATTAGAGAAGATGGATGATCAGCTCGTGACACCTTGTTTTTAAAAAAAATAGTTTTATTCTACTGCATGTGAATGAATGGTGAATTTGCTTCTTTATGCAAACACTCTTTATTTTCACATGTTCATGGGTAATTTATACTCCAATGTTTTACAAACCCCATTTATTTTATCAAGTCAATCCTTCACTCCCTTTTTAATTAGTCACCCCCCCCCCTTCTCCTCTCTTCAACAACCACCCTTTTCCATTCATCCACAAACACATCTCAATCCATTCCCCGTGGATCTAAAGTAAATTTAGAAAAGATCGTTTTCATTCAATGCTACACAGAAATTAAATGTGCATGGGAAAACTCAGATGACAAGAAAAGAGTGTTACGTGTCTCACTCTATCCTCCCCACACTTCTTTAACACTATTGCTTTCAACCTGGGAAAATAAATAAATAAATCTGTTTCATGAAAAAGATCAAAGTTGGTTTATTTTGTACTTGCTAATTCAATTAATTCACACACAATTTTGACTGCATCCATTCTTGAAATATGACCAAATATCTAAACAAGATTAGCCTTTCCATCGTTTGCTTTCCAATCCCTTACCTTCAAACGACCTTCTTTATCCAAGCCCATGTTGGTCGTCGTGAGTTTTCCGATGGCCAAGGCGCCCACGTTTATTTTTGTGATGTGAAGGATGTGATCTTGCAAGGCAAAGATAAAGTCTTTGGGATCCTTTAACCTCTTACACATCTTCATCACCTCAGGTATCTTCAGCTTGAGCGTGATATTGGCCAATTCTTTCAAATCATGAATCACGTATTCAATCTCGAGTGCATGTTGTACATTTCGTGTCGGTGCTATTCACATCATCAGTCACGTCCTTTTTCTTTTTATTCACTTACCTTTCACCAGTTCATCTTCCAACGGAGCCAATTCAAACAAGGTCGTCACCCACGTCTTGATCACACTGTGAAAGGTAGGTGAGGGGATCGGCAAAGGGGAAATATGACAAGCATAATTCTTTTTTAACCACTCCATCACCTCTGTCGTCACAATATTCTTGGCCTTGGCAAGCATCACTGGAAAATAAGTAAAATCAGGGCTGTGGGTCGATTGGACGGTGGCAGGGAGCAAGAGAAAGATGTGTTGTGTGTCGGCCTTGTCCTTTGTGAACCGTAACTGGATCGTCAGCTTGAGTGGTTTGACGTGTCGATCATAAAATGTGATTTCTGGAATCGACGCATGTTCAAATCGAACATCCTTAATCTCTCCTCGTGAGCTCTGCTGAATCGTCTTGCCGGCGATCGACAGTTGTAAACCTGAACAGAGAAAGAGGGCGAGACTTCGTGGTTTGTTGCGACTGGAGCGTGTGTCGTTGTCAAAGGAAAATAAAGGTGAGCAGCGGTACAAGTTAAATGTCTTGTTGGCTAATTCAACTAGAAAAAAAAAATCGTTTAATTCTTCACTCAACCATTCGCTTCTTATTTTCTACCAAGTCCGTCCATCCAAAGAGATGCATGGGCAAAACACTTTTCCTTTTTTTGAAAAAAAAAAAAAAAAAAAAAAAAAAAAAGGAGCAACGGAGTTTCAAGTTGGATGGAACCGATGAAAAACTTTTTTTCCAAGCAAGTGTATCAAAACACCCCATCCCAAAGAGAACATGCCCTCTTCTGAACCATTCGCTTTGATCCCATTCTCTTTTCTGGGTTATCTTCTCTCTTTTCTTGACACTCTTCTTGGCTCCAAACGAGCATGTTGAGCCATCGACTGCTTCTCTTTCACTGACAGGCCAAGAGGGCCTCGTTCAGCTCATGGGCCGTTCTCTGCCACTGATCAGGATGAAGCCACACCACCGCAGGACGGTGTTGGCCATTCAAGCCATCGTCCGTTCCAAAAAAAAAAGAAGGATGCTCTTCTCCCTCGGGGTCCTCTGCTGCCAATTCAAGTGGTCTCGCTTAAGCGAACCTTGACGGCTGCGTTCGATCCGTTGCTGAAGGTGAAAACAGCGTGTCCAAGATCTCGATTGTCTGTCAAAAGGACCCTTTGAAACAGAGGATTGCCTCTAGGTACAACGCGTTGACTCCTCCCATGGCTGTCTTCACATCACCCGATTGAACAGCAAACAAAGATGCATTCTTTTTTGAAGGCTGTCTGAACCCACCACCCACTTTCTTGGATGAATGGGTCTGCCACATCCTTCCACGATCCAAGAGTCCAACACCAGTGGATCAAGCCCTCTTTCTCTTTCACTTCTTGTTCCCTTTCTTCTTTGCACCTTACTCTTTCTTCACTTTGACTTTAGAGAATGGCTGTTCCCATTCTTCTTTTGATGTTGTCTTTTTTTGTAAGAGTTGCACTCACTGCAGAAAAAGTAAAAGAAAGAATCGTATTCATGCTTTTTTTTTTTTACTTTGGAACTGCTTCAAAAAAGTGTATCGACCAAGACACTCTGTCCTTAATACCCGTGTGGTGAGAAAAGGTCAGGAGAGGATCAAAAGAAAAAATGGTGGGCATTGTTTCTGTGAGGTCGAGTCATTCCAAAAAAAAAAAAAAAAAAAATAAGTCAAGAAAGGTCATGATGGGATAGGATGAAGAAAACGATTTTATAACCACCGGTCTATACATCCATTTTTTTTTTATTTTTCTTTGGGTAGTGGAGTGTATTGTGAAATGAACAATACACAGATTGGACAAAACAGCGGGTGCCATTGTATACCGTAGCTCAAGCTATCAAAACAGCAAAAGCTACTTTAACCTCAGAGCTTTTCCATCCGCCCTTTCTACAGCAACACAGGGTATGAGCCATGTGGATACAAGTGTCAGCATGTGGTGCATCATGGCGAATAAACAACGGCAGTGATCATGTTGTGTTCAATACACTCCTTGGGGTGAAATAACGTGAATGGGAGGAGGTAGAGGATTGTTTTATAAAAGATGAATTGATTTGGTTGAAACAAAACTATTGACTGCTTCTATACAACATCATCTCTTTGATGGTTCCCATCCCTTTCAACTCATTCTGGTCAACCCGACTCTTTTCTGGTCTACAGAGTATCACTGGCGACACTTTCTATCATGTTGATCACCCATTTGTATGTTCTGCACGTTGCGTCCCAGCTAGTAAAGGAGAGGAAGATTGAGAACCATACCTTTTTTGTTTAGAACGGGCTAGATCCAAAAATCCTATTTTGCCTCCCCTCCACTGACTTGACCTCTTTTGAAAGTTCCACATGGTAGATAGCTCAGCATGGAAGTTCTGTCATTTGCTTTTCTTTTTGGGTAAAAGGGGAGCAGAAGCAAACAACGAGCAGCTCGCTTAAAATGGTATGGGCCATGTGAAGAGTGAAACACATTCCATGTCGTTATTGAGCCAAAAAAAAAAAAAAAAAAAGGGATGACCAACTGGAAAGTGTGGATACCCAGGCCGGCAGGGATCATCCTGTGTTTTGATGCCTGCCTCTTTACAGAGGACCGTGAAAACAAATGAATGGATCATTTGGCCTTTGTGTTTGGTTGGAATTTTGATAGACCGCTCCTAACCTCCCTCTGTTTCGCAGGACTCTGCCTCACCCGATGTCAAAGGTACCCAGAAGACGAGCCCCAAGAAGGTCATCTGTCCCGCTTTCAGATCTTGTTTCCACCCAAGGATCCAAGAGGGCTATCCCCATAAAAGCATCTTGTCAATCCTCACTGGGACAATGCACCTTGGATGCATTTTTTCACAAGGCGCAGTCCTTTTTTTTTTTTTTTTTTTTTTTCTTTAATCTATTTTTTTAATGTCTGAAAGATCACGACATTCAAAGACATCTTCAAGAGACCATTATAAAAGATCGACTTCGCCCGATAGACATCGTTATAGACGTTCTTCAAGAGACAGACGAGATGAAAGTCCATCAAAAAGACATTACAGGTCACATCATGATCCTGAAAGAAGAGAATTGAAACCTATCCATAATATTCCCATCTTACCAGGAGAAAGCTTTAGTGATTAGTAAGTGCTGCCTTTACCAGAAAAGAAAAATAACACTCTCTTTTCCACAGTCGAACACGCGTACGCAACGAGTCCACAGTGACCATCTGGGCCTCTTCTCCCGAACGTCCTCGTTCGATCAGCCCGAGGAGATATTCCAGTGAGGAGGAGAGCAGTGAAGAAGAAAGACGGAGGCATAAGCGAAAGCATAGCAAAAAGCATCGTAAACACAGCAGGAGCAGCAAAAAGAAGAAGAGGAGTAAGAGATATTCAGATACAGAATCTTCCTCCTCCGAAAGAGAAGAAGAAGAAGCGCCGGTTCAGAAAAGAAAGTTGGATTTGGATGATTCAGAAGATCTTTGGGTGGAGAAACAAGGTAAATCGAGCTTGTGTGTGTGTGTGTGAATTGGATGAGGATAACCGTGTTTGTATGTAGTGGATCTTCCAGAAGATTTAGCACCTGTGGGTCCTGTTCCCTTGATCGAAACAGACTCTCATAACGAAAGACAGTAAATAGAAAGAAGAAAAAAAAAAAAAGAGTGAGACGACAAACTGACCTGTTCGCTCTAGATACGGTAGTGCTTTACTTCCAGGTGAAGGTTCAGCCATGGCAGCCTATGTTCAGCAAGGCAAACGTATCCCTCGTCGTGGTGAAATCGGTCTCAGTGGCGATAAGATTGCCGAGTTTGAAAAGGCAGGGTTTGTGATGAGTGGTAATCGACACCAACGCATGAACGCTGTTCGTCTTCGTAAAGAAAACCAAGTCATCTCTGCTGAAGAAAAACGTTTGGTCTTGCAGCATGCACAAGAACAGAAACTCAGGCGTGAAAATGAAATCATCTCTGGTTTCAGAGAGATTCTCAGTGAAAAGTTTAAAAAGGAAGAATAATAAAAATGATTGACGTAATTTTTTTTTTTTTTTGGTGGTTTTTTAATTAACACAGCGCATGTGTCTTTTTTCCCTTTTTAAATAACTCGCTTTTTCTCTCTCTCTCTCTCTTTTCTTATTTTCCTTTTTTTTTTTTTTTTTTTTTTTTTTCTTCACTTGCTCTAAAAAAAACAGAATGAAATACGTGCAAGTCTCTAAAGCACTGTATGACTATGATGCTCGAACAGAAGATGAGATTACAGTAAAAGAAAATGATATTTTGTATGTCATTGAGAAAGAAGACGATGACTGGTGGAAAGCTCAGTTGAAACAAGCTTCTGGAGAAGAAGGGGGTCCTATTGGTTTAGTACCTGCTCAATATTTAGAAGAAGTAATAATAAAGACCACAAGTTTTACAAATGGACTAAAGATAATAATAGGTTACCCCTATTGGCAGAGTGCGTGCAGAATATGATTATCAAGCACAACAAGAAGAAGAACTTTCTTTTGAAGAAGGAGATGAAATGGATTTATTAGAAAGAGACGACCCTGATTGGTATCTTGTTAAACATAGCCATGGTCAAGTAGGTCTAGCACCTAGTAATTATGTTCAATTAAGTGAACAGTACGAGATACAACAAGAAGAAGAGGAAGAACATGAAGAGCAGCCACATGCTATGCCTGTAGCTCCCCCTGTCAATCTCACTACGCCTACCAGTATTCCTTCACCTGTTGTACAACCTGTCCTTAGTCACTCTGTAAAAAAAAAAAAAAAAAAAAAATGAAAAGCCTATTGATCTCTTTCTCTTTAGACGGGTCCCACGCGAGAGATGATCACGGACGACGCCCAATCCTGGACGGTGCACGAATACGACCCGGTGAAGAAGAAGAAGAAGAAGGGCAAAGGCAACTTATTTATCGGCAACGGCATGCTTTGTTACGGAAGCGAAACGGATAAGGCCTCACCCGTACAACAATATCCCATCTTGGATGTGAAAAAGTACTTGTTTGACAGCAAAAACTTGCACATCGAGGTCGAAGGCGATCGACAGGCCATCTTGGATTTTCAGGCCTCGTCCAAGTCGGAAGCCAAGGCCATTCTGGTGAAAATCAGTGATTCCATTCGGGCTGCTCAGACGACGGCAACGCAAGTCAGTCCTCAGCAGCAAGTGGCTGCCCCAGCGGCTGCGATCGCGCCTTCGGCTGAGGTTCCAGAAGCCGTGGAAGAATTGAAGTGTGAGCCGAAGTGGGGGATCTCCATTTATGATTTCCATGCGGAGGGAGGGGATGAATTGAGTGTGGCTGAAAATGAACAGGTGTATGTGTTGGATTATGTGACGGATGATGGTTGGTGGCGTGTACAAAAGGTGAACGGTGAAGTCGGCCTTGTGCCTTCGTCGTATGTGGAATTCGACCGACAGGAAGAAGACGAAGGGGCTGCGCCAAGGGTGGATAACAGTGTAGAGGAGATTCGAAGACAGCGTGAACAGGAAGAACGTGAGTTGCAGCAAAGACGGATTGCAGAAGAACAAGAAAGAGAAGAACGAAAACGAAGAGAGGAAGAGAGAAGAAGAGAAGAGGAAGAAAGAGTTCGTAGGGAACAAGAAGAGAACAGACGGAGAGAAGAAGAGCGACGTAGACAAGAAGCTGCTGCTGCTGCTGCTGCTAAACGTGCCGAGGCCGCTCGATTGGAAGAAGAGAGACGCAAAAGTGCTGCCTTGTCTCGTTCTCTTTCCACCTCGTCATCCAAATCGACCCGTCAGCAGGATTTACCAAAGCCAGATCTCTCGAAAATCAGGACTTGGACCGATCGCACGGGTGCCTTTCGAGTGGAAGCTCAATTTGTTGATTTCCACAATGGTAAATTACGTCTTCATAAATTGAATGGTGTCAAAATTGATGTACCCGCCGAGAAAATGTCCCCGGCTGATCTCGATTGGGTCAATCAACATCTTCACAAGACTCCATCCGCAACCGAAGACATCGCACCTCCAATGCCCACACGACCTGCAGAAAAGAAGCGGAATGAAAACTGGGATTGGTTTGATTGGTTTATGACCATCGGCATTCCTCATCAAGCCTCACTTCAATATGCCTCTGCTTTTAAGGCAGACAAGTTGGATGACAGCGATATTCCCAAATTGACTCACAAACAGATGAAGACATTAGGACTAAAGGAAGAGCATGTTCAGCGAGTGGAAAGATTCATTGAGACAGGTCAATCCGAAGATCCAGAAGAAGCAATCAAAGAAAAACAACAATCCCAAATTGAAAAGGATGAAGAACTAGCCAGAAGGCTTCAAAGAGAGTTTGATGAGGCGAATAAAAACAAAAAGAGTAGTAGCACTCCGGCCGGTAGACCCAGACCTTCTGTCTCTGCACCCAAGGATGTGCATCCTGATTTGTTGGAATTTATTGGTAATCAATTGACAACCAACGATAAGGGTAAAGAGCCAGAGAAGCCAAAGAATGACCTCGTTGGATTCACTGATGATGCTTGGGCGCCTCGTTCCGGCTCTTCTCCTATCCCAACATTAACCCCTCTCAAGCCAACACCCGCAACCACTTCCACTCCTCCTCCTCCTCCTCCTGCTGCTCCCCCCGTTGCACCAGTAGCACCCATCCCGACCGGTCCATCTCCTGAGGAATTAAGAGCTCAAGAGGCTGAACGTAAACGTATTGCTGAAGAAGAGCAAATTCAAAAGATCAAGTTGATGAACTTGCAGCGTCAAGCGGAAGAACAACAGCGACAGTTGGAAGAACTTCAGAAATTAACCAAGCAGCAATTGGAGCTTCAAAAGCAACTTGCTATGCAAACAGGTACTCAGCAACAACAACAGCAACAGCAGCAGCAGATGCAGCAAATCCAACTTCAACAGCAGCAACTTCAGCACCAATTGGCTCAACAACCTGCTCAACTTCAACCGTCGCTTGCTCAACAGCCTACGCAACTTTTGTCTGCCGGTCGACCTCGACCTGTGCCTAACCATCGACTTTCTTCTGATCCTTCCCTTGGTCAGTGGCAAGCCGGCCACAAACCCACTGGATTCCAAGCCAATCAGCCTACTGGATTCCAAGCTACGCATCAGCCTACTGGATTCCAAGCTCAAGCACAACCTACCGGATTCCAAGCTCAAGCACAGCCCACCGGATTCCAAGCTCAACAACAACCTTTCCAGACAGGATTCCAGCAGACTGGATTTTCATCATCACAACCTGCAGCTTGGCAAAACCAACCACTTCAACCCCAAATGACTGGATTTCCACCCTCTACAGGATACAACAGCCAACCATCCAGTGTCCCAGTGAATTCCGTTCTTCCTCCACCTCTCGTGCCAACGGCTGCAGGACAGTCATCTTATAACAGTGGCATTCAAAGATCTCATACTATCGCAGCTCAGCCTACAGGAAGACACTGGAATAATGCTACGCCAGACAATCCATTCGGATCACCTACACTATCCCCCTTACAAGCGCAAATGACTGGTGTTCAATTTTCTACACCAAGTCCAAACGCATTCAATCACAGTCCTCTACAGTCCTCTACGGGCCACATGCAACCCCAAATGACCGGAGTTCAACCTCCTGCGACTCACAGTATTTTTACACCTCAAGGATCAATGCAGTGTAAGTTGTCTGAATCCTATCCTTCACTCTTCTAACCCCTTTTTCTATAGACGGTCAATCAGCATTTCCAGGGGATCGTCGTTGGTAGAAAGACATTTTTTTATAATAAATATCGTTCTTTACACTTCTTTTTTTCTTGCACACAGACATTTGTAGTAAAAATAGTCACACCAACCACTTTTTTTTTTATATATCCAAACAGAGAGAAAAAAAAGTTTTTTTTTTTTTCTTCTTTTCTTTTTATCAAAAAAACATCTATCAAGAATGGCTGCACCTCTTTCTCACCCTTGCATTGTGGACGGTTGGTTCATGGAAAAGTCAACCATGTGGCCTGGTCAAGGTAATGATAAAAGAATAGCAAGTGGGATGGAAAGTTGATGATGATGTGTGTGTAGCCATGTCTATCAAGGTAGAAGAAATTCTTCACGTTGAAAAGTCAAAGTACCAAGACGTTTTAGTTTTCCAATCATCCAACTATGGTAACGTCTTGGTGCTTGATAATGTCATTCAAGCTACTGAACGTGATGAATTCTCGTAAGTGTCTTTATATTTTATGATGCATTCTTTCTGATTGTAAACTAGTTACCAAGAAATGATCACTCACCTTGCCATGAACTCTCACCCTTGTCCCAAGAAGGTAATAAATTGAAAGGAGAAAGACAGGAAACTGATCGTGATGATTGACAGGTCCTTGTGATTGGTGGTGGTGATGGTGGTGTCCTTCGTGAGGTCGTCAAGCACGAATCTGTTGAAGAAGCCATCTTGGTTGATATTGATGAAGCCGTTCCTCGTGTCAGCAAAAAATACCTCCCCAACATGGCCATCGGCTTTGAACACCCCAAGGTCAAGGTCCACATTGGTGATGGCTTTGAATTCTTAAAGGACAAGATCAACCAATACGATGTCATCATCACAGACTCCTCTGACCCTGATGGTCCTGCTGAATCCCTCTTTGGTGCTGAATTCTTCCAATTGTTAAAGAACGCCTTGACTGAAAATGGTGTCTTTTCTACTCAAGGTGAATGCATGTGGCTTCACTTGCCCTTGATCAAGAAGGTCAAGGATTTCTGTAAGGATCTCTATCCTCGTGTTGAATACGCCTATACTTGCATCCCTACCTACCCCTGTGGTCAAATCGGTCACATCTTGTGTTCCAAGGATCCTAATGCTGTCCTCAAGGAACCTCTTCGCAAGTTCACTCCTGAACAAGAAGAAAAACTCATGCGTTATTACAGTGCTGACATGCACAAAGCTGCTTTCGTTTTGCCTCAATTCGCAAAGAAGGCTTTAGAATAAATTGAATCCTCTTTTTTTTGTTTACATTCCATTATTAAAATATATATTTTTATTATCATACAATTTTCTTATTTTTTTATACACAAACATGGCAACCATGCAACGTAAATCAAGGTTTACGGAATTCAGTAAGTACAGGATATATCGCTTGAAAAGCTTGATAGATTTCTTCTCTCACTTTGGCACCTGTTAATACAATCTTACCAGAAACAAAGATCAATAACACAATCTTGGGCTTGACCATACGATAGATCAGACCAGGAAATAATTCAGGTTCATACTAAAAAGACAGTGAATATGAATGTGATGATCAACAGCATGACTTACAGAACTAAAGTGACCGTGAGAGTAAGCTAAACCTTCAAGACGGATAGGAAACTTGATATCACAAGAGCCCACAATGTTTTGAATTTTGAAATCCGTAAACTTGGCCTGAAAGCCCAACTTTTGAATAATACGAGCATATTTACGAGCAGCCAACTTGGAATCATCTTCTGATTTAGCACCTGTCACTACCATTTTGCCAGAAGCAAAAATCAAAGCCGTCGTCTTGGGTTCTCGAATACGCATAATCACTGCAGCAAAACGCTTTTTACATTTAAGAAAAAAAACAACACATCTCATATACAAAACGAGCTATACCTTTGGATTATACTCTGCATTACGTGCATGAAGAGCAATGGTTTTTAAATCAAGACGACAATCTAAATTGACAGTGGCAACAATGTTTCTGACAGGATGTTGGGTATTTAAAAAAAAATGACACAAAGATTTAATACAACTTACTGTAGAGTAGGAGTGATACCAGCTACAGCATAAGGATTGGCATTACTACTGGGTGTAGGTGCATCGACAGGTGCAGGTGTTGAAGGAAGTGCGAATGGGGTTGAATTGTGAAGAGGGGTTGGGATAGAAGGTGTCTGTATAGAGGGTGTCTGCATAGCAGGTGTAGGCATGGAGGGTGTGGCAATATTGAAACCAGACATTTTGATTAGGAAATAAAAGATTTTTTTTTCAATTAAAAAAAAAAAAAATAATCGAGCTCTATTTATACTTTTTTTTTTTTGATAAAAAAAAGTGTGGCTTGCATCGGGGATAGAAATAGTTCCCAAAACTCTAAAACAATTGAACGTGTGACAGACATCAAATTACGGATGTTTATTTGATTGGGGTTTTTCAGTCTCCACTTTATTCATTTCACGAATCATTTATTTGTATTTTCGAGAAAGTTTGTTATTGTTTATCCATAAACAGTGTCACTTATTTTTCATATGGCACAGAACAAGCCGTTGGCTTCATTTATACTCTCATTTAAAAAATAAAGGAGACTTTCTTTATAAAAAGACATTCTCTATTTCTTTGTGTTCCTATAAAAGCTGCTAAGCATATTTAAAGTAATCATATGGTTTTTATAATCAATGCCTTTTTTTTATAATTAAAGTAATTACCCAAGTATTAAAAGGAAAAAGAAGGAAAGAACAGGCCAATCTTTTTTTACAATCCTCGTGTTTTTTTTTCATGACATGGGAAAATATTTCCATGATTTTTACTTCATTCCTAGCTCAACTTTAAAGTTGCCCATGGAATCAAGTATGTTTGTTTGACAGCCTTCATTACAATATTTATTTTTATAGTCATTTATCTGGAAAGACAACAATTTTACTGTATTCCGAAGCAGGAAAAAAAAAAAGAAAGAGGTGGGGGGGGAATAATAGAATGCAAGCTGCGCAGTTTCGAAGGATAAGCAAAAGTAGACAATTGATGACAGGGAGTACTTTAGGAGAGGGGGTTTGCTCATTATGTAACAATATATCCATCCACTTGCTTAAACACCTTCTAAAAAAGGGTTTTAGATGCAAACAAGGTCTGAAATGAACAAAGGGTGTTTTTTTAATGATTCGACATAAAGTGATTAAAATAGCTCCACAATTCCTCCCAAAAGTAGTGTGGATCTCAATATTTTACACGTCATTTATGCACTTGCAATTCAAATTATGCCTATGAATTCTATTTTATTCAAAGCCTACAAGAAGCATGATTGTACAAGTATAGCTGAGATTACTTGCATGAAACTAAATGAATGTATTATTTACAAAAAGTATGACATTCAGCGTGTGATTTCTCATCATAATGCAAGCTTAATACTGTTCATGACGGCAGGAAAACTTTGATCATTCTTGTCAGTATTCAAAATCGTACTACGTCTCTTTTTTTTTTCTATTGATATCCATAACTGTACTTGTACTTGTCACTCACTCCATGTAAAACAAATCCTCCAAATTGGGCTATTTGCATTTTTCTTTTTGTTTCGTGTTCTCACAGATCACTACGATAAAGTTCAAATCTTTCTGCATGCTTAGTTGAAAGAGAAAGAGGTGTATGATTTGTTCTTATATACCTTGGTCTATTTCTTTAGCTCGTTTTTTTTTTTTTTTGTCACAGGCAGTACATTTCATACTTGGTTGCTCTACTGTTTCTTTAATAAAGAACAACGAATGCTGATACGGATGCTGCTTAACAGAAAGCACTATGAATACTATTAGCATGTTTCTTCAATTCACTACTTGATGACATCAGATCAATGAAAGAAATTTGTACATCAAGATTTGAATGCAACAGAGCTTTTTTTTTTTTTTTTTTCCTTTAAAAAAAATAATTACATTTAGGGATAATTGAGTACTTTTATTCAAAATGTTGTTATGGATGTGTATTAATTTTAAAGTTGCTAAATCATACCGTAGATCTTTCTCAAATGCAAAAATATAATTTTTATTAATAGCTTTGCACATTCTCATTTGAATCTCATGTCATTCAACAATGCTTGTTACCAAGAGAACACTTGATCTTTGAAAAAATCACTATCCTCAAGAAAAAAAAAAAAGGGTAAAGTTGTCTTTATTAGACCTACTGCCAAATTCAATTAACGTAACAACTCGGATATAAAATCTGAATGTAAAAAAAAAAGATAAAAAAGAAAAAAAAAAAATATTACAAACAATTGTTTCTTTCTTTCTTCCTTTTCCATTAAAAAATGAATTCAATTGAAGATAAAAGTAAATAATAATGACAATAGCTAATATGAATATTAATCCTAAAAAACAATGATGATAGATGATAATAATAATAATAGCAAAAAGTACCAAGAATATAAAAGAAAAATCAAAGAAATAGAAGAAGTATGTACAAAATCTGTATTCAATGTTTTTCATTTATTTATTAAATATTTGCAACAGGAAAATGATCAAATGACTTTACAGTTAGCCAAAGCCCGTCATAAAATTAAGCGTCTTCGTATTGAAAGAGTGTAAGTATACAATGGATAAGAGTGGAAAAGACAAATTAACAAGTAGCAGTATTTTATTAGAAGAGATAGATGATTTAAGACAGACGAAGCGATTAAAAAAGACAGCCTTTGATAATAATGAAAGTGACTCTGAGGCATCTATTTCTGAATCTATAATTGTAATTATACATACGCAGTAATCGTATACACATACTTAACGTATTTCATAGTCTGAAGTGAAACCGGGCAGAAAAAGTAATAATCCAGCGGCCAATAAAAAGAAGAGAGATCCTAATGCACCCAAGGGACCTGGTAATGTCTTCTTTTTATATTGCCGAATGGAAAGAGACAATATTAAAGATGAAGTACCCAATGAATCCTTGGGGGAAGTGACTCGTTTATTGGGACAAAAATGGAAAGCGCTCACAAAAGAAGAAAAGCAGGTAAACTGATAGTCACATTACGGAATACAGTTGCTAATTTTGCTGATAGAAATACTATGATATCTACAAAAAAGAAATGGAAGAATACGAGTCAGCCATGAAAAGTTATACAGCAGCTGGTGGTGGAATTGAAGGTGCGGCTGCAGTAGAAGCTAGTAAATCAAAACAAGAAATGATTAAACCTGAAGACATTGAATATGATGATGAAGATGAAGTGGACATGCTTCAAGAAGATGATGAGGATGAAGTAGTAAACGATGATCAAATACAAACAACCACTGCAGACTTTGTATAAAATTTATTTTTCCTTTTTTTTTTTCGTACAAAAAATTTAGTTGATAGGTTTAATCTATATAATATTGTGTATAAATAATGAATAATATAAATAATAATAAATGGAGTTTTTTTTTACCTTGAAGTGTAAAGAGATCAAAGAGAACACAAAGGCTCTTAAATCTTGTACAAGATAATAAAATGCACGCAAACCTTCTGGATCTTTACTGTCATTGACCTCGACAAGTGAAGTTATTTTGGCAGTCTATCTCCTATCATTAACACATAGCCATAGTGTCACACGTTGTTATTTTACCTCAAAGGAAATATGTTCATTTCCAAGTCTCACTTCAATTTCTTGGCTACCCACAATATTCTTTTCTGGCCACTGACTGTCATCTTCTCTATGGGCGTACGCGTTAATGATTGTGATGTATGCAGAGTTTAATATTTACTTCATAATTTGACTTTCTTTAATAATCCTTTTTAATTCTTCAATCACTGCTGGACTAACGTGCACTGGGGATTTGTTAATTTTCTTATTTCAAAATGTAGCCATGTACTTTACTTTCTTTTTTAATTAAACTGTCTTTTCTATAATTTGAGTTGTTTGCGTATCTACAAAGGCCGTCTGATCTAAACTCGAATTCCAAGAATTCATGACCATATTTTCCTTTATGTCCAGAGCTAAGTAAACATTAGTTTTTATATACAAAACAAAAACTCATAAAGCATTTACTAGTAACGGACGTAAAATTCTTCTTCGGTAGGCATAAGAAAAAAAAAAGAAAGAACAAAAAATTTAAAAGAAAAAAAAAAAAAAAATAGGGTAGCTAAACGGACATTAAATTATGTCATTTGAAGAATAAAACGTCTAGTGAATGGTTTCTCATGAACAAATGAATCGTTCTTTGACATTCAACTTAATTACAACTCAAAGGGTTCTAATAAATACTCTTTTGTGCATCATAAATTGTATAATCATTTTTATTTTGTCTGTTTTTCCGTTTCAGCCTTTTTATTCTGCGTTTGCGGTTCAGTTTTAGCTTTTTTATTGCTTGACGCTTGTTCCTCGGTTGTTTTACGTTTGGTTACAATGGGTACAGTTGTCTCTATTGTCTTTACATAATTCGTTTCATATTTAGGTAATTCTCCTATAGAGTTTCTTAACCAAGGTGCTTCAACCATTGGCACTTGCTTTGCATCGAATAAAAGCGAATCCTCTTTATTTTCTACTGCCTATGTACATGGTGTGAAATCAATCTATATTTTATTTTACAAGCACTTGTCTTACCTCAACTAGGATAACACTTGCTTTATGCAAATCCAAAGTCTTTCCGAGTTGCTGTTCTGAATCAGCTGGCATCGGTATCAATTTCACTTTTGCAACGGCTGCCATATAAAGTAAATGCTCGCATAGCTTGAGTGGTTTGATCTCTCTTTTACAAATATAAATCAAAACCTCCTTTTGTGATTGACTTTCAATGTATTTTTCTAAATAACGAGTGACTTGATTGATGCCAATATGGACACGATCATAAATTTCTGGTTTATCCATTGTCTCTGTTGCTGTTTTTTTTGACCTTTTGTTCACTTTACACTTTTGTCTATACTTCCCAATAGGTTCCAAGGCTCTAGAAAAAACAGTGATGAATTAGAGTAATTGTGATTGATTGGGACATTTCTTACTTTAATAGATGAGTAAGTATGGTCTGTCCCAGTTCTGCATGAACTTTTGGCCACTGTATGATATAAGGTGAACCAACAATTGTTTTATAAACTGGTTTTTTGGCTGTTTCAGCTCGTATACTCGTCGCTGCTCCTCCTAATTTTTTCGCTTCCTTCTTCGACATTTTGGTTGAAAAGAAAAAGAAAAAGAACGTGACGCTTTTTATGCGGTTTCTTGTCGTATAAATTTCCCAGCCACCTACACAATGAGGAATTTTAGCAACACACTACTACTTGCTTTATAACTTTGAATAGAATACCATCAATTGATATATCATAGCATATCTGATGTGTGTATAAAAATAGCAAGTAACCGGTTACATCTTGCCACAACAAACATGAATTACCCTTTCACCTTTAGTAAAACATAAAACAATGGTTGTACATGAAATTAAATTAGCTTCCTATTTATTTCAATTCTAAAATCATGAAGCTGAAGTCTTGTCTTTATCTGTATTTATTTTAGAAAAAAAGTCTTCATCATGAATAGCTAAGCAATCTGATAAGAAATGGTTTGCATCACGGTGAACAGCTTCATCTGCACGAACGGCAAGTACAACATCGCGTATTGTTGCTTTAGGATGTAAATTGTAGTAATCTATCAACTTATTTTAGCCCTCTCTCTCTCTCTTTAATATCATTTATTTCCTTATTACCAATAGCAATAGAAGGGGCAGGACCATTCTCTATTTTTCCACTATCAAGGTCATTCAAAAAATGTGTATAGGAAGTAATTGCTTCCTCCTCCAAATACCCACACATCCTATGTGCCGTTTTGGGTGAAAGGATATAAAGCATAGCATACGCACTAAAGAATGAGGTCTGAGCTCCCAACACCAACATCCTATTCCAAAAATTAGGATTAAGACATTTCATCCACATCATCAAATGCATTCGTTCATTCTCTGCTTCATGCAGCAAGTGACTGATCCAGCCATGATCTTCAGACATACGCCTCAGCGACTTCATATGATTCAGCATCCCACCTACCATCCCAGGTACAGCAGCAATGGTCTCAAGCATCGCTGCACGCATGTAATGATTTCCTCGAAAATAAGTGTCGGGTAAGATTCGCAAGGTCTTCACGGTATAATAAGCTGCCTTGTCCCCCAGTGTTGTCGGTTTATGATGGTTGTTGGGCCCGATATCAAGCTTTTCAAGTGTCTCGGTTGTATTCTTTTCATTCAACACGAATTCTTTTCGCATGGGCACTGGTCTGGAATCAAGTACTTCACGAAACATGGTATGAAACATTTCTTCTCGTTTACTCTTATCGCTAAAGGTACGATAGGCTGGAAAGATGGGTAATGATTTGCAGACGTGCTTTGTGAATGAAGATGGAAAAATTTTACGAATCATTGTTATAGTGAATATGGCTTGAGGAAAAAAGAAGAAGAAAAAGGAACATGCTCTATCACTTTCAATTAAATGAGGCATAAAAGAAAGAAAACGGAGATTATATTTGACACGGTTGTCTTTCCATTTCATACAAGCGCATGCTTTATAAAAAAAATCTCTTTGCAAATTAACTACAGCATACTTTGTCTTATCATTATATATTGAGTTTATGTAGATGTACGCTTGACAAATTACCAAAACATTCATGTTTTAAAAATAAAATGACGTCTTAAATACGCAGAATGTATTTATTGTTTTTCTTTTTTTGGAATAGTTTTCACTTTTTTTTTTGTATGAGGATTTTATTAAAGTGCCGCCTTGGAATCGTTTGCACATTCACAGTCGTTCCAATTGTGGTCAATGTTTTCTCAAAAGGCGGTTTTTATTTTCTCAAAGGAAGCTTTTTCATACGTTTAAATTTTTGATTTTTATTTATAAAAAAATTAATGACCACTTTGAGCGCATGATGTCTAATATTGCATCGTTTTCGCCCTAGTCAGATCAATAAAAAGTTTAATGGAAGCTAACAACCCCTTTGGGGATCAAGAGTAAAAAAGATATGGGAGGAAGAGTGAAGAAAACAAGTAAGCTTTTTCATGCAATAAATACCAAAAAAAAAGAAATGAGTTCTCATTTTTATTACAAGATGGGCAAGGAAAGATTGTCGATGAGGAGGGAAATGATGCCATGAACTGGGAAAATAATGTAACTTAATTCCACTTGACAACTTTAACTCGTATTGGACAATACTATGAAATACAAGAAAGTGAGCAGGAACCTGACTTAGAGTTAGATGCAACCATGGAGGAAATTGCAAATACGGTTAAACTGCAGAGAAAGGTGTATAGTAACAACAACTTTCTTTGTATACATGAATAGAATTAAGCCTTTCAATATTGTCAAGTCTGATCGCTTAGCTGACAGTATTGCCGAATGAACGGCTCAAAAGTGGACCAAGAGACTTATAGAAGATAAGGACTGGAATATTTTAGAAAAGCAGACAGACTTGGTTACTAGACCAAAGTCTTAAATAGGACCAGAGCATAAAACACACTTAGTGAATTTTTTCGATGATAACGTGCAAGCGCGATTGGCTGACGCAGCTGATTCTCTCACTCACAGCTTTGCAGACTTAAATATCAAAAAGAGTACTGTTCATAACTTGAAGACTGAGTGCAATCTTTCTTTCAAGAAAGTAACACTTCAGCCGGTTGCTAGAAACAATAGTACCAAGATTAGTAATTGACTGGCTTGGGTCAAACAATGGACTGCAACAGATATGAGTTATCTTGAAAACTGCGTCTTTGTAGATGAATCTGCTTTCAATATCAGCATAAATGTCACAAGAATATTTAAACTCCCTCTCTTAATGCGCTGATGCACACTTAATTCTGGCATCTAAAGTGCAGTTACAGAGAATCCGTCAAGCAGAAGAGGTATTTGAGCAACTACTATTAACAAGGTTTCATCCGTTTCTAATTCTTTATTATCATTGTTTCTATATTTTTAACAGCTTCTAAATGAAGAGGGTACCAGTGGTTCACATTTAAACAAAAAGCGAAAGGTATTTTTTGTTATGTGGCAAATAATAATCATTTTGAATTAATAGACTGACTATTTATATATAATAATCATACTGCATCATATATCGTATCAAAGGATGTAATTCATTTTACTGGTATGGATAAGACATTAGGAGAAAGTTTGTTGCAGTTTGCAGAAGAGATGGAAGTTAGCGATGCAAAGTCGAGATACTTTTACTAGTAAGTTTTTATATAATCTCTAGCATAAATATATTTTGTTATAACTCTTCTCTATTATAGTCTGTCTAATAATTGTATCCTGGATATATCGAATGCAGCAAAGGATACACAAATGAATCACTTCCCCATCTCGGTGCAAGAAGCAATAAAAACAAAATTCGCAATTCCAGCGGTCGAGTCAGATTCCAGAAACATCGATTGCTTAATTAAGCATTTCAAAAAGGTAAATACTTTTGCTTTGCAAATGAACACCATAATAAATGACATAACTTGTTAATGTGTACAATTCTCTCTTTTATTTAGATCAATGCTGTTACGAGTATAAATAAAGCAATTGGTGTTATTGAAAAGTACCCTGCAAAAAACATGCAAGAAAAAAATATAAAAAGAATTTTACGATTATATGTACAGTAGATGTATTTGTTCATTGTAAATGGAAAGATAGAATCTAACAACTTTTTTTTTGTAGTTTATCCATGCATGCAGAAAGACCATGGATCTTCAATAAGGGTGCCCGCTCTAATTACAGCGAGGAAGACTACAAGCTAAAATTCTGGGCATATATCATTGAAACTTTCTTCGCCCATAAGTAAAATATGGTATTACAGTGGTAAGAAAGTTTGACACAGTTTACATTCTCTTGTTTTATTCCTTATTGATCCAATATTTTGTCTATTTAAAAGGGGTGATACAATGACAAAACCTTGCAAATCAAAGAGCTTGAAATTCAAGCTAGATTTGCATATTGTTGTTTTGAACGATGAAGAGGTGGTAGTTGATGGGATGACGGCAGAGGTGGCGAAGACAGCCACAAAGCACAAATTATATAGTGACAAATTAAAGTCAATCTTGGCAAGTACACTTGACACCAAAACTTATATGTCGATTAAGACCATAATTCAAGACTATCATGAAAATAACATCACTAATTTGGAAGCACGATATTTTTTATTGACCTTGCGATGAAAGTCAGTGGAGCTGAGCGTGCAACTGTTTTGGTTGTCGAATCTCACTAAAAGATTTAGACGTTAGTTCTCTAGTCGAATCAGAAACAACTGCTTCATATAATCATCCTTTGATTCAAGCACTGCTTTCGTATGATAAAGCTGCTAGGTGCAGCAACATTATTCCTGACAACAGTATTGATGTTAACCAGTTTTCGAGCAATACCAACATTCTTACAGAACATGTTATGGGGAAATAAAAAGTGAAGAATTTTCCAGTATCTTATCAATTATGGATTTCTATCGCTTGAGGGTATTTGCAAAGTTAGAAATTGTTGATAGTAACCTTACTGGTGTGTTATGTTTCTGTTTCGTTCACAAAAATAAAAATGGAGATTTCAATAGGACCCAAAATTATATATATGATTTTATTTAATAATATATGTCCAGAGTTTATATACTTTTCACAGTGTAGATATTAATATATGTACTATGCGGATGGCGAAATGCCCACAGCCTTATGCAGATGGCTAAATGCTATATTCTACTATGCAGATCTTTACATAATTTAATATAAGCACTTGCTCCTCATTCACCAGTCTATTTTTGTAGATGTACATACATATTAATAAGTCTACATTTCCATATACTCACACTATCAATCGTTAATAATGCTTGATTGCTATACAATGATTATCTTTGGAGCACAACAGTTTCCAAGTTTCTGGACTATCAGCTACCTTTTACGCAATGGCTCACCCCTGTTCAAGTATATATACGTTTGTGGAACTTGTCACTTAACATCCCCAAAACTAAGAATGAGATAATGTCATTTATGGGCTTTTAGATGAACTTCACAAAATCGCAGTTTATCACCGCACTATTGTCAAATCCCTGTCCCCAAACGCGAAACATTCGATACTATCCTTTGAATTCGTGCAAGGTACAAAGAAAACCACTGCCTGTAAAGAGAAAGCCTTCCTTGGGATCAATCTCATCCAAATAGTGTCACTTTTGACCTCCATTTCGTTTCATATCTAGTATTTTCAAATCTCTAGAAGGGAAGAACTTGTTTAGAAAAAAGAGGATACTAAATAAAATAATTAACACAATGAATTATCTTGTTCAAATAAATAAATGATTTTGACATTGCGTATAGCCATTTGAAAACTATTTTTCACTGACACAGCCTTGACTTTGATGCCATTGTTGGTTTTTGAAGCTGCGTGGACGACACCCAAAGCAGTTTGAGCATATTCATATAAAGATATCATTGTGAAGGGAAGCTTTAACTTAATTCTTCCCAGTGGTTACCTTTTGTATTTTCTTTTCCTCTCCTTGTTTCTCTTAAGCCGTTGACATCAAGTGCTTTCTAGTAGAGTAATCCAGTACACGGATACTAAATGCAATGAACAGCATCTCCGTCTGTAAGTACTTCTTTCAATATTAGCCTTCAAAGTATAGCCTTGTTGTTAGTAGCATCTGTATCATATTATATCTCGCTTGTAATTACGTAATCGGTGATGCAAAAATAAGGAACCATTATACATGTAAGTGTAGGATAAAACAGAAGCAGCTGAAAACATGAATCATTTTTAAATAAGGCAACTTACAGTGAACAGGTATTTTAACATGGAAATAACTTTAAAAGAGATTGTCTATTTTTTACAACATGTTTATGCTTCAAAGTACAGTGATTTGCGTTTAAATGCAAGACTTTTGACCAGTCAATCAGGAGTTTCTCAGTGTATTCAAATCTTTTGCTAGTCAATCAAAACAAATTTAGTGTATTCAAAGGCTTCCATCATCATTCAGTTTTTTATGAAGTAGTGCAAAAATTGAGGTAATCTATATTACATAATGTCAATGAAAATTATTGAATTTCATTGAAAAGGAAGAATTTCATGACGATGAGGCTACCAATGATATGCCCTTTCCATAAGCCGGCTATAAAGCATGTAAGTAAAGAAACAATCTATTCATCTCCGTCGGAATTTGATATACGGCGGATGGGAGAGCTAAAAACATACAAATCTTCAAAATCTTGAAGGTTTTGACAAGGTAACCTCCAAGAATATTCCAAACATGCTTTATGGGGCTCAAATTAGGGCTTTGAGCAGACCAGTACTCAAAACCTCTAGTTTGGTGGGTTTCCTTCCACCATCGAGCATAACTATATGTATAACAGGAAGCTCCGTCCTCTTGAAAGATAAAATCTCTCCCCTGATGCACCATGACATTTGTAAACCAAGGGTAGAACCTGTTGCCCAAAATACTGATGTACGTTTCTTGGTCTACAGAACCGGTTTCAATAATTTCTAAAGGTCTCCAAAAGCATCCTCAAACGATAGCAATGTCACCCTACTTGACTGTAAATACTACATTTCTTTTGTCATAACACTCTCCTTCCTGAGTACTCTTTTACCGAGTTTACTGCCTTCCATATAAAAGCGCGATTCATTAGACCAAACAACGTTTCTCTATTGGTCTTTGGTCCAATTGATGTGTTCCTTTGCCCAGCGAAGCCTACTTTTGCGGTGTCTTGCAGTCAATCTAGGCTTGTGGGCTGCTCTATGCGATTCGAAGTCAAGTCAATTGACATATGATCGAAAAGTTTTTATACAAACAAAAACATCTAGCTTTGCTAGCTTCACATTTATTCCCTTATAAAAGGCAAAAGGATCCTCTCTAATTATCCTCTTCAATTGTCTTTCAGTTCTTTCATTTATTTTCAATGGTCACCCAATTTGTTTGTGAGGCAAAGGGCTGCCATAGTTATTAATCTTGGCTTTTATATTTTGCATAGTAGACTAGTTCAAGTCTACAAGATCTGCAATCTCTCTAATCGTGTGATGTGTTTTAAAAAAAAGACCTCCTATGCTTTACTTTCTTTTGTTTCATCTTCATATATAATTAAAGGTCGTATGCAGTCTATGGAGATTCCAGCTAACATGCTTTTTAAATGAGTTGATGGATGAGAAAAAGACGACTTCATTTGTTTAAACATAGTCTTTTATTTAAGATGCAGTTGACAACTGTATTTGGTTATGAGGTTTAAACTATCTTCAATAAATTGTCCGAAAATTAACTTGGTGTCATTGTATAGTCCATGAAGCTTTCCATCACTTTCTATAGATTTCTGCCTTATTTGGAAGTCCTCGTTATGCACCACAACAGCAAGCAACTCGAGAAACTGCAGGCAGACTTAGCTGCTGCCCATGCTGAGATACGCAAGTTACGACAAGAGAATGCTTTCTTATGGAAGCAACTTTCCCAGAAGCCGACAATCACAGACACTCCACCTTCTCCATCTGGATGCACCACATCGCCAACCGTTTCCTCCTTCCTTCGTAGCACTCCCACCCTATCTAAGCACCCACATCGCCTAACAACGCCTCCACTCCTCTTCCTAAGATTGCTAAGGCAAAATGCGATAATTCCCAATTTAGCCTTGTTATTATTGCCAGGCAATTCTCTTTACTTGCTGAATCAACAAGCTTTAAACGCATCCATGTACTCGTTCGAAACCGCCTCCCTCTACAACCATTGCGCTCCAACCTCCGCAGATGACACATTGACACTTGTCGAATTCTGGATACCCATTATTCAGATAGAAATTGGATTAGCTTCCTTCTTCATATTGGTTATGAAACTGAGCTCCGTTCACAATTGAGTAGATTCAACATCACAATCTGTGACGATTTCGATCCTTTAGACCTCTTAATCATTTGCGACCCTACTCTCGCTAACGAACCCATTGACCGCAAAGTATAGGATGTTCGCAAATCATTCCTCCATAGAATCTGTGTCGCCCTCCGGCGATTCAGGACTCCCATTTACAATGCTGTTGTCAACTTCTCTGTCCAGCCTGGCCTTATTGACCTCGAAGGCTTAGCGTCGTATGACCTTGTCCCCATCATACAAGTACTGCACAGGACATACTCTTAACCATGTATAGACTCCTTGGATAAATACCCAACTTGTTCATCCAGCTGCTTATACCAGCCTTTATGAACCTAACTACCTACTGCGCATAAACAGATCTGCCAACTTCATCAGTCGACCTCACACTGATGTCTATGACACACGTCTTCTTCTCATTACATATTCACATTATTGTTCCTTTTTTGCCCTTACTCCCATAAGAGATTTTTTAGCTTCTTTTACATCTTATTTGATCTGGCTTGGGCGGTTATGATACCCTGAAACGCCGCGGGCTCATTTAAGCCGATAAATAAAATATCCTGTTTAAACATATTCCTTTAATGACAAATTAAATGAATGGCAGTCAAATGATAGATTACGTTGTTTAAAAAGAATCCCAAATTTGGTGCATTGTTATGATTTATTCTCAGCTTAGTCTGTGCCGGGCCAGAAGAAGAGGGGTGGAAAATGTTAGAAAACCATCTATTTTTTCTCCCTTTTTTTCCTCTTCTCTCTTTTTCTTTACATCCTTTCATTTTTCTTTTGTGAATAAAAGGTAAACAGATGTCATCAACGCGGATGGATGGATTCGATAACACCTTGAATAGATGGCTGAACAAAATGCAACCACTCCAGTATTCAAGCTTGTTCTTGGTAAATGATTAAATGAGTGCATGTGTTGATGAAAGCAATTAACACTTTCATCTTTGTTTAGTTGGTGATGGTGGTACCGGTAAAACCACTTTTGTTAAGCGTCACTTAACTGGTGAATTCGAAAAGAGATATGTTGGTAAAGAGAAAGAGAAAGAAATTGCTTAAATGAATTGACATTAAATCACTTGTAATTAGCCACCCTTGGTGTTGAAGTTCATCCTCTTCAATTCCATACTAACTTTGGTCAAATTATTTTCAACACTTGGGATACTGCCGGTCAAGAAAAGTTTGGTGGTCTTCGTGATGGTTACTAGTGAGTAGAAGTGAATAAATATTTACAAAATTTAATATTAATCTTCTTATAGCATTGGTGGTCAATGTGCTATTATCATGTTTGATGTCACTTCTAGAATTACTTACAAGAACGTTCCCAACTGGCACCGTGATTTAGTTCGTGTTTGTGAAAACATTCCTATTGTTCTTTGCGGTAACAAGGTTGATATTAAGGTAGGATGATGATTACGTCATATCGATAAATAAAGCAAAATATTAATCTACATTTTAGGAACGTAAAGTCAAGGCCAAGACCATCACTTTCCACAGAAAGAAGAACTTGCAATACTACGATATCTCTGCTAAATCCAACTATAACTTTGAAAAGCCCTTCTTGTGGTTAGCCCGTAAGTTGGTTGGTAACCCTCAATTGGACTTTGTTGCTGCTCCTGCTTTGGCTCCTCCTGAAGTTCAAGTTGACGAAAACTTGATGGCACAATACAACAATGAAATGGCAGAAGCTGCTGCTCAACCTCTTCCTGAAGAAGATGATGACTTGTAAAAATAAAGCAAATATGCAAATCAAGAAAAGAATCTTTCTATTCACACTATCATACACATTTTTTTTTCGTTTTCCACGAATAAATTTTTTTTTTCATTGTTATAGTTATGTATTTTTGGAGAGGAAAGTCTTATGTTTATTATGAATTTCACAATAACCAAATAAGCAGCGAATAGTTTATTTGAGCTTCTTCTTGGGACGGAGTTGGTTGGTGTGGCCACACTTTCTCTTACGACAGTTAGTGGCACGAGGAGGAAGACGAGCGTAACACTTGCGGCAAATCATCTTTTCACAGTTGTACTTGGAGGCCAAAGCCTTAAGAGAGGGTTCAATGATACCACCACGAAGACGGAGAACCAAGTGAAGAGTGGATTCCTTTTGAATGTTGTAGTCGCTCAAAGTGCGACCATCTTCCAATTGCTTACCGGCAAAGATAAGACGTTGTTGGTCAGGGGGGATACCTACGAAAAGTCAATTACCACGATTCTTCTTCAATCATGTGTGTTTTTGTGCTTTACCTTCCTTGTCTTGAATCTTTTGCTTGACATTGTCAATGGTGTCGGAACTAAATACGAAGGTTGATTAATATCGCTCTCATCAATCCATTCTCTCCAAATCATTACCTTTCGACCTCCAAAGTAATGGTCTTTCCAGTCAAAGTCTTTACAAAGATTTGCATAGTAAAAACTGTATGAAACGGTTAGGATGGATGGATGGATGGTGTTATGTGTGCTTCTTTTTTACCTTTCCGTTAATAGAGGAGGATATAAAAGATCCCTGGCTGAACGGGTTCACTTAACCGGAAGGGGGCCTATAGTGTGTGACTTGTTTTATTCCGGCGCTGTAGCCAGTCCGTAATTTCTTTTCCAGTACAAAAAGCATCCTTTTTCAATGACCCTTTAAGAATTAGAAGCTTTGCGCGTTATGTTTGCCTTGTATCTAGCTTTTAAATTGGTGTTAATAGTATGATTTAACCATACGCGTTAGTTTTATTATGAATTGCAGTTTTTTTTTCTTTTCTTTTTCTTTTTTTATATATATCAGTACTACAATATGTTTTCATGTAATTATGTATTAACTTTTTGAGTGCAGTTTTCACTTTTTAAACGTAATTGAGTGAGATCAACCAATTTGTTCCAACGTGTTTTTATAAGTTTATGCGTAATAATAAAGAGTTATTTTTTTTTTTTGAAAGGTAAAAAAAGAGAATATTTCAGAATTTTCTTCTTGTTGTATTGACTTTCTATGTCATCTCTTTAACTTATAGGGTGATTATAGTTGCTTCCTTTCAGGAACGAAAATAGTTTGTTGCTGTGAAGTAACCTGCAGGAAATTGTCAAAAAAGAAAGACAACGCAATTTAATGCCAGCTGATTAATTCTTTCTCATAAAACATCAGAATTCACCAATTGTTTTTTTTTTTTTTTTTTTTTTTTTTTTTTGGTTTCAACTATTTCCCATCAAAAAATAAAGAAAAACGCTAATTTGATTATTTAACAAATAAAGCTACATCCTTTATTGTAAATCAAGGAGAAAAATACATAAGAATCCAGGTTTTTTGTATTTTATTTTTTTTTCTGCTTAAAATTTATTGGCTGTGATTTTTATCTATTTTTTTTTCTTTTTTTCCTTTCTTTTTTTTTTTTGGAATAAAAAATGAGTCAGTATCAGTTCATTCCTCCACCACAGACTACTTCTGTCATTCCAATTGTTGCTCCTTCTTCTGAAAATAGCAATTCTATAAAAGAATATAAACCAATATCGAAAGGTTTTGTTTTCTTTTTCCCTTACAAATAAAAATAATAAAACTTACTGTATCATTAGCAAGTAGTAGTAATAGTGGAAAACGATTATGTAGAAATATTATTATACATGGTTATTGTAAATTTGAAAATAAGGGTTGCGAATTTAATCATGACACAGTAAAGAATTACAATGGCTTTTATTCGTCTTCTTAATTGAACTGACTTCATTGGCATTTTTTTTTAATAGAGTAAATCGATTGTTTTACCTCAACAACAAAATCCACTTAGTCCAGAAAAGTAAAACAAAAAAAAACCAGGAATGAAAGAGTGGAGATAACAAAACTTTTTTTTGTATAGTCGACATACTCCTTTAGCGGATAATATACATGCACCTGTTTTTGTACCAAGTTCAACAGCAACGACACAAGGTATGTAACCATGTACAATCGCAGTGAGAGCAGTGGTATTAATAGTATTTTAGATAATACTTCTACGTAAAGTCGATTTTCTTGAAATGTATTTATAGATATAATCTTACGTATCATTTAGATCAAGAGATCCAAGCTATCGATATTCTGCTCCACCCAGCAGTAACAGTAATAGTACTAGCGGTAATCAATTCCATCCATTCAACTTGAACCCACACGTAAATAGTATCTAATATATGTACATGTGTTATTAATGCTGTTGATAAAAGGTACCCAACTTTACACAACAAGGATATAATAATTCAGCCATGAACAGCAATGTAGATCCCTACTTTTATACACCTTCATTTCATCCATCACCGGTAAAAAAAAAAAAAAAGCATACAAAGAAGAATGATAAAAAATTGAATGTTTAATGACCATATCTTAGACTGAGTATCATCGAGGTCCTGCTATCTTACCACATGTAGCAAATCTTTTACCACATCAGAGACTAGCCCAATCTTTCTTTATTCCAGATAATTTAAATGAGCAATTGATCAAACGACAAGAAATTGCCTTACAAACTAAAACAGGTTGGATCAAAAACGATAGATTGAATGGCGATAATTCTAATAAGATGATAGAAAAGGAATTACCAGAGGAAGTACATGTATATCATTCATTGTGTTTATTAGAGGAAAACCCAGGTAAATTCTTTGGACATCCCTCGTGGATTTATAAAGCCATCAGTCGGGCCAATGGGCAGCAATACATTATGATTAGAATTGAAGGTAAGCAGCATGAAAAGAAGAGTCGTGAAGAAAGAAGGAAAAATGAACATGTGTGGTAGGTTTTCGATTAGTGAATGAACATACGATGACAATGGTAAAAAAATGGAAAAAAATAAAGCACGCAAATATAGTATCTATTAAGGAATCATTTACTACAAGAGCGTTTGGTGATTCATGTAAGCTCCTATGTATACCATTGGATTACAATCATTGATATATGTATAGCGCTTGTTTTTATTTATGACTATCATCCAAATTCAATCAATCTGTTTGAAGCCTATTTTACACCACAAGCTCAAGCTTTACTTCACGCTAGGCTTCAAGCTACCAGAGGAAATGCACTCCCTGTGCCAGAAACAACCTTGTGGAGTTTTATGACTCAAATGGCCTCCGCGCTGAAGACCATTCATGCAGCTGGTCTTTCGGCTAGAACAATGGATCCAACTAAAATATTAATGACAAGTAAAAATAGACTTCGAATCAGTTGCTGTGGCGTACTGGACGTATTGCAATATGAAGTAGCTTCACAAAAAGTGGCCTTCCATCAGGTAAGAGCATCATCCTACAATTTTAATGTAGACAAAATAACATTTTTACTAGCAAGAAGATTTATTGAACTTTGGCAAGTTGTTGATTTCGTTAGCCTGTAATTCACTTCAATCCATTCTTAACCTGTCACAATCATTCGAATACATTACGCGCTTTTATTCATCCGATTTGAAGAATACCATACTTTATCTATTAAGTAAGCCTTCTCCTGTGAAATCAATAGATGAAGTGATACGTATGATTGGTCCCCGAATATTGCATGATGCAAACAGTACACAATAGTAAAGTATATGCCACCGTACATTCTATAATTAACTAATCTCCCATCATAAGTTATGCGGATACATTAGAATCAAATCTTGGATTTGAATTAGAAAATAGTAGACTTGTACGATTACTTTCAAAATTAGGATTTATCAATGAACGACCCGAGTAAGGAAGAGATAGTGAGGTACGACCAGTTCTTATAACTTTCATGTAGATTTAGTGAGGATCCAAGATGGTCAGAGACAGGAGATAGATATATTATAAAGTTATTTAGAGAGTTTCTTTTTCATCAAGTCAATGAAGTGGGTATTCCAGTAGTAGATATGGGACATGTCATTTCTTGTTTAAATAAGGTAAAATTTTTCTATTGTGCTGTGTGTTACTCATTCGGATATGTAGCTGGATGCGGGTGTAGATGAAAAGATTTTATTGACTTCTAGAGATGACCAAACATCTATCATAGTGAGTTATAAAGAAATCAAAGCCTGCATTAATTCAGCTTTTAATGATATTTATGCTACTTTTCACAACAATAAAAAATAATAATTCATCCTACTTTCTCTTCCCTCTTGTGCAGTATTTTTACAAAATATTTGTGCATCTTCAAGAATTCATACAATTTAAAAATACAAGCTAATCCAGGCTTAAAAAAAATAGAGAACTATGTCAAACAATCTTCAAATCTAGTAGCCGAGTATCTACAGAACCCTTGAAGGTCATTCAAATGGATTTTGTTGCATACATCCCCAACTCTATAGGACAACATCTCTTCCTGCAAAATACCTCTCTTTTAATTTTGCTTTTACACGCTGATCAATATTGTTCAATTGGGTTGAGCTGAGAAGAGTAAACTGGAAGGCAAACACACCCGTAATCACGTTGTTCAATATTTTCTGATATTAGCATTCTTGTGAAAGTGTTCATGCTGATACAAAGTATCAAGAGTATTTACAATGAAACTATAGTACTCAGTCACAATTCTGCCTTTAGCATTTCTAGCAGTCAGAGCGCTATTTATTGTGTTTAGCCATGAGCTTTGTTATAATATATTTCATAACAAAGAGCAAGTAATGCTACTTAACAAAGTGATACTATGACAGAAAATGCTATATCAAGCTTCGTCTATTTCCTTCTTTTTCATCGATCCTGCATTCATATCAGCATGTTGTTAATTTGTGAAAGCGTTACTTACATATATATTCAAACACGTACATCATGCTTGATATAAGATAATGATTGATCTCTCATATCTTTCGTGTTTCATTAGTAATATTAGCCTTTATCATGAATGAAAATTCTTTACCAAACACTCCAGCTGGCACCATGAGCACCACTGGTATTCTGCTTCTGATGATCGTATTTTATCTGTTAAACCATCTATCGATGGTATTGAATAGAATGGGCAGTATTGAAAGCAACTGAAGGATTTCGTAAACATCATCCATGCTACTACAACATATGTCTAATCCTTATCTAAATTCATATTTCTCTGTGCACTTCAAGATGATGCTAATTTTGGTATCGCTGCTTGTATAAACAAAGAGTTGTGTTTATCCTTAGTATGTTGTTATCGTGACCGCGTGAGCAAGGCAACAGCTCGCATACATTCAACGATATTTCGACTATACTACATATGGAAGTTCCAAGCTTAAATACATTCAACAACCATCTTTAGTGGAAGGATTGAAAACATATACTGCTTATATCAATAATATTGAAGTCATTTTGTAATCATTTTCGTCGAGCAATTAACGCTTTATTACAAATTTGCCAAAGAAAAGCAGACTTGATTAGATAAAGGCAAGAAGAATTCTGCCTCTTTGAAACCTCAAGAACTTTGTGTGCTTTGATTTCATGGAGCAATCCAATCAGATGGCAGTCTTAAAAAAACACAGGATAGAAAGCACCGATACATTGGTCTTCAAAAGTGCGTATGTAGAACCCACTCCTCGCGAGGCGTCAGATTCAGAAGGCTGCTGAAGAAACATGGATTTTTAGTGTATTTGATTGACGTGTTTTGAACAAGTCAGTGCTGCCCCTCTTGTGAATATCGTAACCTTGCAGCCTTCAAAAGAATACCGAATCCGCAGTCATATGAAAGACAAAATAATCCTAAAGGTATTTGTCAGGTTTGCTTAGGTCATCCAATACTTTAATCAATCATTATCAAAATTTGGGGGAAGGGGAGGTTTTGACTCTTTGATGTACAAATCAAAATTGCAAAGTGACCGTGCAAAACGCTTCAGTCACTGAAGAGCTTCGTGAACGTTTATAGAATCGGAATTTGGCAGCATGCCTCAATAGGATTCATATTGTTCGCAACTTTGGCTTAAGTGGTGAGATACCAGAAAGGTTTCAGCGTGATGGATCTGAAAAAAGAGACCCAACTAGAAAAAGATCTGAAGCGAAGGAAGAATGGCGAGTTTTATCTAGAACCCTATAACTATCCAACGCAGCTATCATTGTGTTATCTTAGATACACTTTGGTAAGCTTGAATCTAAATTACTTGATACTTTGTTTATTGACATTCAGTTGCTTCATGTTATTGATGCATCCTTTATTTTCTACTAAATATTTTTTTTTTTCTTTTGTTTTGTGTATTCATTGTTATTACTCCTTTTCTATCTTTTGCACCACGTTTTCTATTCTATTTGCACGAACTTTTCACTCAATAATTTCGGAAAAAAGTGTAAGCCACACAAATAAGTAAGCCAATCATACCATGTGCTTTGCGGGGAGGGAAAAAAAGAAAAAGAGATCAGCCACCTCAAAAAAAATGTTCCTTCTCTTTTAAATATTCTATTGTAAGTAATCAAGTGTGTGCGTGTTGTGGCTTTTTATGTATTCAACATGTGAATAGAACAATGAGTGCTGATTTAGTTTGGGCTATCGTCAAGAACAACAACTCTTTCCTCGTTAAGCGTCAAAATGTTCAATTCTCTTCTGAACCTTCCAACTTGTTGAACCTTAACTCCTTCAAGTACTCTGGTGTTGCCAACTACAAGGTAAAGATAAAAGTATTGAGGCATAAGGAAGAGAATTAAATAGAAATATAGAACGCTGCCATCATCCCTGCCGCTCGTGGTGTCCGTGTCACTTTGCGCAAGGCCAACAAGGAACAATCTCCTGCCAAGTCTGCCAACACTGTTATCATTGCCAAGACTCGTCGTCAAACTGCCAAGTCTGTTGCCAACTTGATTGCTCGTGGTAACAAGTACAGACCTGATCTCCGTGCTGTAAGTTTATGACTAGAATAAAAAAAAGTGGGATACTGATCTCTGTATAGGCCGCTCTCGCTCGTGCTTCTGCCATCATCTCTTCTCAAAAGCCCGTCAAGGTTCAAAAGAAGCGTGAAGCCAAGGGTGTTCGTGCCAACAAGGCTTAAATTTGTATAAATGAATAAAAACAAAGAGAGAGAAGCCTTGGAAAGGTTTCTTCTTTACGTATAAAACAAATGAGATCAAAATATAAAAAATTCAAATCTTTATTTACAATGTCTACAAAGAAAAAGAGGAAACTAGAAAGCAAAGACATCACTCATATCCACATCTTGTTCTATATTGAATTTATCTTGTTTTGTCGCTTTCTGCTTTTGAGCCAATCCTTCTTTTCTCTTTCTTTCCCTTCTTTCTTCCTTGCTTTCCTTTGCTGGTTTAGAAGCTAGGAGCTCTTCCTTCATCTTTTCCTCAAACACTTTCATTCTTTGGATATTTTGTTCAAACTTTTCGTTTGACATGTTTAGTAGTAGCAAGAGATAGGCAGGATCGACAAGACAATAGATAGTGTCGTTCTCTACATAGGCAATGGGCGTATCTATCTTGAGCGTGCTTCGTATGGCTAACATGTGTCTGCGTGAAGGTGTGATACCAGAATTTTGATATCCTACTCCATTTGCTATATTTAATAAATGCATAGCTGTGGCTTGACTTGAAGCTTCAATATGTAAAATCTACAAATAGGCATTAAAACTTCACTTTAGGACAGTGTATCATTCTCTTACCAACGGCTCAAATTTAAAATAAATTAATTGTTTCGAGAGCAAGTCAACAGGTCGTTTAAAATCAAATACAACAGGTCTACCTGAAAATAATAGCTGGACAATCCATGTCTCTTGGTCTTCAGAAGGGACCGAAATAGGATCATGACTCACATAAAGCCAAATACCTCCCTTGGTTGTGGTCTTGTCATCCTGCATACTTGGACAGTAAATGGCGACACGTCCAGAGCAGCTGCTTGTTGTATAATAATCTTGATGTTGATTGATGACATGCATCAGGTCAAGAATGGGAGCGTCAATAAATCCCTTGGGTGACTTGTCTCTTCTTTCAGGGTCCACATATTCTACAAGTGAAGAAACAACTTGTTCTTTTCTTTTTACAAATTCTTGATTCATGTTTAAAATATAAAATGAAAAAGGGAAAAATTTTGACAGGGAAAGACAAAAATGTTCAAGTGCCGCTTCATGCTGAAGATGGGATAAAGTCATTGGAAGTTTGACAAAAAGAGATTCGAGCACACTCCTTTGGGTGAAGCACATGATTCAGCATAATAAGCTTATGAAACACTTTGAGTGCTTTCTGAACACTTGCAGATAAATAATGTAAATAATTTTTTTTTCTTTCAATGTATTGTGCTATCCAGAAGAGATCACCCTGAAGCAATGACATCCATCATTACCTACCTTACAAAAGTTGTATCTAATCAAATTTTGAATTTATTTGGTACAAGCAAGTAAGATCAATGCGTCTTTACTTTTTTTTACTCTTGAAGGAAATGTTCTATAACGCACAATACAAAATCTTTGTGTAAACACGCGTCATTCTCTTTTAAAACGACAACAGTAGTAATAAATAGAGTAACTTGAACATTTCCAAAGCTATTTTTTTTTTTCATCACTTGAAGTCAATGGATTGTATTTATTATTTTGACAATTTCTAAAATAAATTAGCAGGTCTTTTTTTTTTTTTTTTTTCCCACTTTTCTCTTTTTAAACTACACACAACACAATGGCCGTCATTACCGAGCTTGATTCTTATACATCAAACCAACTTGGTTTTGAAGAACAACGCATGCTGCAAGATTATATTGCGAGTGAAATCGATCAACACTCGGACGATTACGAAAAGCTAGTCCAATTCTTTATGCAATCCACCCAAAGTCAAGTTGATTTTGAAGCGATCGATATACAACCCCAACCTGGCTTTGTCTGTAAGACAAGGATTGTCCAAAACGCCCAAAATAAAACCCGCTATCCTACAGGAACCGTGATTTATATCAATGTCACCTACAATTGTCATCTATCGGGTCCACCTGTCACTTCAGAAGAAGAGATCCAAAAGGCCTTGAGAGGAGAAAAAGAGACGGATTATCGATTGCCCCTTGCCATGGGTCAACCCAGATTGGATGACAGTAAAAAGCAAAAAAAAGAAACAGGTTTACGTGTTTTAACTTTTCTACCCAGCGTCTGGTCATGTTTTGATGGATGCCGTGATGAACACACAGGCGATGTCAAGATGTTTACGTGACTTTGACTATAAAGTGTGGGTGATTGAATTAGTGATTGAATATGCAGAACAAGTACTGGATGTCAAACTCAGTCGGCAATTTGATATACCCACAGCGATCGCTGTCAAAGGCGGTATGCCCGAACCTATCCGACTTCGATTGCCTACGGAATCGTTTGTGAGCAAGATGATCAAGGAGATCAATAAAAAAAAAGAGTGGCAGTTGAAACCATCGATTCAGAAAAGAGGAGATGAGATGATTGTGCTGATTGATATGCCTAATGAGGTAAAGAGTGAAAGAGAAAGCAACACACTTCTTCTTTTAATGCTATGTATATGATAGGATGTTGAGCATTGGAAAACAGAAGTGAATAAGGATCAATTGTTCCTGACAATCAATCAAAGAAGACATAGCATTCCATTGCGTCATCCTGTTGACCGTGACAGTCCACTGAACACGATTGATTTTTACAAGAAGAGTCAAAAGCTTGTTTGTGTATTTCAATTATTAAAACGAAGCCAATACTTGTAAAAAGAATTTTTATTTTTCTATATGTGTGTGTGTGTGTGTAAATAGATGTAAGATATATGTTACAAATGAAAGAAAAAAAAAAAAAACAATAGTTATGATACAAAAGGAGGAGAAGGAGGAGAAGATGGCAAGGTAGAATCAAGATGCACCATTTCCTTCTTGATCTTGAGTAACTGACTATAATGTTGTCTAAACTGTTTTAGAGAAGTCAAGTCGATATGATGAGTAAAGACATGTTCAGTTAATTTAGGACCAGTCAAGTAAGTCACCACATCATCCGGGACCTATGAAGATGATCAGCAAAAATGCACACAAACTAATTAAGTCACTTGCCTTAATTAGTTTTTCAAAAGATCGAATCATGAACGCAATGACGCTTATTTCTTGCTGTGGTGATTGCCTTTTTTGTACTTCAGGGTATAAGATGTTGGGGGTCATGACTCGAGCCAAGTTATCTACATCCATCTTGTTATCATCCGCATGCTTTGCCACCCAGTGAAGCAGAGCCAAGACGAGTAAAAACGTATCTCGGTTGGGTTTGGGTAATAGCAAGAGTGCATAATGTAAGAGTACGATATCATTCGCGGCCTTCATAAATAATTTGTGCAACTTGAAGGTGAGTAATGGTTCTGGTAACTCTCTTAGGAATTTCTTGATAAAAGCAGTTAATTGGATGATCGAATGCTGTCCAAAAAAATCTCTCCAGTCCATCTCTCCTTGTGTGTCCAATGTTTCGCACATTTCTTTTAACGTTTTAATATTTCCATTCTTTCTAAATACGCCTTCTGTCCTTATGTCTATTATCGAATGAATAAAACATGTAGTTTATGATGAATAACAAACCTTGTTGAATGACACATGATATACAATCTTGAATAAAGCTAGGTATCTGTGCTTGATTGGAAAAGCAAGAAGTAACCAGAGGAAATTGTTGAAGCCATGGCTCATCTCGATTATCATTTGTCGTGTAATTTAGATTTGAAAGAGAGACCCCAATTCGTTTTTCAATCACCAAGTCCACCAGATTACTCGATCCACCTGGCGTTAAAATGTGTGCTTTTAATTTATTCCATAAAGAAGAAGAAGATTTCTTGATGTCTGGTAAATAATCATCCAACACAAAATCTTCTACAGAACTCTCTATAAATAATAAAGCTGTATGTCTTATCATGGCATCTTGTATGAGGTTCAATTGGGGTAAATCATTGGGTATTGTCCACACATGCTGATGTATGGCAGATGAAGGAGGTGAGATGGGAGGTGATGCTTGTTGTATATCTGAAAGTGAGATGTGAAGTGGCGGTGGATTGGTTTTACGAGTGGTAAGTGCTCTCTTGATTCGATTGATATTTGTATCCTGTTTGGTCGTAGTTGAAACAGAACGTCTCAACACTTTTTCTTCTTGTTGCAAGTGGATGTTTGGTACACTTTCATTCAACATTTTATTTGTGGAAAGAAAAGGAGGTCGAACGATGGTTTTATCACTTTTGGATACTAATTAGGGTTGGGTAATTAGATGTGTAACCAATTAATGTTAATAACAAGCATTTACCTTCTTGCTCTTTTAAAGCCATCTTCAGGGATTGAATAGAATAATTTAAATAATCAAAACAAATAGTATGATTATCATTTAAATAGATATCCAGCATACCATCCATCACCCATTTATTTTCTTTTTCCTATTTCGTCCTCCCTTGTTAATTACTTTTAAAGAAATCGACATGTACTTACAAGTAAAAGTGTATACTGGAGGCTTAGTTTAACCAATTCTCTTAAATATTGAGAAATAAGATTGGCCATTTTAACCATAAATTCCTGTTCAAAACTATTTCTTGTTTTACATAAAATATGAAAGAAAGAGTTCACTTGATCCATTAACAACTGTACTTGTTTTTCATATCCAAAGGCTATTCAAAGAGATGAGTACGAATAAAATACGGTAGTCATGGTTACCTTTAAAAGAATATAAATAATCCAATACTTGGAATAAAATACTGATCTGATGTACAAGTTCATGGCATGCTGAATATTGTTTGGTGATTATGATACTTTTTATAATCATTGATGAATCATTTTCAAATTGAGCGAGTACTTTCCATATTTTATATCGTTTGATTTCATATTCATGCTGAATACACATAAACTCATCTTTGTTACTATAATCTATGATATTCTTATGAGCCATGTTATCGTTCACTAAGCCTTTACTTACTGTGATGATCCATCTTGTGTGGCTTGAGTGTCACTTGCCAATATTTATAAATCATGTAACATTCTGTATGCCATTTTTCCAACGTTTCATCATTGTTATCAAGAAGGGCTTGTCCACATCCAACACAATTCACACCTTTTATCAGTGAATAGTGATATTGACAATAAAGTTTTCCTTGGTATTCGAAATAATTTGTTGTGTCTGTCGTCATTGTTTCATCAAAGGCACACCCAGGACAAACAGGGCAATCCAGATGGTATTTATAATCACCAAATTCTTGTAACTCTGCTTGTAAAATGACCTTTTTACAGTATTGACACCTGTAATAGTCATCTTCACACAATATCACTTGTTTGTTATTCATGTTCATTAAATAAAATTTATTCAACACGGACACTCCACAATACTATATTTTTTTTTTATAAGCATCACTTTGTCATAGTATCCATAGGCTTACATCGCACTGAAAACAATAATTGTGATATAATCTACCCGCTGCTCTTATTAAACATGGATCCCCTCTTGTGCATTGCTCTTTACAGTAATAACAAATATAATGACGTGGGCTGATTTGATTCATAGGGAAAGAAAAAGAAAAAGGAAAGAGAGGCACAAAATGTCAGTGTCAATGATTAAATTAAAAATATATTTCTAAAGTCCGAATGCCTCTTTTTTTTTTTCTATTTTCTATTTTTATATTTTCACTGATATTTGTCGGTTGAAAAATGGCCATTCCATCTCTCTCTCTTTCAATTCTATCTTTTTTTTTTTTTACCTTAAAATACTTTTTTTGTACAAAAAAAGATACTTCAACGACATTGGTTGCTGTCCTAAATTGGTATTTTCCTCTACAGTACCTTACCTTTCGCGCAGTCAAAAAGACATTCTCTTCTTCTTAAAAAGGGTGTTTCAGTTGAACTAGGTGGTGAAAGAAGTTTCAGATTTTTCCCCTGGCCGATGCTTTCATTACGTATTTTATGACCTTTTCTGTCGTGTATGTCACACCATCGTTCGTCGGCAGGGTCTGACCAAAGTAAGGCAGATGTGCTATTTTAAGCGTTTGGCTATGCATGATTTATAAACACCGTACACCAACTCTTTTTTTTTAGAGAATATCAACATACCATTCCAACCTTTTATAGACTGTATTTAAATAGATTTGGCACATTTGCTTTTTTATTGGTTGCGATTATAGAGAAGTTTTTTTTTAGTTCAAGCTGAGAATTTCTCTGGTTTCTAGAGAAAAAAAAAGGCCTGAGCGTTCAAAAAAGTTGATCAGATGAAAAGACCGTGCTGAAAGAAGCAATAAATCAGGATAGAAAGATGGAGTGATTCAAGTGCTTCTAGTTGAGTTTCTAACTGACAGATGTATTCCCCTCTTCTTGTGAAAACAATGATTGTTAATTCAGAATACAGCAATAGAAAGCATGTGAAATTTTTCAGGTTGCTTAATTATGTACATTATAAAGGCTACAAGATGAGATCAATTACAATAACAAACCAAAAAAAAATCATTTCGATTGGACAATGCATGTTCTCTTTTTACATTGAATGTGTAACGAGACGATGCCTCATATAACTTTATTCATTTTCTCCCCCCCCCCTTGCACTCCTTGTTGCCTGAATTCATAGCCTTCTCCCTTTTACTTGAACGCCTTTCTACCATCTTTTTCCTATTACCTATTTCACTTTTAGTGATATTTTATGTCTGATGCAAAGTGAAGTACGGACGATTTTTTTCTTTTTTGTAAATTTCAGTTCACATGTAACATTGAAAGAGAAAAGGAAATACCATAAACAAAAAAAAAGGACATTGCATTTTACCCTTTCTTTTGAAATAAACCAACTTTGATAATTAACCAAGATTTTCTTATATTACTTTCATTTAGCATAAATTACAATGTTGCGCAAATTTACCATTTTTAACTCATGACGTCGAATTGTATATTTTTTAAACTGTTTTCCCCCCCTTTTTTATTTATTTATTTATTTTTCTTTCTTTCACTGTACACATAAAAATGGCGTTTCTGTAATAATCAATAAAACGTATTATACTTTTACTGATCATAATTATAGCTCCGGAATAAAAAAGAATTTGAATAGAGCAGGCACCACTGTAACATATATTTCCTTTATTAAAAAAAGAAACTGATGGAGTTTATTAGATTAAACAAAAAACAGGAGGGACAGAAAAGACATTTGACAATGAATATGAAGAAGAACTTGAAAGATTTAAAGTGTAAAGAGTAATAGCAGCGTGAAAAGTACTTTATGTTCACCATGAAATAGACTTGAAAAAAAATCAGATAAATTATCCAAGCATGCAAAACTTTACATGGATTCCACAAGAGGTAAAGTGAAATGAATGATGAAGCCCTCCTTACATTTCCCATAGCCATCATTGCCTCACAAATGCGTTTACTTGACATGATTGAAAAGATTTATGGAGACAGTGCATTTTCAAATCCAGTTTTTGCGGAATACAAAAGAGCATTGGAAAACATTGAAAGAGAATCAAAAGACAATTTGGTAACCTGCCAGAACCAATCCATTTCTTTTTTTTTTCCTAACGCGCACGATAGGATCCTGCTTACCAAAAGACAGTCATGGAACCATTAGCAAGATATGTCGCTTATTTCCCAGAGGTCAACGAGGCCATCAAACGCCGTAACAAGAAGTCACTGGATTACGACACATCCCGTTCCAAGGTTCGAAAGCTCATCGATAAACCCTCCGAAGACCCCTCTCGCTTATCACGAGCCGAACAAGAGGCCAATATGGCTCGAGAACTCTATGAAAACCTCAATACGATCTTGATCAGTGACTTGCCTAGGCTGATCGATCTTCGTGTGCCCTACATGGATCCCATCTTTGAAGCCTTTGTCAAGTCTCAGCAAAAATTTGCTCAGACGGGTTATGAGCAACTGGAAGGCATGCGTGGTGCAATTCCTCAAGAAGGGGGTGATGGGCGTGTGGATCAAGTCTTGCAGCAAATGCGTGAATTGACGATCTGTGGTAATTTTAATTAAGCCCTGTGGCTTTTGATTTCTAATTACAGTCACTTGTCCTTTTTTAAAATACAGAAAATAAAACACTTTTTTTTTTACTTTTTTTTTAAAAAAAACATTTAGAAATGCCAAAAGAATCTAAAAAAGAAAAAAAGGTCAAAAAGTCTGAAGGTTCAACTGAAACCCTTCGTTTTCAATCACCTATTGCTCATCCTTTGGCTGATGATAAATTAACAAAAAAACTTTTCAAAACTGTCAAAAAAGGTTTACAGCAGCGTTACTTTTTTTTTTTAGGATAAAAACTAAACTTTTTTTTTTCTTCTTCTGCAGCCAGTAAAGTGAAGCATGTACGTCGTGGTGTGAAAGAAGTAGCTAAAGCACTTCGTAAAGGGGAAAAGGGACTTGTGATTATTGCTGGTGATATTTCTCCTTTGGATGTGATCTCCCATATGCCTGTCCTTTGTGAAGACAGCAACGTCCCTTATATCTTTGTCCCCTCTAAGGAGCAATTAGGTGAGGCTAGTTCTACCAAGCGTCCTACTTCCGTCACGATGGTTGTCTTGGGTGGTAAAAATAAGGATACAAAGGCTGCTGAAGATTATAAGGAACTGTACGATGAATGTTTTGCTCAAGCAAAGGATTTGGTAAAAAGCATACTTTGATGATTATAGAAAAAAAAAAGGCTTACCTTCTTTTGATGTGTATAGGATGAAAAGCTTGTTTATTAAACATGTTATTATTCAACTGTGTAAATAAAGAAAGATATATGGAAAGCCAACAATTTTGATAAATACATATGTCGACGCAGAATCAAAAAGCATCTTATTTTGTTATAAACATGGACTGTTTTCGTTTCTTTTTCATTTATCCCTTTATTGTATTCTAAAAGTAAATAAAGTATAGTGGAAAAATGAATTGCAAAATAAAAAGCACTTCAAGTATCTTAAGGACACACATTCTTCATACTCGAAATGCATCTCTTCCGTATTATAGGAAAGAAGCTCCTGTAGTTGCTATACGAACAACGATAAATGTTTGTACAGTTGTTGAAGTATATGGCCCAGATAAATATACATATCCCTGGCTCGTATGATCACTCATTGATAATATATGCCTTTTTGATACACAAGTTTTATACTACTATTATTTTTTTCTCCACAAATAAGAAATATCCAATCACATAGTACCGAGCCAGAGCGATCCTTTGGTCATAGCTTATTTTTATAATTTGCCAGCTTTTAGCGTGGTCATGAAACGAAAACTCGACTATAGATTATAATGTGTTCCTACCGGCCTATACAATGAAAACAAAATAACTACAACATATTACAAAAACGGATAGTTTCAGAAAAAATTACTAAAGCGCAGATTGACCTTTATAGGACTGAAGTAGGCATATCAATGACCGGTAGCCTTTCGTAACAAAAAGGTTTAAGAGCATAGTACCATTAACACATACGACCAAGTGTATCAGAGAGTTTTCGAATGAATCTTCAAAGTCCAACAGAATGCTTAAACAGGCTGTAAAAAAGTAAAATAAGGACTTAGAATAAACGATTTTGTCATACTTTAGCTGTTTTTGCACTAAATCTTTTTTTTTGTACAAACTTAGGCTTCCACTGTGTATCATAAAATATAATGTATATTTATGACGCAAACAAGCTGCTCAAGATTAAGGAACCGCACGAATACTTGTACCAGAAAAATGGCAAAACCTAACTAAAAGGAACTAATATGTTATCTCCTCATTTACCTAGGAATAAAAAGAAAGAAAAAAAAAAATAGGCAATTTGTTTAGTGGATGCTTAGCTTCCAAAAAAAAACTGAAGATCTACCAAATAAAACCTTATAAATTGAACCAACCAAAACTGTTTGATAAAGATAAAATCTTTGGTAGTGCCAACAATCCGCCAAGCAGTTAAAAAAGAAGAAGATATAACATGTGTCACTTAGGTAATGAGTTGCAAGCTACAAGTCTTGACATCTAGTCTTTATCATCCAAAAGGCACATGCACAAAATGATTTCCTTACAAGCTTCCTGGTATTTCCAAATAACGATTGAAAGCTTTCAAAGTTTAACATGTAAAGACTGTCTAAAGCGGCCATTTAGCTTTGAAACATCCAGCATACAAACTAGATGCGCCATTTACAGAGCTTTGAGTCCTTTCTTTTGCTATCCGTTTTCAGGGTATTAAAGTCCTTCACTTACCTAGCTCGACAGCAGCAAGCAAAATATGCTTTGAATGCATCCGATGCAATAAGCATAACACAGACATAAAGTCTGAAAAAGCCGCCAAAGATGGAATAGTTTGTGAATATTCATAAAGTAACGGACAAGCAAGTCTGCGATTAACCACAAAGTGGTCAAGATACTAAAAGTGTTTCACTGCATGGACTTTAATGGAGAGACCACACAGAAATAAGTAGGCTTTGATTACGAGATAGAGCAGTTTAAAGAGGATATAGAATGAGACCACTTTTTATGTTTGTTTGAAACGTAGCAGAACATTGTAAGTAAAGAGTTGAGTACATCTTGATAGTTACAACTTACTATTCAAGGGGAATGGCTAAAAGCTTTATACCTGATTAAAGTAGTCTTTACATAACGTTGTAACAATATCAATAGGAGTAATGATGATAATAAGACCATTGGTTCGATCGGTTTTTTTTTTTTTTTTTTTTTTTTTTTTTTTTTTTTTTTTTTGGTAAGTTTAGAGAATTGGATACATTTTTTTTAAATATATACGGATGCAATTTACTTGAATTGTCATTGAACATTTTTTTTATTGGAAAACCAAGCGATTAGTTGTATAGTAAGCATGAAGTTGATTAAAAAATCCTTTTTAGACAATCTCTTTGAGGAAAAGAACAGATAGTATCTTGATTATGTGATATATTGAATTCTTCAGTAAGCCGATCCTATTCAACCAATTTGTTTAGTTTTTCAAGTAACCATGGTATTGGAGCATAATGTAATGCTATAAAGGCTTTTAAAACGATCACAGAAAGATATGAAAGAATATAGTTTAATAAGAAAAGAAATAATAAAAAAGAAAAATGTGTAAGTTTCATACATTTTTGTTTACTAAAAAACTTTTTCTAGTTAGTTTATGAAAGCTATAGTGTAAGCAAATATAATCTTCATTATTTTTGATAGAAAATAAAATAAGAAATAATAAAAAATTACTTAAATCCGCTTATTACAAATGTATTTTTATGCCCTTTAAGCATGTTACTTAAAACATAACTCTTTATGTTCCGCTCTAAAACGCATAAAATGAGTAACATGGTCTGTTCGCATTTTTAATGCAGCTCCGTCTTATATTTTCAAAAATTAAATTGAATACTTTTCTTTATTTTATACTTTTTATAAAGTCAATAGTTTTATATTTAAGAGTGCTATAGTCGTTATATGTAACATTATAGTGAGCTTATAAAAATTTTATTTAGTGGACTAAATCCCATGAAGTGTGCTAGTATTTTTTAGCTATATAGATGTATAGTGACTCCCTTCCAGCCCCTGAATCTAAAGAAGAAGGCATTTTTATCTGATTTCTAATCGATATTTAAGAAACAATATGACCTTTTGTTTACTTTAACTTTTTTATTTTATTTTTTGTGGGATTTCAAAAAAAAAAAAAAAAAAAAATAGGAAGAACGTTTAGATACATATGGTGATCCTCAGTGTATTTTGGATAGATGTTTAGTCGCGGGTTTGTTTATTCTTTTTTTTAAAAAAATATTCAATTTACTTTTAAAGAGACAAAAAATGATTATTTTAATACAATTTTGTTTTATCTACCCCTTTGTACTGGCAGACAATGCTATTCTTAGGCTAATTTTGTGTTTATTCTTTGGATTGACGGATAGTGGTATGCGTATGTTCTTGTGTTAAAAAAAATGAACTCCTTTGGTTATCATAAGCAGTATTCATGACAAAAAGAATTATACTTGTTTTCCTTCTTTTAGCTTGCAGTTGTAAGTGTATTCTTGTAAGGAAAGCCTTTTGCTATCACTTTATTTCATGATTAGATTATATTCCTTGGAATAGTTCAATTAAAGATAGATTTCTCATTTGTTCATCAAGACATTTAACTAAATTTGTAGCATATTGTGAAGAATGAACAGATATCTTATAGGTCGCCCTCTTTTTATGTTTATATGATGCAAGTTGGAACAAACATAACATTATTGTACAGAAATTTAGCATAATTTTTGCTTTAACTTTTGTTGGATGAGAGTCATAGCAAACACTGAGTCTGCTGCTTTTAGTAACATATTATTTTTAACTTATTATTATAACAAAAGTAAATTTTCCTTAAACTCATCATCGTATACTAAATAACTGTATCACAGTGCTCCTAAACTCAAGCTTTCCAAAATTTCAAATTTTGTTTCAGTTTTAGCAAAGAGAAAAACTTTTATTTCATCTCCATGACCTTCCGAAGTTGGACGCTAATTTTAATTTTCCAAAGATTCCCTATTTTATGCTACAATATGCTTTAAGAAATAAATCAGAAAGTGATCAAACCAATTAACAGTTGCAGACTGTAAGGAAGCGATCCTTTTCTTTTCTTTTTCTTTTCTTTTTCTTTTCTTTTTTTTTTTTGTTATCTGCAAAATAGATTATCCTATTAAAAAGCAAAAGGACTACAAGAGAAAGAAAGCCAATATAAGAAGCATATTATTTCTTGAAGAAACAAATTATGTACCTGATTGAGAAATTATCAATTTAAGCAATGGATGTTAAGCAGACTGCAACAAGATAGTTGAACATTTGTGCAAATTTTAAGTGAGGAGAGCAAATAAAAGCTCTGGGGCACTTACAGTAAGAGTTTGAAAACTTCTTTATTGATAATAGCAGAAAAATTAAAGGTATCATAAGAATTTCGGTTGGCTTCTAATTTAAAGCTATTTACTCTACTTAAACAATCGTCCTGTCTTCTATTTTGTTTTGTGCTCTCTTTGTTCAATATAGAAAGCACAAATTCATCTTTATGCATGAGGTTATACAATAAGACAACTCAACTAAATGATACTTCCAATTAATTAGCCTCTTTCATATCATATCATATACACCCAATAATTTATTTGTTCTTTATTAAAGAAGTAAAGGTGGGCAAAGTAATTCAAGCAGAATAAACAAACCAACTTCAAACCTGAACAAAAGTCGTTTGTGAACTAGCAGACAGCGTTAGAGGGATTGCGACTCTCAAGGAATATTTGTAAATTAAAGAATAATCCATCCTAATTAATGATAAATTTTACATTTAGGCAGTATAATTTAACTTAAACAGAAAGCTCTAGAAGAGCAGCGATTACCATGTTTGTAAATTATTTGTTTTAATGTATTTTTCTGTTTAATAGCAGTTTGGAGCTTATCACAGATTATTCCTTAATAATATATTTATAACGCTATATATAAACCCAAAAAGAACTATGAAATTATTTGTCTACGACTCTTTATGTTAATATCTTATATTATCATAGTAAGTCACTGTTTCATACACTTGCATCACTCTCAACCCTATATTCTGACGAATTTTAATAAACATTAAAATTTTCATTCATAAATATACATATATTAGCACATAAAAGCAAACCCAACGGTCCCGATTAGATTAACTTTAATACCCTAAAATCAAAAAGTTGTCACCCAACGGACCCTTTTAGCGACCCTATTAAAGTTAATAGGTCTTAAAATTTCGCCCAAAGGTATTAAAATTAATAGGAATTATCAGAGCTATTACCTTTCGTGTAATGCTATATGTAAATCATGTTAATAATGGATCTTTAAATTTCTTGCTTATATGTCACTTCAGAATGCATTCAGTTGAGTTCTCTATACATTGAGAATGCAATAAGTTGATGGATGATTGCATTTTTAGTTTAAATAAAGCTGAATTTTACCATGATAAACATTGTGAAACAACTTCAACTACATCGCTGAATTTTCAGACATACGAAAATATCCATCAATTCAGTTGGCAGAGTAATTATGGATTTTGAAGCGTACAGAGTGATATCCGTATTCATAAGCTACCTGGTGGGTGACAGCTGCCATTTTCTGGTAAGGTAAAAATCTAGCTTTGCTAGTAGTCTTGTACTTATATTGAAGAAAGCAGTAATCCTTAAGTTAAATGACTTTAATAATACTAATAAATACGCTTCAGCGCATTCTGGAGCGGCAGCAAAAAGTCTTTTTGACGTAGGTTGGTGATTACAAGAAGTTATCTGTAATGAGACAAAGACGATCCCCGATGCGATCTCGGCTGACAACTTTATGACCAGAAACTGACCTGACATAGTGGGTTTCTTCATAATATTCAAGATTAAAGCCTTTCAAAGCAAGAAGGTACTAATTTGCTACGTTTTGGAACTGCCCAAATTTGCTGAATCGTTCTGCTATAGCTGCGTAAACACCTTCAGAGCTCATATTAATTTTAAAAAATATAGCGTAGAAATTTTAATAGGGTCCGAGTTAATAGGGACCATAAAGTGACATCCTCACAAAAGGTATCAAATATTTAGCTTCGATCTATTAAAGTTAATCTAATATCCCTCTACCGTTGGGTTTGCTCTAACAAAATAAGTTGTCAACTGCATCTTAAATAAAAGACTATGTTTAAACAAATAAAGTCGTCTTTTTCTCATCCATCAACTCATTTAAAAAACATGTTAGCTCGAATCTCCATAGACTGCATACGACCTTTAATTATATATGAAGATGAAACAAAAGAAAGTAAAGCATAGGAGGTCTTTTTTTTAAAACACATCACACGATTAGAGAGATTGCAGATCTTGTAGGCTTGAACTAGCCTACTATGCAAAATATAAAAGCCAAGATTAATAACTATGGCAGCCCTTTGCCTCACAAACAAATTGGGTGACCATTGAAAATAAATGAAAGAACTGAAAGACACTTGAAGAGGATAATTAGAGAGGATCCTTTTGCCTTTTATAAAGGAATAAATATGGAGCTAGCAAAGCTAGATATTTTGTTTGTATAAAAACTCTCCGATCGTATGTCAATCGACTTGCCTTCAAGTCGTACAGAGCAGCTCATAAACCTAGATTGACTTCAAGACACCGCAAAAGTAGGCTTCACTGGGCGAAGGTACACCTCAATTGGATGGAAGACCAGTGGAGAAACGTTGTTTGGTCTGATGAGCCGCGCTTTTGTATGGAAGGCAGTAAACTCGGTAAAAGAGTGCTCAGTAAGGAAGGAGAGTGTTATGACGAAAAAAATATAATATCCACAGTCAAGTGGAGCGGGAGTGGTGCTATGGTTTGGGGATGTTTTTGGAGAGGAGGTTTCGGATCTTTAGGAATTATTGACACCGGTTCTGTACACCAAGAAACGTACACGATATTTTAGCTAACAGGTTCCATCCTTGATTTACAAATGTCACGTTGCATCAGGAGAGGGATTTTATCTTCCAAGAGGATGGAGCTTCCTGTCATACAAATGGTTATGCTCGATGGTGGAAGGAAACCCACCAAATTAGGGGGTTTGAGTACTGATCTGCCCAAAGCCCTGATTTGAACCCGATTGAGCATGTTTGGAATGCTCTTGAAAGACAAATTGAGAGAAAAAGATTGTCCATTAAAAGCTTGCAGCAATTGAAGGTGGCTCTACAAAAAGAGTGGGAAATACTGGATGATGAGTTTGCTGACCGGTTAGTTCGAAGCATGAAGAGGCGATGTGAATCATTTATTAAAGCTAAAGGCGGCGCAACAGAATACTGAAAATGGCTTTATATATGTATTCTTAGAATAAGCACTTGAGCCTTTCTTTTCTGACAACTTGAAATCCCAAGCTTACGTTTACATGTATCAATTGGCTTGTACTTACATGCCATATTTTTGAAGTTTTTGTTTCAGTATTTTATCCGAAAATTTTTTTGGTGTGATTGTATAATCAAAAGATGGATCCTATCTTATGGCTACCAATGACCAGAATAGAACGAAATCGCTGTGTGCGTTGGCGTCTCGGATGGCTTCCTGGGGGTACACCCAGACCATGTCCTTTACATCCTTCACAGACACTTACAAAGTCCCATTCTATCCATTGCCTCAATATGCACCGCCGACTACAATTGCCTGAAACGATAGTAGATCCTCTGTCCTTCCTTCTGAACAAATTACCTCATCGAATACCACATTCCTTTCAAGCAGCCCTTCCTTGGCCCCTCAGATGGCCTACTATCTGTACCATCCTCCATGAGCTCGACTACTTATGCCATGACAAGATTCCGCCTTCACCACCACCCAATATTGGGCAAAGATTCCTCGAATGGCTTCCCAATGTCTCCGGCTAGTGTTTCTCACACGTGTCACCATTCCTTTCTCTTCAACATTTTTACCCTTGATCCTATAAGGGGTTTTTAGCCTCCACCCATTCTATTTTGACCTACCCCGGGCGAAAACGATGACAACTAAGTCATCATGCGCCCATTTGGGGTTTTAATTTTATTTGTAAATAAAGTAAATGTTTAAACGTATAATCAAAAGAAAATCAGAAAAGATTGCTAGTTTACAGAAACGATTAAGAGTACGTGAACAAATGTAATATTCGAATGAGATCTTTTTACAAAGTTATAAACTAAATAAAGAGTGAGTACAAACCATAGCTCTTTTTTCTAATTATGCGTATGGTGTAATGTTGGGTAGTATTAAAAATAGACTTAATAGTTTCTCACCAAGTCATTAAATATCAAAAAATGTGCTTTTTTCTGTATCGGCTTTATAACATTTGTATTGATGATAAAAACGTTTTACTGATCATCCACAATTTTTACTGTTCAACTATAAATTTTATTGAACTTCAAGCGCGATACACTGTAACCCTTGTTTACCCAAAAAATTTAAGCGGCATCTTGAAAAATAAAAAAAAACTTGCGACCCCTTTGGACGCCCTTTTTCTTTTTTGCCCTAAAATAAAAAAAAAGACATGGCAGTCAACAAAAATAGAGAACTTCCTCCTAAAGAAGCCGCCTCCTTTAGAAATCTCTTGGTAAAATAGATATTCATTTTTTTCAGCTCTTATTTAATAATTTATAAAAAAAGAAAAATTATGAACTTCGTCAATACAAAAAAGGCTTAAAGCTGGCCGAGTCGATCTTGAAAAAGCATCCCGATCACGGTGGTAAAAAAAATTCCATCAAACAACTGACAACCTTTTATGAAAATTCTGTTTATTATAGAAACATTGGCGTTGAAGGGTTTATTCTTGAACAATCTCGAGAAAAAAGAAGAAGGTTACGAATTTGTCAAGAAGGGTCTTTTGAAAGACTTGACATCTCATATTTGTAATATACGAATCAACCGATTTTTTCAATTTTTTTAACTAAATTAATGGTCTAGGTTGGCATGTTTATGGCTTATTATACCGAGCTGATAAAAACTATGAAGAAGCAGCCAAGTGTTACGCTAATGCTTTGAAATATAACAAGAATGATCCCAATATCCTTCGTGATTTTGCTCTTCTTCAAACACAAATGCGTCATTATGATGCCCTTGTTGTAAGTAACCTTTGTAAAAAGAAAAGCGAAGCCCTAACCTTATATACATAGGACACTCGTACTAAACTTTTGGATTCTCAACCTCAAAACCCTTCTTACTGGCTTGGTTTAGCTGTTGCCTATCAACTTGTTAATAAGCCTGAAAACGCGGTTAAGGTCTTAGAGACATTTAATGAGACAAAGATTCCTGTAAGAGAAATAGTTTAAGAAAGAAACTTGATATAAACTTTTTAATATAGGGTGGCGCCACAACAGACTTTGAAAAATCCGAATTGTTAATGTATCATAATACATTATTAGAAGAAGCCGGTGATTACCAAGCTGCTTTAGATCATCTTTTAGAGATTGAGCCTAATGTAACTGATAAGGGAAAATGGAAAGAACAACACGCCTTATATTTGGTCAAGTTGGATAAAAAGGAGGAAGCAGAAAAGGCATATAGATTATTAATCAGTGAAAACCCTCACAATGTGAAGTATATTAAAGATTTCCTGTCATTAAAATCTACTGGTAATAAGCAAAAGAAAAAGGAGTCCGTGATTGTATATTGATTTATCTTTTTAAACAATAGCCAGCAAAAATGATATTTTAGCAGAGCTCTTTACTCAATATCCTCGTTCCAAAGCAATTGAACAATTGATTCTTGAACATTCTGAGGGAGACTCATTCAAGTTGAAGGCCGAAGCCTCACTTCAAAGCGGATTAAGAAAGGGTGTTCCTTCTTTGTTTGCATCCATGAAGAGATATTATGCAAATGCTGAAAAGCAGCGTATAATTGAAGAACTTATTGTTGGCTATGGTACTTCACTAGAAAAGGATGGAACCTTTGGCTCTGGTTTAGGTAACTTTTTTTTTAAACTTGAAATTTGTATTCATTTTTTATAACCAGGCAAAGAACCACCTACTGCCTTGTTATGGTGTTGGTATTATCTTGCTAAACATTACGATTATCACAAACAATTTGAAAAGGCTCTTGAAGTGATCAACAAGGCTATTATGCACACTCCAACCGTCGTTGAACTTTACATGACCAAGGGTAGAATTTTGAAACACGCCGGAAAGGCCGAAGAGGCTGCTGTGGTCATGAATGAAGCACGTGAGCTAGACTTGCAAGATCGTTTCATCAACTCCAAATGTGCCAAATACATGATGCGTGCCGGTAAAATTGAGGAGGCTGAAAAAATTTTGAAGCTCTTTACTCGTAAAGAAGTTGATCCTGTTCAAGACTTGACCGACATGCAATGTCAATGGTTTATGATCGAAGAAGGAAATGCCTACCTTCGCAAGAAGGAATACGGTAAGGCTCTTAAGCGATTCCACATGATTGAAAAGGTCTATGCCGATTATTATGATGATCAATTTGATTTCCATGGTTATTGTCTTCGCAAGTTGACCCTCCGTGCTTATATCAGAGCATTGCGTTGGGAAGATCAGGTCAAGGTTAACCCCTTTTATCTGAAGGCTGCCAAGGGAGCTGTTGATACCTACTTGGCTTTTGCTGATAGTAAGGCCAAGGAGGGAGAAGAGAATGGCATTGATGAAGCCAATATGACTGAAGCAGAAAAGAAAAAAGCTAGAAATAAGGCACGTAAGGCTGCATTGAAGGCACAGCAAGATGCTGAAGCCAAAAAAGGTATATCCCCAAAAAAAAAAAACAATGTGTATCAAAAAGAAGAAAGCTAACAATATATGCAGTTCAAGTAAAGGAAGACACTTCCAAGGCAAAGAGTGATAAAAAGCCTGCTGACTCGGACCCTGAAGGTGAAAGTTATCTGAACACAGATAAACCTTTAGAAGAAGCTCTGAAGTTTATTAAGCCATTAGAACTTTTGGCTCCTCAATCAGCTGAAGTGCATGCTTTAGGATTTGAAATCTACCTTCGTCAAGAAAAGTTTTTATTGGCTGTTAAATCACTCTCTAAAACAACTACCGCCGCTTGTTTTAAAAACAATTTGGAAAGGTTTGAAAAGGCTTATAAGGCAAAACAAGACATAGACCCCAAGATTAAGCAAGTGATTGATCTTCAGCTCACTGAAATCAAAAAATAATAATAATAAAAAAAAAAATAGATGAATAAAATGCTAAAAAAAACCTTGATCAAAATTTGTTAAGAGAATTTTGTAAGGTTTTTGTTTTTAATAATAATAAAGTTTTATAAGACTCCCAAGTTGCTTTAGGCCCACTAAATTAGAAAGCTGTTAGTACAGATTCAATCAACAATCAGCAAATACAACTTACCAAATCGCGAAGATATTTTTTGCTTGATATCCATTCAATCAAGATTTTGTTTGCTTCAACCGTATCCACTTTCTGATGTTCGACAAGCATCTCAGCCAGTGCATCTTGAACGCCCTTTGCCATCCCTTTAGCGTCACCGCAGATATAAATTGCAGCATCTTTATTCACGATCAAATCAAACAACTGAGCCGAGTCATTCTTGATCAAATCCTGTACATACACCTTGGGTGAATCATCCCCTCTACTCTCCGCCAAGCGTAATCGTGTTATCGTCCCATCAGTTTCAAATTCACGTAGTTCCTTTTCAAACAAGAAGTCCTTGTGTTGGTTTCTAAAGCCATAATAGACATAGATCGGACCAAACGATTCCTTGATCTGACGTGCATGGCCAATACTACCCATCGATTGACGAATTTTGCGTTGCATTTGACGGTGTTCTAAAAAGCCAATGAAGGGGGCAATACCCGTACCAGGACCGATCAAGACCAGTGGACGCTCTGTCTCAGCTGGCAAGACAAACGCATTTGCATTTTGACGAATAAAGATGGGTATTTTGCAGTCTTTTGTTGTCATAATTTCAATGTTGGTAGGTGTTGTACGAGCGGGCACGGTCTCTGTCAATTTATCCATCCAGGGTGTAGCCACACCCTTACGTTTAGCATTGCTTGCAGTGATATACTCAACCACATTAAAAGCAAATCGAATCTTGCCTTGTCTTTTAAGAGGTGAGCTTGAGATGGAGTAAAAGCGAGGCGTATGGGCTGGCAACAGATCCAGTAATCGTTCAATGGGGGGCTTGCAAGAAGGGAAAGTTTCGAGAATATCCAATAAGGTAGGATGTTCATCACGCACAGCGTTGAAAGCAGCAGATCCTTGCTTGCTGCAGAGATACATGAGTGTTAATTTTTCTTTAGGATCGCTTGTGTGATCTGCCAGCATCCTGAACAGGGCCTTTCGAGGCGAGCTTATTAAATCAATGCCATAGCGGAACAGTTCAATCAAAGTCGTATTGGAAGCATGTTGTAAGTGAGAAGAAACATCTCCTTCTACACTGTATAGGTCATGAAAATGTTCTTTCTGGATGGATAAACGGTTTAAAATAGCTTGAACCAACTCTTCGTCGTTTGGTGCCACGACTCCAAAGGCATCTCCAGGTTGAAAGTCGACATCGTCACCTACATCTAGCTCTACTTCCAGCGTGCGCTTAACAGCATCAGCAGTTGAGAGACAAGAAACCATGGTCACAGGAGCATATGTGATTGGTGAAGGAGTCACTACGAAATCTGGTACATTGGTCTTGTTGCTTTCCTTTTTGCCATCCAGTTTAATAAGTTTTGCAACAGGGGCAGCCACGCGTGGCAACCCTGTCAATTTAGCTCCAGATTCCAAACCTGCCAAGCTAATCTGGAGGGGGAAGCCTTTGAGGTTTTCTTTTGCCTTTACTGGTGGATCCGTTACCAAAGAATTTTCAAGTTGTATATACTTTTCAACGAGATCCGGAAGTGTCTTTTTACGATTTTTCATTGAATAAGGCACTGAAATAGGATCAATCTTGAGTTCAGTCAGCTCCTTTTCAATCTGCTTTTCGGCTTCAATGCTTTCCTCAATAGAAAGGCTTGATTTTTGAACAAGCACAGTTGGTAAAACCTCCCATAGTTTTTCAACCCAAGGATCAACTACATTTTCTAACCTATTCGAAAACACAAGTCAGCTTACATTCATAATCGTATCTTTTTTTTTTCTTTACCCTTCTGCATCATCTGCTAAGCCTTTTTCGTAGAATACAGCTGCACCCAAGCTTTTGAATTTTTTCTCCAAACGCTTTCCGGTGTTGTTAAAATTAGAATAATTACTATCGCCAAGGCCCAAGACAGTAAACTGGGTATTTTTCAAATAGCCATCGTCTTTTTTACCACGCAAGAATTTCCAAAATTTTAAAGAATTGTCAGGAAAATCCCCATCGCCCGTGTTTGAGCAAATAAGAATGATAACGCCTTGATTTTCAAGCGAAACCTTTTTTAGGAGGACGTTGGTTTTTTATACTGTATGTGCGTGTTTTCTTTACTTGTTCATGATCGTCCATGACTAAACATTGTCCCTTGTATCCTTTCTTGGTAGCCTCTGTATGAATATTTTTAGCTATCCATTCTGCATTGCCTCCTTGTGAACCCCAAAGGATTACATAATTTGAAGAAATTTTTGTCATTTACAAAATAAAGGGGTAAGAAAAAAAGCATTTTTATTTTATTTTATTTTATTTTTAACCTCACACAATCTCGTATTTCCTTTTTTATATTATTTTTAAGTCTATATTGTACATGGGACCACTCCCAATCTTTGAAATAAAATGGTGCTATTACCATGCAAATACAAATAATTTTGTATCGCTTATATTTATTAATGTATTATATTCGTGAGTATCATTTCTTGCCACCTTATTATATTTTAATTTCTTTGCTTGTTTCTTTTCTAAGTTTTCCGTTGTACCCAAGCTTGATTCAGACAGTAACCTTATATCTATTGATTTGAATCATATTGTCAAAGAAGGTATTGTTTCTAAGCCAATGCCGTACAAGATACGTATCTTATGTCGTGCTTAATTATACGTACTACTATGCAATGTTTAGTTTACATAAAAAAGTGATGGCATAATAATGTCTATAATAAAAATTAGCTTACATCACAGCCATAGAAGCTTACAATGCAAAAAGTTTCAAGAAACTTTTTAACCATTGGAAAGCCCAATGTCTTTCTTCTTATGGTTAACACATGCGTTGTTTACTTGATCTGGTCATAAAAGAGAAGAATTGTAAGCCTATAAGAAAAGAAGAGATGGTTTGTAGCTGTAAGCCTTTTGAAGAGTATAAAAGAAATGGTCTTCATTTTTTTTAAAAAAAATTAGCGTATGCCAGAAAACATTTTATAAACAGGCTAGTAACTCAATTTCATAGACTGTGTGAGGATTATATGCCATTTAAAGCATTCTTGGATACAGCAAATTCTTGCATTTGAAGTCCCTGGCTTTCTTTCACTGAACAAGCAACTGGGGTTGACTCGACTGTTTATAATATGAAAGAAATGGGCAAATGCCAAGATTGAATGAACATCCTTATTGTTTATTAAATCATGAATAGAGATTGGTTCAAAAGAAAAAAGGTAGTGATGGTTGGAATAATAAAAGTCATAATTTTTTTATTTCTAAATTAAATCTTTGGAGTGCTCTTCCAACCTCTATTTAACCAATCGGCCATTTGACTAACTACCAAATAAGATTCGGGCACGCCGGCTGATGCAAATCCATGAGCGACATTATGATATGTTACAGAGATGGTAGGAACACCAGCTTTTGCCAGTTTCTTCGCATAGGCCTCTCCTTCACTTCGGAGTACGTCTCTTTCAGCTGTTATGACTAATGCAGGAGGAAGGTCGCTGAGTTCTTCTAGAGTGGCTTTCAAGGGCGCCATCAGAGGTGAGTTGTAATCCTCTTCTTTTGCAGCGTACAATTGCCAAGCTTGCAGCATCCATTCACGAGGTAATACAGCACTATCTTTATGAAGTTTGTAAGATTCAGTTTCAAAGTTATTGTCAACAGCGGGATAAAAGAGAACTTGGTGTGTAATCCCAGAGTTTCCTCTTTGCTTTGCAAGAACTGTAAAAAAAAAAGAGGAAATATTAAGAATATGTATTTTTAATAAGAATGACTTACTCGTAAGAGCAGCAGTCAAGTTTCCTCCAGCAGAATCACCAGCAACAGCCAATCGATTCAAATCAACATTGAGAGCCTGTGCATTTTGTTGCACCCAACAAAGGGAAGCATAACATTCCTCTAAAGCAACTGGGTGTTTTACTTTGGGGCTCAATGAATAGTTTACAAACACAACGCAGCAAGACATATAGTTGGCTATCTATTGAACCCAGATGGGTAAGTATGTGTTATAAAAAAGCATGATCACAGTACCTCATTCACCAATGGAGAGTAACCATCATAATCACCTACAAACCATCCTCCACCATGTCTGTTATAAAATAATATTAGATACGTAGCAATCGTTTGAAGAAGAATACTATTACAAGTATAAAATGACCGGTAAAATCTTATTGTCATGCTTCAAAGGCCGTATGATGGTAATGTCAACCTTGATATGATCAAATTCGATCGTCCTGTCCTCCTTTTCTACATTGGCTGGTCCTCTTATGCTTTTCATGTGTTTTTGAAAGAGCCGGTAGCTTTCAGTAGTAGAAGCTTCTTCTTGCGAGATATCAAACGTTTTTGCGATGAAATCTATGGTAGCTGGTGGTAGTGGAATAGGCAAGGGTTCAGACATACAGAGCAAAAGGACAAAAATAAAGTTTCTGATTAAAAAAAAAAAAAAAAAATAGTGTCCCTTTAATACTTTTATAGAACTGGTGCTACCGCAGTCGCTCAAAACTCTTACAAGACAGCTATTTTAGAAATAATAAATTTGACTCTATTCTCTAGATGTATACAGAAAAGGGCAGAGTAGCTTAAAATGTGTCCCGTTTTCAAAGATAAATAGCATGTCTATACTCTCTTGGTTGTTAAATTTGCTGTGTTAAAAACACAACAATGTCAGTCTACAGTATTTTACTTGATAAAATAAGCAGTGAAACGATTATTAAAAGTACGCAAGTGAAGCTATTCTCTTTGGAACACAAAACTTTGACCCAGCAAACAAAATGATCAAGATTGTTACATTATACTTGGAGGTAATTACTATTTTCATTTACACTATATTTTCAGGAATAAATGTCGAGTTTACTTGTCGCTCTTTTGTATATATCATAAAGTCTGTAAAAATGGGACTTTACTTTCTGAAAATGATGTATTTTTCAAGACATCCGCTCATGAGACAATCAAGCGCGTACGGCAAAAGAGAACAGAATATTAACCAACCGCAGCTTGATGCTACCAAGGCGTTTAGATGTTCAAAAGAAAAACTAAGCTTATTAATCCATAACGAGCCGCAGTAAAGGCAATAAATGTCTATCATTCCTTCTACTGTGTATTTAATGTAACATCGCGACTGAAATGCATATCGACTCTCTCTCTCTCCTTTTTAAGCTAAACTATGTAGAAAACGTATTTTCTATTAAACTATTCGTAAAGAGTAGACAAAGTACTATTAAGACATGGATCTCAAAGGATGAAATACGTATAATCATGTAGTGAATAAAGGAGAGTGAAGAAAAAGAAAACACACACTTGTAGAGGACACACAAAAAAAAACGGTGGTTGCGTAAAGTAAAGGAGAACAGAATCCAAAAGTACGTTTAAGAATGTTGGTAAAAAATCATTTGTGATTTTCTCCTCCAAATAACATAGCAAACAATACTTGAATATTCTATTTTTGATTTGCGCTTATCTTGAGCATCAACATCCTTTTATCTATCATTTCGCTTACCATGCTATTTTTTAAGGGTTACTGAATGATTGTAAAATAATAATAAAATGAATTTCTGCTAATTTCATTTGTTTGTTTTTTTTTTTCATCTCCATACACGATTGAAATTACTATGACTACGTACGACATGTACGACAGTTTTTCAAACACAAATACTAGTTTTCAGAGCGCTACTATACTTTCTATCCTTCTTGTATTATAAATCTTAAAGCCCAAAAAAAAAAAAAAAAAAAAAAAAAAAGTAAAATTGATCTCTTGGAGACAAGTTAAAAAAAAATTATTTCTTGTTTCACTTTGATTTAGATAGTATACACTTGTGCCTACAAGTAAAAAAAAATGTAGATTAGTCGAAATAAGTAGAGGGCTTTTATTATTTTATTTACTCACCACAAATCACAACACATTCTTTTTGTATTAAAATGTAACTTTAAATGACGCGGAATTAAATAAAACGGAAGATTCACCATAAAAGGTTTGACGTACTCGGGAAGAATTCCCAAGGAGCTTGTTCATAAAGACACAACCAGTGGTGTTTCCACAGAGCATAAAAATCATGATTGATGTATTGGAACTGATCGAAACCACACCACACACACACACACCGTTCGCTTCCCTCCGTCATCCATGATTTAAAAAGCCGTATGGACGCAGCATGACATCGTGTTTATCCTTTTCTGGTCTTCAGACACCCTCTTCCTGGTTTGGATTCCATGGCCACAGGATGACCGGAAATGAACTAGAACTTTTAAAAAAGTAATTTTTTTTTTAATATTCACATGGGTTGTCCACCTTGCAGCTCATTTTTCTTATTCCCATCGCTTCTGATCCACTCTGATACCGACCACGCTCAAGAAGAGTGCTGCGGTTCTGTCTGTTTATTAAGTTATCTCAGATGTTCACGAGACATGATTCTTGAACAGATTCGTAGCAGATGCTGTGATAGAGTAAAATGTTTAACAACGATCATGAATGACTTGATGGTAGAGTAAGGAAAAAAAAAAAAAGAAAAGTTGGCATTTAAAACACTGGCCAAGAGGATTCCTTTTCTGAATAAAGTACGCTGTTTCCAGGAATAGATGTCGTGTTTACTTGTCGTTTTTTTGTATAGGTTGTATTATAAAATTTGTAAAAATGCGGCTTTACTTTTTGTAATTTATTGAAGGAAAAAAAGTGTTTGAAAGCATGCAGACGCATTCTTTGAGACAATTTTTTTAATGAAAAATAGCTCAGAGTGCATTGTTTCGTTCAGCAAGGCCTTTGAATATCTTTACTTGTGCTCAAGCCAAGATGAATCACAAGTGAACATAAAACAAACTTGCATAAGGTGACTGAAAAAAAAAAAATAGTAGTAGGCCAGAACAAAGCATGTTCTTTAATTCGTGAGAAGATGAGAGGGATAAGGTCAACTTTCAGCACGGAAGGCAGTAAAGAGAGAACTCTTTGAAGAACCATTGTAAAATACAATGCGTATCATCCTCTTTATATCTTTTGTACGGAATGATAGGTTAAACTTTTATAAATACCTCTTTCAACTGATTACATATGTTTGATCTAAAAAAGTAACAAAAAAAGAAATTTTACAAATTACATCGCTGTGACGTTGGCCAACTGTAATTTTTCTTTTGCATAAATTTAGTTGCTTTTTCTTATTTTTTTTTCCAAACTTCTTATCGTAATACAATGAATAATTCAATCAACAAAGACGCAAAGACAGGTATGTATGTCATTGTGCTTAGCTCATGCACCACTAAATAGTCAATTCTTTAGATAACTACCCTATTGGTCAAGACGCATGGAACCGTAGTAAAGAGTCTAGAGAACATCCTGAACTTTATTCTACAGGATACGGTACAGTCGATCGACCTTGGTCCTCTGAAACACCTGATGATGAGCCTCCAAAGCGTACCAGCAAACGAACACCTGTCGAGCGTTCAGAATCCAAAGAAGGATTTGGTCATACCGTCAGCCACAGACATTCACCGAGAAGCATCAAGAGAGATTTGAATGATGTGTAAAATAAACCTTTATTTAACAGCATATACATCTGCTTTCTTTTTCTTTCTCTGTAATTTCTTTACGAGAAAACAAACCTCGAACACGAGGGAGTCTTGACTGAATACTTCTTTTGGTTATCGGTTGACTTGGGGTAGTCTTGGGTTTCTTGGGCAAGTTTGAACAGAGTTTGCTGAGGAAGGTAGTGAAGGCTGTGTCGATATTGGTAGCATCCAAGGCGGATGTCTCGATAAATAAAAGTCCTTCTTCTTCAGCCAGTGATCTACCTTCCTCCGTCTCAACCTCTCGACTGGATTTGGATAAATCGACCTTATTGCCTACGAGCATAATCACAGCAGTCGGATCTGTGTATTCTCTTATTTTTCTAAGCCAAATGTGAACGTTTTCAAAGGAGGATCGAGAGGTGATGTCTACAGAGGGAAAGGGTGTTGAGTATGAAGGCAAAGAGGATGACTATTTCGTTTTACCGTAAACAATAAATACACCTGCCACATTGCGGTAATAACTATACAATAACATCAGCACTCCTTCCTTTCTCTCTCTCTCGCTACTTGTTTATTATTTTTATATGATTCTTACACTGGAATCATAGCCTTGTATCTTTCTTCTCCAGCTGTATCCCAAATTTGTGTCTTGCAAATATAATTGTCTAGTAGAATTTAGCAATACATTCTCTTGTCCATTTTAAGTTACTATTGTCTATACCAATTTCAAGGAGTTTAATTGCAATTTCAATACCCATAGTGCTTGTAGACTCCGAGCTGAACTCATTCCTCTAGAATGAATCAAAGGAGCGGGATGAGTTTCCAAAAAAAAAAAAAAAAAAAAAAAAAAAAAAAAAAAAAAGTTAGGATGTCACTTACAGCAATTCTAGACATGAAATTAGATTTACCAACACCTGAATCGCCGGTTAGAACAAGCTTATATAAATAATCGTACTCGTCATCCATTATGTGTTTCTGCGAAACTAAAAGAAATATAAAAAAGGGCTCTGATGTAAGGGAAAGAGAAAAGAAATATGCTAGCAAAGATAGAATGTGATGATGAAAATAAACATGAGTTGATCATGAAAACAAAACAAGTTCATTTTACTAAATAAAGACAAAAGTTTCGCATAAAAGCAAAACAGAAATAAACATGAAACCAAAATTTAATTTGTTCTCGGCCTACTTTCGTTCTTGTATCAAAAGAAAAAGGATAAACAAAGAATTTGGTGTTTTACTTTTATTGAGCACAAGCGTCTCACTTTCTTTTGTTCACTGTAAGCTTAAATGTCACTTTCTTGTCCGGTTGGATTACCCCTGATCATGAATTCAACAGAGTGCTTCAAGTGAGACAAAAAAAAAAACGTCTGTGCAAAATTTTACAGTGGATGAAAGCCATGAAACTAACTAAAAGTAGAAACGAATCAGAGCAGTACAAATGAAAGGTGGATCACTTTCAAAGCATTTAAAAAAGGGGAGAAGCAAAATTCATTTTTTAATAAAAAGAGTATCACAATGCCTTCAAAGCACTTTCTTTTTTTTCAAATTGTAAAATGTTAAAAAAAAAGCCCAGATTGTGTCACAGATTGCACCAGATGAATAGAGACTATTCAAACAAATCATTGTAAAAGGACAAAATAAAAAAAAATAATCTGTGCTTTTTCTAAAAGAGAGAGAGAGCGAAAGAAAAAGAGGCACTAATGCATTCAATTGTATGCACAAGTCACAGGATAGCATGACATACAAGAAACGTGAAACGGTGAAAATCATCGGATAAATGTTGAGAAACAATGATCGGTTTGTGTTCTATTGAAAATGAAGGGGGGGAAACATGGACAAACAATTCATTCAGTCATGAATCATTCCACCTTTTTCTTCTTTTTCATTGTAACAAGAGAGTCAAGGTGACCAAGCAACCGTCCATTGTTCTCTTGCATTGGATGCATTCGCTTGAAGATGGGAAAAGAAGTTTTTAAAAAAAAAGTAAATGCCACGTTTTTTTTATTGTCTTACACGTTGAGATAATAAAGAAAAAAAAATTGACAGAACAAAAGGAAAGGTTGCTGAAGGACGATGAGATTCACACGTGCTGTGAAGAGAAAAGAGATGTAAAAAAAAAAGGGATTGAAAAAGAAATGCAGTGATGATTTTTGTTTGTAAAAAAAAAAAAAAAAAAAAAAAAAAGCAAAACAAATGTTTATTGTATAAAAACGACTTGTGCTTTTGAATGATAAAAAAAAATGACACTATTTTAAGCAGTGCAACACAAAGTAGATAAATTTGGGAAAGAGGAGTTGAATCTAATACAAAATAATAATAAAAACTTTTTTTTTCCTTTCTTTTCTTTTTTTTCTTTTTCTTTTTTTACATGATTTTCTTTTCATAAAATAAATATAAAAAAGTGGTTTAAAAAATGATTCACTTTACAACAAATAACAACAAAACAAATCAAAACACAAAACTGGGTAAGCATATTCTTGCTGCTGCAAAAGACCAAGAAAAGACTGTAAGCAAAAAGAAAAGAAAAAAAAAAAAAGAAATTAAAAATCAAGGATTCAATCTAGCGCTTATTTGATCAAAAACCAAAGCAACAATTACGTAAATCGAGATCCTTGACAACCGAAAAGACCAGTTTAATTACGGTTGATATATCACTCAAGAGAAGATCGACTGGATGTCTTCGTCGGTCTTCTTTTTATTCCACCAAATCCAATGATTCCTCAATTCAGGTTACCAAGGTAACTCCCCCCTTTCTCTCCTTTTATGATCTCCAACTCACTCTTTTCAAAAGGAAGTCTGGCGTCCTCCTGGAAATTATGAAATTCCCAATGTCTTTGGTCCCGATTGCTTTTTAAAACCAGAACCCAACCCTAAAAAGACACCGACCTTACGAGACTATCCCGATAAACGAGTGGTGAACAAGCCTTGGTATCCAGTAGGACCCACCTCAGAGATACCTCAGTTACCTCCCTTGATTCGTTCCGGAAATGAGTTTGAAAGAAAGATTCGAAAGTCGTTACCCAAGGTGCAACTGTCCACACTGGATCCAAGGAACAAGTACACTGGATTCAAAGAGATCGGTACAGGGTAGGTTGATTTCATCACGCCACATCCAACACTCACCTCTCTCTCTCTCTTTGCTAGCGTGAATGGTTCGGTGGTACGTGCAAGTCATAAGTACAAGAAAAACCTTCATCTGGCCATCAAACGATGCCGATTAGACCCCGACCGCGAATACAAGGCGGCCATCATCCGGGAGCTCCGTATCATGTCCACCGCGCATCCCAACCTTATCCGCCTGCGTGAGGTCACCCTCTGGCGTGATGATGTCTGGATGGCCATGGATCTCATGCGTTGCTCTGTCTTTGCCGTCCTTTGTCAAAGAGGCATCCCTGAAGAACATACGATCCATATCGCTTGTGAAACGCTCAAGGCCCTTTGTTATCTGCACTCGAAAGGTTTCATCCATCGTGACATCAAGTGTGAAAATCTCTTGTTGGGTTGGAATGGTGAAGTCAAGCTAGGTAAACAATAGACGTGAACAAGAGTGTGATGTATTGACTTTGTGGAGGGAATAGCGGACTTTGGATTGGCAACTCGTACGACGCGACGTAATCGTGACCGATTGGGCACAAGCAAGTGGATGGCACCCGAAGTGATTCGGGAACAGAATTATAATGAAAAGATTGACATGTGGTCCCTTGGTATCACAATCATCGAAATGATGGACAGAGTGCCTCCTCATTATTTAATCAAGGATGAAATGGAGCTCTTTAGTCTTGTGCTTCATGAGCCCAGTCCTACGTTTACTTATAGTTATCCTACCATGTATATGCGTGGTTTGGTTGCTTGGTTACTGGACGAACAACCTTCGACGAGACCTACTGCCAAGGATGCCCTTTCTGTAAGTCACCTGTTTTATCTTGTTTCATACTCTAATCATCTTTGTAGGAAATTGAGGCTCATGTTCAAAGTAGACTTTTAAAATGTTCTACTTCAACTGAACTTGCAAGATTCGTTAATCATGTTTTACATTAAGTGTTTATACCCTTTTATGTGTTCACTAAGCAAGAATATGTTGATACTTTTTATGATTTCCCACCCTCCATCTTCCCCCCCTCTTCTCTTACATACAATACGTATGTCTGATTTCTCTTTTTATGTTTATTTTAAATAAAATAAAAAAAAAAAACAACTTATAATTCTGCGACATAATTGCCTAAAGGAACAATTAAAAAGGAGAGAGAGGTTGAATCATAACACTTACCTGGAAAGACACCTGTCATTCCATTCAATCGACCTGTCCACCAATCGTTGGCATCGGCTGTTCTTGTCACAAGCTCAATGCGATCATCTTTTCTAAAGCTGAGATCACCTTCTGCCTGAGCATTATAATCATACAAAGCAACCACAAACTTTTTCTTTTCTGCTGTGGGCATTTGGGTATGACTCGTATAGGCAGGAGGAGGTGAAGCCATCTGCTGTGGCGAATACATGGGTTGTGAGTAAGGCGATTGAGGCTGTGGCTGTGGTGAATAAGGCGCGTACGCAGGTTGGTCACCTGCCATCTCCTGTTTTCGAAGCGCAGCACGTTCCTGAAGGGACAGCTTCGAATTGTTCGCGCCTCCCGAAGCCGCCAACCAAGCTTTTCCTCCCGACTTTAATAAATCCAAATTCTCCATCTCTGCACGAACATCCCTTGTGAGTGCTCTTTGCTGAACACCTTGTTCGATGCCCAAGGTATGTGTCGAAAAGGCTTCGAGGTTGTGGTTGAGTAACTCATAGCATCGAGCATAGATCATGCCATAGATACGCGCTTGCATGTTGTACAAGTTTTCAAAGACGGGTTGAACGAAAGCGATCTTGAGTTGAAAGAATCGAGGAAGTTCATTCTTTAACATGTCATTGAGGTAATTATAATCTTGTGTGGCTGTTTCAAGCTGTGATTGAATCTGATATTTGAATCTTAATATTAGCGCATGGTGTGTTTGCATCTCCCCCAAATCCGATTTACCTTGAAAATCTGTTTTTCTTCATTAAAACTTCTTTCGGTCTTTGTAGTCAGTTTTTGTAAAGAGAGTCTGTGTCGATCATAATCGATTAGTTTATGGTTTCTTTTCACAATGGTTTTTTGAATTGTTTTGACAATTTCATTTAATTCCATTAAAGGTCGTACGATATCACGATCTACCACATCCTATGGATATGATTCAGTATGAAACAAGAAATCATCTTCATTGGTACTGACTAATTCAGGCAACACTTCATCTCTGCAGTATGCCATAGCAGCTTCTGCATCGTTCACTGCTTGCTGTTGTATCGCTGGTGTCTGTTGAAATCTCTTTTGTACCGTACCTTGAGGTACTTCAATACCCAAATGGCTATCAAATATCACACTCAAGTATTGTGCCATAGCAGCCTGATTTGACAAAAGAGCTATCCTCATCCTAACGTAAGCATACATACAATCCTACATTTTACACATCTTCTTACAGGCTATACTATCACGAAAGGTACGTGCATCATTGGCAAATACTTCAATCAGCTTTGAAAATTCAGTAAATTGCTTTTCAAGTATAATGAACTCAGGGTCCTTTGTAGCTATATTTGTCATCATTTCGTTATTTTCTCTTGTATTTTCTTGGCTTTTTTTTTATTTTTTACCTTCACTCTTTTTAGATAATAATTGATATGGTAATCGATTCACTGCTTTTGTTAATCCCTTTGTTTAAAAAAGAAACAGTTGTTAGAAACAAAGATAGAAAGTGAACAAGAAATAACAAACCTTCCAACTCATGATTTAAGAAAAAAAAAAATATGTAGAAAAAAAGAAAAAGTACAGAAATGCCGTCATTGATGAATTATAAAAAAGCCGGCTTTATTTTTTTTCCGAGTGAGAACACAAGTCTATCAAAAGAATGAAATGTATTTTTCTTGATGATTGTACTTTTGACAGCCAAGACCAAATTCACCCCATCCTCTCAGTACGTATCCCTTTCCCCTTTTCCCTTCCTCTGTCTTCCATGCGTTTCATCCACATCCCATCCAACCCACTCCCAAATTCAAAGTCAGCTCAAGCACAAGGGGTCTGGAGAGGGACTTGTAAATTTTTTTTTTTTCACTTCTTTTTCAACCATGTTTGCTCGACCCCTTGCCTGTCGCGCCATCCGATCCTACGCCACCAAAAGACAACGCATCACAACCCAAAAGGACGCCATTGATCTCAGTGAAGCATTTCGTGTTTTGAAAGCACTGGAAGTAGGCCACCCAGAACATCAAATCGAAGCTCATGTACAGTGTAAAATTGAAAAATCCACCCCTCTCATCCGTGGATCGGTCATTTTGAGCAAGAGCATCAAGCAGGAACCGACCGTCTTGGTCTTTGCGACCGGAAAGAAGGCAGAGGAAGCCAAGGCGGCGGGAGCTCAACTGGTCGGTGGAGAAGAGTTGATTGAGCAAGTCAAGGCAGGACAGGTCAAGTTTGATAAATGTATCGCAACCCCTCAAATGTTTCCACTGGTCACCAAGATCGCCAAAGTCTTGGGTCCCAAGGGCTTGATGCCAACGGTCAAGAAAGGTAGGGCTTCTGGTGTGAAAGTGAACGATGACTGACGGGCATCTTAGGTACTGTGACAGATGATGTGGCTCATACAGTGCGCATGTCAAAGAGTTTATTTGACTTTAGAGCAGACAAGCATGGTGTTTTACATACAGGTTTGTTTGCAACAGTCGAAAAAGAGCAGCATGGACTGATCTATACAATAGGTATTGGTAAAGTGAATTTCCAGTCCAGTGATCTTGAAGCCAATTTGAAGGTGATTTTAGAAGAATTAAGAACATTTGGAAAGGCAAATAACTTGAAAGGTAAATAAGTCGCTATTGCCTCTCTTCATATTAATCTTTGTCAAATAGCCATCATTCAAAATGTGGTTGTCTCCTCTACTCGTGGACCTGGTATCGTTGTCTCTGGTGGATCCTCTCTTTAAAAATAAAATTTGAAATGTGACCTTTTTTTTTCCAGTTTTTTTTTTCTTGTCTCTCTCTCTTTACCCCTTCACTTTTATTTTTCTTGATGGCATCTTTAGCAAGACAGACACCTCGACTGATTCGATCGTTCAGTACAACTCGTGTTGCGCCTAGTGCACATGGTTTGTGTCGATTAAAAGAATATTATGATAATACAGTAGCAGAAGATTTGATGATTATGGGCTATGATCACAGTCGTGTTGCTCCTTCCACCTTTAAACATCTCGATATCGAATCCCGTATCCACTCTATTTTGAATCAGCAGCAATCGGAAACAAAACCAGCAGTGACAGAGTATGTGCACCGTACACGTAAGGGAGGTAAACCAGTCAAGCCGATCGCACCTTTAAAGCATGGACAGGTGATTCCCAAAGTAGACAAGATGACTATTCATGCCATGGTCAAGGAGTCGATTCACAGCAAAAGCAATTTACTCAGTGCCTTCATGGCCTTTCAAAGTATCACTGGCTGTCGACCAGAAGTCATCTATGCTAAAAAATCAGTGGCCAACTGGAAGTTACGGTAAGCTCAGGACGGTGACGGATGTGATTGACTGATTTGTTTAGTGAGGGAATGCCTGTGGGTGTCAAGGTGACATTGAAGGGAGAAGAAATGTATCAGTTCATGGACAAACTGGTCGAAATTGTATTGCCTCGATTGAAAGAATGGCCTGGTCTTTCGATCACAGCAGGTGATGGCAATGGGAACGTCGCCCTCGGTTTCCCACCCTCTGCTCTGGCCCTTTTCCCTGAAATCGAAGGTTCGTTTGATGTGTACCCCAAGATGACCGGGTTTGACGTCATATTTAATACGACGGCTTTTACAAATACAGAAGGTCGGCTGTTACTTTCTGCATTCTCTGTACCTTTTAATGTAAAGAAATAAAAAAAAAATACGATAGATGTAAAAAAAAGGAGTGAAAGACAGGGACAGTCCTAAAAGAGAGGCAGAGGTTGTTGACAAGTCTAATTGTTAAGGAGATGAAGTCAGGGTGGCGTCTAGTAATGTTTTTATTTACATGAAAGGAGAGAGAGAGAGGACAAAAGAGAACTTTCATATGAAGAACACGCTCTCCTTAAATGGAAACCCACTAGATCCGAGTGTCACAAAATGGTTCACGTACCGGATTAGGATATCGAATGGTGTGAGTTTTAATTTTACTGAAACGTGTTTTTTAGCCCACTTTATAAACACACTAAATAGCCTACAACGAATCCATCATGATTTATCCTGTACTCTTGATCCTCAAAACCTGCTCCAGACATGATGGTGCTCAAAATGTCCCTTTTTTTGATCGTCATCTTGAGCTAAAGACATGTTTCATTTAGAACATTGAATCCATTTTCACAAAACCCTACTATTTTCCAACTTGACCTTCTTTTATTTTATCAAACGCGACTTCAATTTCACTCCATCCGCTATTGGCTTCAAGGTTATCTATCACTTACTTCCTCCTCCCCTGTATTTGAAAAGCTTTCTAGTTTAAAAAGATACAGCATGAAGTTGCAGGCAAGCCTGGGTATGTTGAGTAAGAATTATTCAAGATCATCCAAATTATTCTATTTACTCTTGAGGCATAGTGTTAGACGATAAGGAGTACAGCTTGTAGCTCTTGGTGTAGGACTGATCTTCTGTATTGTTCTCTGAAACCATTGGATTTCATATCCCTTCACAACTAGAAGCTTTTGTACTTATCTTTTACTTTTCAAAAAAAAAAAAAAAAAAAAAGCATTCAAATTCCATTGCTTTATGGCTGTTCTTGTCCATGATTGTGTCCTTTCCATCTTTATAGGAAAAACCACTGTACTTGAAGTGAGAAAAACGACTGCTGCGGGTTTTCTTTTTATATACGACTTGCATAGTTGGGTATGTACAAGGTCAGTTTCTAGACATATGCCATTTACGATTTTGCACCTGTGCTACTCCATTTTTGGAACACACTCTCTGAATGCCTGAGTGTGACGCCCCCAAAAAACTTCAAAGTGCGACATACGGTCATTAGGCAACACTCCTTATTTTATAGGGAAAAAGTGTAAAGTGATGAAAATCGATATTTTTTTTCTTCTTTTTTCTCTCTCTTTTTTTTTTTTTTTTTTTTTTTTTATAACGTCATGAACTATCCTCCCTCACCTCCATCGACACCTACCGAATCCAGCAATTTACCTACACCCAGTCAGAGCCTGCGACCTTCAAAAAGTACATCCATCAAGGAAAATGTTCAAGTCATGGTACGATGTCGACCTAAATCGAAAAAAGAATTGGACGAAGAACCTTGTTGGCTGATTGATACTCGACAAGGAACAGTTCAATATGCAAAGTTGACATCTACCGTTCGTTCTTTTAATTTTGGTATACAAATAAAAAACAATAATAAACAGTGTGCTGACATGAAATAGATAATGTGGTAATGGGCGAAGGAAACGAACAGGTGTACAAGGCGGGTATACAAAACCTTGTTAGGTAAAAAAAAAAAAAAAAAAAAAAAAAATGTGAATGATTGATTCATCTCGTTTATTAGGTCTACGATGATGGGATACAATGGTATGTACTTGAGATAGATTACTATTTTTATATGATTGATTAATATATTATTAAGGCACTGTATTTGCATATGGTCAAACTGCAAGTGGAAAAACTTATGTAAGTTATACTTTAATTATAAAATTATTTTAATAACAACCTTTTATGTACAGACAATGGTAAAAACTTGCATCCACACTGTAGACTAATAATTAACCCACCTTTATTCTTATTCAACCTTTTTGACATACTTAGATGGGTAAGTTCGGAGTATGAATGATGAAACAATCCAAGAAACTCACATTTTATTTCAGGCACAGAAAAAGAGCCTGGAGTCATCCCTCGTGCGGTAGAAGAAGTATTTAGTTACATTGAAGAAGTGAGTAAGATTCTGGTGTGATAACTAGTAACTGACTTGTGTATTTGAATAGGATACGTCTGGAAGAGAATATTTATTACGTGTTTCATACATGGAAATATACAATGAACGAATCAAAGATTTATTGACTACAGAAGATAAAAATCCAGATATTGTTGAAGATAAAAAGGTAAACAGGATACTGTGAATGATAACTTTCTGTAACACCCATGTAGAAGGGAATTTATGTCCGTCACTTGACTGAAGAAATGGTCAAAACACCTAAAGAAGTCATGAAATACATTAAATTGGGTGAAGGCAATCGACATATCAGTGCAACAGATTATAATGACCGAAGCAGTCGATCTCATACCATATTTCAGCTGGTGATTGAAAGTAGACCAAAGACAGTTCAATCAAAGACAAATCTAGTTCGCATCTCTCAACTGGTAAATGATGATTAAAGTATATGCACATACACACACGTAAAACGAGAATGAAAGAAAAATCTAATGCATGAAACTATAGAATCTGATTGATTTGGCTGGTTCAGAAAAAGTAGCAAGTGACATGGAAAGAAGAAAAGAAGGCGCGTTTATCAACAAGAGCTTATTGACTCTGGGAAACGTTATATCAAAATTAACTAGCGATGAACCGTAGGTTTACTTTGTACATAAACGTATACTAATGATCATGATCCTAGTGCCCTACATATCCCATTTCGAAACTCAAAATTAACACGTATCCTTCAAGCAGCATTATCAGGAAACGCTAGAATTTCAGTTATTTGTACGATTAATCCGACACTTGCGTCCAAAGATGAATCACTGAACACATTAAAATTTGCACAGAGAGCCAAACTGGTCAAGACAGATGCAAAGATGACAAAGGTAAATACAGGACCTTTCGTTTGACACGCTATTCACAAAGGATTAGATTGGCGAACATTCCCAACTACAAAACTGCTTACGTACAATTGCTGAACTACAAACACAAATGCAAGAAAAGAAAGATGTAAGAAAATCTTGATACAAATATAAACAAATAGTAATATTTCCTTCTATTTTTATTCTCTGTAGCTTGAAACGGAAACAAGGAAAAGGTAACATTCAGCCACATATTCACACAACGAACCAAACAAAATTCATTATTTATATATTTGTCTCTAGATTGGAAAATTTATTGGGCTTAATCTTGACGAGTTCAAAAGGCACTATAAAAGACGATGAGGTAAGATCCAAATCCAGCGAACCCTATCCCCCTTTCTAACACAACTGCTATCAGTGGGCCAGTTTATGCTTATCAGCCGATTTTTCCAACCCGACCAGCGTAGAAGAAATGCTTGCTCGTTGTGAAGAAGGCTTTTCGGCCAAGATCGAAGCACACAATAGAGAAGTGCAAAGGATGACAGAGACAGTCGATCAATTGCAAAACAAGATTCGTGTGATGGAAAACATCATTCTTCAAAAGACAGAGATTGTCATCAAACGCGAGTCGCAGATTGAGAGTTTGACGGGTAAAAACCGAGAGGGTGCTCAGCATTTGATTGAGGCCTTTGGACATTCGATGTCAAGAGCGATCGAGACCTTACTGTATGGAACACAAGAAGATGAAGAGATGAATAAAGCAAAGGAGACCATTCGGCAATTCATGATGCAAAAAGTATCGATGAGTGATGACCAAGCCTCAAGACAGTGGCAGGAAGCATACGAAACAATTCAAGAGGAGCTCAAACAGCTAGAGCAAGAAAAGAAGAAACTTGAACAAAGTACTGAGCAGCTGCTGCAAGAAAAGGAAATAGTTGAGCAGTTGCAGCAAGAGCATGAACAAGTGAAACAAGACAATGAACAACTGCGGCAGAAGCATGAAAAAACAAAAGAAGGATATGAGGAATTGAAGGAGATCAATGATCAATTGCAGCAAGACAAAGAAAAACTGTATCAAAAGATATTGCAATTAGAACAAGCACAATTGTATCAAGAAACAGAACAACAGAAACATTCGGAATTTATTACAATTCAAGAAGCCATCAGCTTTATCATACCTGCTTATTCTCTTTATCAACCCGTCAGAGAGCAGCAAGATCTTTCTTATCCTGAACTGGTCGAAGAAGTAGAAGAGGATTGTATCACTTGTCATTCTCAAGAAAATTCATTTTGGGAAGAACACAACGAGAATACAGAAAGCGAAGTCGAAGAAGATTTAGCCAAAGAATATGAACCTTATTCGCAATCAATCCAACAATATCCAATCTATGTACCAAAGTTTATTTGGATCGCCATACTTATCTATTTACTTAGCAAATTATGATTCCAATATTAATTAACAATACCTTCATATGTAATATAAGCAGCACATATCAATCTCATCACCTTCTTATCCCCCTTCTCTCAATAAATAAATTAGTCTATAAACACTCCTAAAAAATCAGGTGCTACCCTCCCCCTCCTTATTTGATCTATTCATGCAAGACAATATACTAAAGAGAGGAGGCTTTGCTTTTTGGGTTGAATAGCATGCGTTCTCATTCAAGTCTACCCTTAAAGAATCAATCCATGAATGACATGTAAGTCATCGTTCATTATCATAAAAACAACAAAGAGAACTATGACGTAAATGTTTACATGTTACAAATTTACGCTACAATGCATCATCATCGTATCATTGAATTATGAAGAAAAGTATGCCAAATAAAAAAAAGGTCCTGTAGATGGTCCAGTGGGGCAAGTCTCCAAAAAAAGAAGGGTTGCACATTGCCTCCACAATTCTTGAATGTTGTTAAAGTAGCCATGAAGCTTGAAAAATCAAGTTGAGTACATCTTTGCGATACTGGTTTCTTGTTTTAACAACAATAGATTTAATAAAAAAAGTCAATGTTAAAAGCATGCCAATAGAAAAGACCTGTGATACAAGTTGGCTTACATGGTAGGATAGGAGGCAGTTGATAGAATCCTTATGTCCTGCTGGTGGACATTGTGGTCTGAAAAAATACAGAAGTACAATACAAACCAAAGAGTGTCTGTAAAGATTTCGTCGACTTTAAAGAACCTTGTCTTTATTCGCCCTGACTTTATCAAGTCCTCCATTCTTGACTTTATTTCACTTTGCCAAAAGGACTCGCTTCTCTGATCAGACAATGTTTGTTTCGATGTGACCCATGTTGACAAAGCCACCGTGTCTGTTATTCTGATTTATCGCTTGACCACTGATATCAACTGTCTAGTCACATATGTGCTCACCATGGGTCATTCTATGAAACGTAGCATGCATTGTTTAGAGTACATCAAGACTACAAGAGACTTGGATATAAAGAAAAAAGATTGCGAACACTATCAGTCTCATCATGTAAGCCACCATAAGAAATGTGGATCAAAAAGCACTATTTAATAGCACCTTTTCATACAACAAGAGCTTGAATATAAAAACAATATCCAGGTGCTTTTCCATTTTAAGGGTTCTGAACTAGACGTGCTACCACTTGTCATATTCATTTCATCAAACATTTATTAGTCTTGTGAGTTTGTCGAAAACTTGTACGAGTAATAACAAGAACTAAACACACAATGCTATCCGCTGCAGATCATTAAAGACTTTTTTGTAATTTTATCTGGATCCAAAATTTACATTGTTTATTAAGCTTAATTATTATCATTGAACTTTATTCAATATTGTGTATAAAGACGTAATTTGTCTAAATAAGTTCTTCCTTTTCTAAATGTCCAAAGTTGGAGCGGTATGTGTACTCTTCAATTAGTGCATTGTCGTAAAATGAAACAAAAGTCTACCCATCAATTATCTTAACACCAAATTTTTACCCTCTAGGTAGCATTCAGACTTGAACATCATTGGTTTCTTTTTATAAAAAAAATCGATTCGACATAATAAAGCCTCTTTTTTGCCTGAAGATCTAGTTAGGAGATCACCAAATGACATATTCGCTAGGCCTTTAATCAACTCTTTATCCTTTTAATCATCTAGTATATCCCATACATCCTCTTCATTTTTAGCTTTCCTGTTCGACAGTGAAACAAACCAAGCTTCATATGGTTGAGCAGTGAGTCAAGCGGCTTCATGGTATAAAATAACCAAGTTTCTAGGGTACATTTTTATTTAAATATACTCTCAAGGCTATACTAAGACTACTTGATCATCCTTGCATGTAATTTATCGAAAGGTTGCAGACTTTCTATTGCAGTTATAAGGGTACGCAGGGGTGGGAAAAAAAGAAACGATTGCGATATAAGCATAGTGCGCTTTAATCTCAATTATCAAGCACGGACTACAATCGTACTATAGATATATCAAGACTTTAAGCATTTTTTTTATCTTTATTTCTATCCATCCATTCCTAAAAAAAAAGAGGGGTATTGTTGTTTTTTAAATGGAAAACTGTACAACTGCACTACAAAGTTCAAGGCCTAAGCACATTACTCACATAGGTAGAGAGACGATGTATACAGTGCAAAAAGCAGCTACAGCGATTGAGATCTCCTGAAGATATTAGTCATACCACGGTCAACATAAGCAGATAGCCTTATAACGAGGAAGTATCTACCTATTGTTTGCCAAATGATGAAGAAGGACAAAAGTGTTTGACTGGTAAAAGTGGAATCTTGCTACTAAGGGACAATTTGTATTACATAACTCTCTATCTAATTAGCAACATTTTACTTTAAAAGAATTACTTGGAGAGTAGAGTGAATTTATTGTAGAGCGCTGCTCTATATAACACATCTACGATTTGTAGATACCACCTATAAAATAAAAATCGACCAATGTACATACAACTATGGCAGTGTAACCAAAGGTCTTTCGCACAAAGGCAACACATTTGAATTTGTTCACATGAGATTTTTATCTATGCTCTTTGTGAAAAGGAATGGCCGGTTGCAACAAAGGAAGCCATATGGGTGGTTAAACCAAATGACATGGTGGATTTTTTCAAAGGTGGACGCCAAGTGCTAATGCTATATTTTATACCGATGGATGAATGGCAGCGTCCTAAAGGCAGCCCATCTGCGTCTTACAAGTATACAACCACAGGCAAGTCCACTTTTTCCTTTATCGTAGCTCCTAATATCAACCCGTTCTGACATGTTTCTCTAGTTTATACCCTCGGTGTCTCCAAGGGAACAGAATCCCAATATCGCTTTAGGATTGGAAGGCTTGATGTCAACCAATGAACATGTAAATGCTGTGTAGAGTAAATGCAAAAGAATGGATAGGAAATGTAGATGTTGATTTTCTCTTTTTCTTTGATAGACTCTGGCACGACAACTCCAAGAAAAGTTTATTTGGGATATCCTCGAGATAACCAAAGGTGCCTCTTCTTCCTTGGAGTCCATCTTAGGTTTGAACGGTAAGAAAGCCTTTTTAAAGTACCTGGCTGATCTTCAGTACTGCATATCTACTATGGACTGTAGTCTTTATGAATTATCAATTGCTGCAAAAAAGTTGTAACATCTGTTCTATTGGGTTATTTGAAAGCTCCCAGTTTTTTTTTTTTGAAAGGATCTTTAAATGAAATATGAATTGATTGTACACTACAATATGGTATCTTTGACAGAAGCATTTTATGAGCATGTAATTCTATTGGGATTCTATAAACTTGTTTAGCTTCTTTTTCACAGGCCGATTTCCAAGAACAATTTGTTTAAAAAGTGATATCGAATCGTTTATCCATAGTATCCCCTTTACCTTTTTGCTCCACAAAAAATTGTGGATCAAATGATTTCTATTAACCCCTGAACAAAAATTGATAAGAGTGAAAGTGATAACCACATTTAGAGTAGGTAGACTTATTTATAGCATCTTTATGCTGAGAAGAAAGCATCTGATAAAAACAATTTGTCATGGTTTGCAACTTTTTCTTCTTTCATGAACAACATAAAAGCACAAAGACAATAGAAAAAGAAACATTTTTTATTGTTCAATCATTGAAGTAACTTTTATAGCGTATGCCAACATGTTACAGTCATGACATACTTTAGAAAGAGATATTCAAAGAGTACAACCTGTGGATGATAACAATCCCAAGTTTGCAAGAGCATCGTTTCAAAGCAATCGCATACAAGATCTAAATTTGAATCAGTCATGCGTACATTTTAAAAAGCAATATAAACAATCATTAAGGAATTCCAAGCGTAAAAAACCACCGCAGATGTATCAATAGAAGATAGGAAAAAGACATGTGTGAGAATTTCATCGTATAATCTACTTTTGTATTAGGAAGCGTGGTCAAGTAAAATCGGCACATTTAGTCCATGAATTTAAAATCTGAGCGGTTATAAGGTCTTGTAAAGATGTTGAATCTAAGCAAAATGGATAGAGTGCATGACTTCAACTTTGGACATGCAGGAGTGAAGATGAGATCTAACTCTGGTGAGCATCATAATTTAGCTAATGTATGTTTATGATATTTATAGAAAAAGAAATAGCAGGCTTCATATTAAGAACAAGGCTAGATCTTTGAAGGTCATGGAGTGCGTGAATCCAAAAGTATCACATTGGTTCATTTTCAATAGTATACAATTCAAGAATAGATTATGCATAGCATGTATTAAAGTAATTAAAGTATCTCTGCTATAGGAACAATAACTTTACTGATTTTAGGAATCGAGATGAACTTTTTATAGCTTTTAGAATTTGGTGGCTAGTTGTCAACTCATAATAAAGTTTTTTGTTGTGAAAAAGAACAAGTGAGCACTATTAAAATTCAAGTAAGGCAACCGACAGCTGTCAACTTTTTTTTTTTCTATTGTTGAATAAAAGACATGTCTATTGAAAAAGAAATACCGAAATGAAAAGCTGGATGATAAGCAAAAGATCAAAAGAACTATTCTTGAATATTTTTTATTTCAAAAAGACAAGAATAGCCGAGATGGTAGTCAACATAAACATGAGCATCCAAATTCTTTCAGATTTTCTATTTTTTTCAAATTTTATTTTCCAAAAGTTAAATTCGTTCAATTGTTGAATCATTTGCTGTTGAGTCAAGTCTATTTCCTCAAATTTCTTTTTGGCTTTCCTTTTCATTCGATATAACTCTTGTTCAAACAGGTCCAGTCGATCGTGAAAGAGGATATGATTATCTACACCAACGTGTCTATGATTGTCTGCACTGTTGCTGCTGCTGCTACTACTATGGATTGTGATGGGTCTAGGAGGAGAAGGTTGTTCTGGTAGCGGTGGTGGTGGCGGCGATAGAGTATCTTGATTCTTTATTACTTGATCTTCAGCAATCTTTGCTTTCCACTTTATCCTGTTTAGCTCATTCATTGCCTTTTCTATCATGACAGCAATATAGATTTGCTGTAATTGGGCACTTTGACTCAAGTATTCTTTTTTTAAAGGCATATTGCCAATCATCATGTTATCCGACAACACCCTTTCTTTTTTCTCTAGCCTTCCTTCTCGACTCAGCGTCTGTAGATCAAAGAGCAGGCCTTGCAGTGTATCCCAGACAGCACCAGACCGGTCTGTAACAGGCTCATCCATCAGGAACAATTCATAAGTCCAGACCTGCCACCGCACCAATCCGTTCTGTGCCCTGTCCTTCATGACGATCCCTTGCTGTTTGACGCGTCGAGAGATCTGCGTCCGAATTTTTTGTGATACCAACTCGACACGATCAAAGGTGGTTTCTAAAAGAGCTCTGGTTGAGTATTGCAGGTGGGGTATGGAAGGCACGGTCCAGTTGTGCATCATTTCATTTCGATTCATATTGTCGGTCGAGTAGCAGTCGTCCAGCATGGTGCTCACCAACAGACGTAGTTCTTCCTCACATCCTAAGGCACGGACCATCCGTCTGCCTTGATCCATACTGACCCAGACGTCGCAAAATGGAAAATGGATATTCATAAAATCGACTTCAAAGTCCGAATGTTTCAAGTCAAACAGAAAAAAGCCCTCGGTGATCGTCAATCCGCAGGCTTGAAAGAGTTGACCGGCCGACAGATAATGTTGTTCAAAGTCATGATGAATGAGGCGATAGATGGAAATATGATTCAGATCGACCTTGAAAACCGGATACATGCGATTCTCTATATTGATCTCATCCTCCCTTTGCCAATTAAACAATAGTTGAAATTGTAACGGAAGTATTGTGTCCATAGACTCGGTATATAAAAAGAGAGAAGAGAGAGAGAGAGAGAAAGAGAGGAAAAAAAAAAAAAAAAAATCAAATAAACAAAACGTCACATCTTCTTTTGGTGTGACAACAACCCTTTAAAGTTCCTTACACATGACAAATTCGTATTGCCTTATCATTAAATCATAAGCACTTTATATCCATTGTTTTTTTGACAATACTGAAAGGCTAATTTGTCCTACTATATATCAATTGGTTGAATACTAACAATCTTATGAACTTGTGTGCGATCTTTTCTACAATAAACTGTTCAATTTGACAAGTTTGTTCTTGTTGAAAGAAATTGAATTTTTTATTTTGTATGATGGACAATGTTGATGTTGAATTACAACATACCCATCAACCAGTACAATCATCTATCTGTCAGAGTACAGTGTCAATTTTGGTTTTTCGGGTATTTTTCAAACACTGAAAGCCAAGATGAAAAATGAATGTTTAAAAGTGACTCGCCCAATTAAGAAAATGGGATTATAGATTGTAATTTCCAAAGAGTTGAGCTTACGAAATGAACCATGAAAGGAATGTATTATTATCACGTTGCCAATAGAATGAAAGACTATTGAATATCTAAATGTATTTTTCATTTGGAAAGCTCGATTTATACAAGGTGATAAAAGCTGAGCTCAAGTCAATTGAATTGGAAAGCTGACTTGAAAACAGTACAACGCCTTGATCCTCACAGTGCTTCCCTAAAGCACCTTTTTCACTGCGAGCATCATCATTAAAAGGAAAAAGAGATGAAGCAACTAATGATCTGTCACGACCCAAGGTGCATTTTTCTTATCCTTTACGTCAGTAACAGTCTAGCATATAATTTACTAAGCTCACTTCATGAAATTATTTACAGCCAAAAAAAAAAACTTACATAAAGGCGTCAGTATAACTCATGTATAGGAGTAAATACATACATGATAGTACTGCTGTTGCTTTTGTCTATATCATACGTTATGCGCTTCTTTTTAAATCAATCATAAGTTAAAGATCGCAAGTGGAATATACTCTTATTTCAAAAACACTAGAAACAAATTCACCTTTAACCTCCAATGAACCTCAATTTGCTAACCTCTTCTTTTTCATCAACAAAATAACTGTGTTTTCACAGCATATCTTTCATCAACTTTGACATCTCAAATCCTCTATCGTCCAATCCTTTGGTAAAATGAGCATCCTCTCTTTTACCCACCTTACAAGAGCCCTAGCTTATTTGAGATACCCCCCTCACATTCCTTCCAAGCACCTCACTCTTTCCTTCTTATTCGAGCCCTCTTTTCTCTTTAGATTCTTTTAGCCACTGCCAATGGTTTTGTATATTATCCTGGCAGTGTTAAGCTGTATTTAGCATATTTCTATTTTTTTTAAAAAAGATATACCCAGTTTGGAATTATCAACAGGGAAAAAACAAAGCATGTAGAAATAGTTTCCGTTCAGCTACAGACACTAGTTCAATTGGGAATTATGTTTGGAAAAGAAAAAACTTATGGAATATGGGTGTAGGATGTAAAGTGCTACTGAACACATACTGTCAGTAAATTTGATGACTTGTAATCATTCATCAGATGAATTATGTTCCTTCTTGATTCAAAGTACAAGCGATTAGGATAAGAAAACGGCACTATTGAAAGCCTTTGTTTATCAGATCCATCTTCTGAAGAACAGGGGAAATTTCATTTAAATTATCTGAGAATGCAAACCGACTTGGGCTCTTTTCGCTCTTCTGATACAAACCCTCCACCCTCTTGTTCAACAAGATATTCATTTGATGAATGGATCAGTCATTAACAAGCTGAACAAAACACTTTTTTAAAAAAACACATACACACACTTTATCATTATTATAAGCACGGATGATATATGATGAATTAGACTTGTTTGAAGCCACTTTTTGCATACTGCAATGATCGGTCTCTTGATCTTTTACAACCCCTCTTCTTATGTTGCCTTTTCAGAATGTGCCAATTTTTCATTGTTCATTGAGATGATGCATGTGTTTCGTAGATGGGAAAAAGGAGAAACACAAGCCGATTGCTTTGAATTGTATAAAAGCACGTCCTTTCTATGAGCGAAAAGCATCGAAAAGTATTTCATTCTTGGTAACTTTCTGTCATGGATTGGTAGCACATTCGATACGTCACTTGGTGGTAATAAAAGAAAGCACCGTGTCATTCATTTTAATGCGTTTCATAAAAGCTACTGTGGAAATGTCTCTATCCGATGTCCTAGACTCGTGAAATATTTATAGCTCCAAAATTCGTTCATTTAAGACTCAATATTTGATTTTCTTTTATTAGCTGAGCCTGATACACGAGAAAAAAAAATAAAAATATCACTGTTGAACAACTAAAATAAAAAAAAAATCACTGAGCTCCTACAAACAGCCACAGCTATACCCTATTTAGCTTTCACTCCGTTGATGATATTTTACGCAAGCATCTTTTTTCTCTTCAAGTCAAGATAGAGAATCTCAAGATGAAATCATGCAATGTTTTCAGAATCTTTGTAGCAGGTATAAATCGATTGCATGGTATTACATCTCCTTTTATTTTATCCATTATATTTATGGATTGTATTTCATTTGTTCGATTATAAAAAATAATAGAGGACAAGATAAACTGAGATTGAAATGAAAAGGACATGGTAGCCCAAGATCTTATGCAATAGGTTTATTCTTGCTACAAAAGATTCTGAAAACATTGCATGATTTCATCTTGAGATTCTCTATTTTGGCTTGAAGAGAAAAAAGATGGTGGCGTAAAACATGAAAATAGAGGTGAACGGGATTGATAAATTCAATAGACGTAAAATCTAGAACGAGATGTAAATTTAACAAGGAATAAAGGCGCAAAATTAGGGGTTTAATGCGTAGTAAAAGCTTTGCGCAAACCTATATGTGATACCTTGTATTTTCTAATGACGATAGAGTATATAAAGCAGAACTTTTTTTTTTTTTTCTTTCCAATTTTTTTTTTTTATTTTTTTTTATTGAACAAATGCGAGATATTCCAAGTCAGCAATATCTGAAAGAGGTACCAAAAGCACCTGAAGATGCTTTTATTCGTACAGCGACGCCTTCCAATTTGACCGAGTGGATTGTTTATTTCATTCATCGTTTTCAATCGGGTAAACGCTATCGACCTAGTGGCTATTGGCGATATGCTCTGGGTGTTTACAAGAATTTGTTTTTATGTTTTTATTTCAACTGGCTTGCCATCTTTACTGCACCTATCAGTTCCCTGGCCTTCTTGTTGTCGTATCCTATCATCAGTGGATTCCTGTTCTTTTTTGAATTGGGACTCAAGTTGTTTATGGATGGAATGGGTGGTAATCATCTTATGAAACTGATTAGTAGAGATTATGGTTTTGGTAAATAAATAAATGTCCTTTTTTGTAGGTTGTACACTGATTCCATCTATGTAGGCTTTGGCATGATCAGTTGGGGTAACTTAAATAGCAGCAAGGGAAAAATAAAGGAGACTCACATGCATCTGTAGGTGCGCCTGAGCTTTTGTTATCAAAACAAACAGGTGAGTTGATCAGAACCACGCTGCCTTCTCTTGGTAAACCCTCCCCCTTCAGCACAGACCACAGGAATCGCGTGTTTGATATCAGCATCGCTCAAACCATGCTTGTCCTATCCGCACTTGTCTATGAACGCGATGATGAAAAGGTCAGGGAGGCCCATCAATCCAATCTGGATCACCAAAAGAACCTCACCAAAGACATGGAACAACGCATGCACCGATTGGTTTCAGAATCCGAAGCGTCCATACGCCACATTGCCCAGCAATACGGTCTTCAATTTGCCGGCATGACCGAGCTGAAATCGCTCGGGGGGCCCTTCTGTGGTCTGTACTGGTCAGAGGATCACCCGATGATGATCGTGGCCCTCAAGGGCACGACGCCCACGAATTACAGCGAGTTCCTTGTGGACGCCACGTTACAACGCACCGACGCACGTACCTACCTCTTTGGATCCGCCCATGAAGGATTCTATGACAGCCTGTTCCCGACCCACATGGACGATGAGCACAGTGGCGACCCCTACTATGCCATCCAGACCGCCGTCGTCCAGCGCGCCCAAGAGATGCAAGCGCGCTTTCAGCAACCGATCCAACTCTGGGTCACGGGCCACTCCTTGGGCGCGGCCATGGGCTCCCTCCTCTTTGCTCGGTGGCTGAAGTGTCCGGGAGACATCGAGCCCTACTGCACCTTGCGCGACTGCTACATGTTTGGCACGCCGGCTGTGGGCGACAGTGACTTTGCCTCCGAGTTCGCCTCTTATTCAAACCTGCCCCTCCACCGGACCTCGACCCTCTGGCGCGTCATCAATCAATCCGATTTGATCTGTCACCTGCCCCCGGGCTACAACAGCCCCACAATCGGCCACTATGCGCCTCGAACGGATTTCTTCAACTATTCCCATGTGGGCCATGCTGTCCAGATCACCCACCCGATCCTCAACCCAAAGCCGCTCAAGGCCTACCCTTCCCACTATGAAACCAACCTGAACGTGATCCTCTCGTCCGGTCTCTGGAAGAAAGCATGGTCTCAGACGGCGGCCAAGCAAGAGCTGAAACACTCGACGGCCAAGAAAAGCAAGTATGCAAAGACGTCAGACACATATTACTCTGCCTGGACCAAATATGGAGTGGATCGACTTGGCTTGGACCCCATCAGTTTCATCGAATCCCTCTATCCCTTTTTTATGCGTGATCATCTGCCTATTCATTATTTTAATGGATTGGAACGCGCAAGAGAATATCAGATGCTTGTAGAGCAAGGCATCACTCAATAAAATTTTATTCTATAGTTTGTCAATTTGTGATTTTAGCATGTCTTTATGAAACATGATTCTTGCTAATTCTTCCAGTTGAACGGTATCCAGCAATCGAATCGTCACCTTGGGTGCATGTCGAACACCTGTGGCCTGATCATTGGGTTAGTGTCGTAAAACAAACGGATTCATTTACCTTCACCAAGGGGAACAGTTGATCCCCCAACAGCTGCTTTTGTTCGTGAAGTGGTTTTCCTTCGAGTGAGATCAAGAGATTGCTGATTTCCGTCGGTGCTTCGTTGATGGCTACCACGGGCTTGGGTGGAGGTAATGAATAGGTCTGGGGTGGAGAGGGCACCCTGGAATCCATAGAACGTTTTCTGCTGCAAAGAAAGATAAATAAAACCTGCTGATAGTCATGTCCCGCTTTGCTTACCTCACAAAGTCCTCATCGTTTTCTTCCTCATCTTCTTCTTCATCGAATACTTCTAATGCTTCCACCGCAGCCTGAATTTTGTCCTTTAAAAACTCTTGATTAAATAAACAAAGAGACCTTTCCTTTCTCTTCAGTGTCAGCAGCATATCCACGACATTGTCCAATTGTGATTCAAAGGCGCCCACTCGCTTCACTGCCTCTGTCATCTTCATCCTCTGCATCTGTGCACTGGTCTCGGTCATGATGGATTCCATGGATCCCTTACGCTTCAGTCCTTTATGTTCCACAGGTGGAGGTTGTATGGATGCTCCAGAGGCGAGGGAGGCTAGTGAAGGCCGTGTGAATTGGCAGGGTGCTGGAGAAAGAGGATGATAATCGATGGCAGATGCCTTTTAAGGAAAGGGTTATTGTTTGTAGGGGGGGGATGAAAACAAGAGTATTACCTTTCGCTGTAAAGGAATGGATGCCATGTCTTTCAAATGCATCGGTTCCTCCATTTCCATCATACAAGGTTTAACTAGATTGAAAACAGGGTTATTCTTGTTGTACTCTCCTTTTTTGTGATAGTTACATTCATGCGGTTCAAAATAAGGAGGAGGGTAATCGATGGGAGTAAAATTAGAAGGAGCAGAGGACGTGGTGGTGGAAGAAGAAGATTTTATGGGATTTTTTCTTTTGGGTTCATGGTAGGCAACCGTCATCGATTTCGAACGTACCATGAATCCATTCATGGCCTCCAAGGCCGCTGCTGCCTCTTCTGGTTTACTAAAGGAAACAAATCCATATCCTTTCGATAAACCTGTCACGGGATGACTCATCACACGCGCAGAGACAATCCGACCGTATGGACGAAAGAGTTGAAAGAGGTCTTGGTTTTGTATGGATAAATCGAGATTTTTAACATAAAGGTTCATATAATCCACATAACCATGACTCTCTTCTTGACTCTGCAAGTGTGAGTGTGTGTTTACATATTAGAACATAATAGAAATCATAAGCAATAGATTTTACCATAAGTTGCATAGGATTAGTCATGTTATTTGCCATAAGTATTGTTACTTGACTATGAACAAAAAGAAAGAGAAAAAAAGGAAAAAAAGAAATGTGTAAGACATTAAATATTTTTTTTTTTGTATACATGACCAGCACATTTGTTTATTTTTCTTTCTCTCTCTTTTACTTACATTAAACAACCTTCTATGACTTTATTATTCTATCCAACCATTAAACCATTGTATTCATTTTGTTTTTATTTACGTTACCAAACTATACTGACACGCATCTGAATCTTGCCTTGTGACATATTGTACAAGTCCCATTCCTTGTTTGATGACTTTACACATCGCAAGCACTCCAAAAGGTCTGCATACATCATACAGTTGATGATGATCGATATCATCAGGTAAATTTCTTACTTGTAAAATAGAGCCTTCTGGCTGCTGAGTATCTTTGAAACACAATTTGAAGATGGCATTGTTTGGAAATACGTAGCCATTATAAAAGGAATATGCCTTTTCAGCTATTTGAAGAAAGTAAACAAAAGTTTGCTTTTTTGTTTATTTGTTTACCTGATTTCATGTCTTTGAAACTAATGTAACCACCCAACCTTTCTCTCCTCACTCTGTCCTCTGTAAATTAGAATATGAAATTGGATGAGATACACTTACTGAATAGGTATAAAGTCTTGTAATACTTGATATATTTCAATGTCTGATATTTGATTCTCTTCATCTTCAAAGTACAATTCAATGGGTTGCATACTGTTTTCACGAGTTGGTAATCGAATGATAGGCTTCATGTTGAATAGGAAAAATTAAAAAAAATTAAAAATAAAAAAAAAAGGCGTGTGCGTTTCTAATTAAATGTATCGTTTTTTTTTTTTTTATGAACCCATCTTTTTGTTATGGAGTTTTAAAAAGGAGAGAACAGACAAGACTTTTTATGGAAATTTAAACCGTGTGTACGACAGCTTGTATAGATTCAGACCATGTGTAGATGACAACAATAGGACTCTCGGTCTGTATTCAATGAGCGCTCGCCTAGTTTTTTAGGATGAAACTTAATTTAAAATAAATCACATTATGCGCTTGTTTACAGGTGACAGATGATCGTCTGTTGTGATAAACAAATCATTTTACTTGAAGAAGAAGTCTCTTATTTGTAGCACAATGGCTTATTGTTTCATTTCTCTACATTCATGGTGACCTGCAAGTCAATGGACATGCGTGTTTGTTGCCATGGAAATAAATGATTCGATACTCACCAAAAAAAGATCAGTTGCCATATCCACTCGTTTTACTCTCAGCTTTAAAATGAGCTTCATTCTTGAGTCTACTGCACAGCAGCACACGTGTTTTTAGCTTGTCTACAGGCAACTTTTTTTTCATAAAATACGGACCTCTTCATCCGTGCATCGACTTTTCACAAAAAAGTTAAAATAGTATACACAGTCTATGCTTTTATTTAATCCTGATGCTTTCTTTTACGTTCCTTTACAACTTCCATAGATTCCCAAAGATCATCTTCATTTTCTTCATCAGCAGGTTTGGATGGAAGAGGATATTCAAAGTCCTCATCCACCAAAACGCAGGTCAGTCGTTGTTTCAAGTAACTTTTATCCACCAATTGACGGTAGACTGTACTGGTCTCATGCACCCTTAAGAATCGATCCAAAGAGGTACTTATCACAAACTGTTCTCTGTCTATTTTCTCATCAAATGTGGCCTGTGGCGTTACTGCCAAGGCAGTACAAGCACCTGTGAATCCTGTTGGCTACCGTGTTAGCGTCATGCTACCTTTGGCTAGGTCAGTTTACCTTTGTATTGAGCAGATCTTTTGCCCGTTTGAATATCAATGGTACCCACGGTGCCCATTGTATCCGCAAACAAGACATGGTTGAAATCTTTACCCACCGACAAGACCTTGATCGGGTGTTTTCCAATCTCGATATTCATAGTGGGTCGTCTTGCTACCTTTGTGTCATACAAACGAAACTACAGAAAGCTATCTTAGTCACTTTGTCTCACAACATATCAACTCTTTTCGTACTTGATGATAATGGGTGGAAACAGCTATTTTGGTTGCTTCCTTGTTCATGAACTGAAGGTCTTGAATCCAAACAGGCTGTTGAAGATCCAAAAAGTCATTCTTCACATTCTTTGCTTGGAAAATCAACGCACTGTTTTTTGTTGCATTCTTTTTGTGAGGGGATGTGTTCTTTTGTGGTCCTGTGGTGCCGCTCTCGACGTGCTCTTTCTCTTCAACAAGTTGATCAAGGTCATAAATGCTCAAGTCCTTGTCTTTTCCACCGATAGCAAAGATGTGTGTCTGTGAAGGATGGCCACGCATGATTTCCAAGTTGGATCCAAGGTTGGTTAATGTGATTGTTTCTTTCGCGTCTAAAGGTGTATAGGAAAGGTCGCCTGTTGAAGTACAAGCACATAGACGACTAGAGAGAATAAGTTGTAAATTAAAATGTCATTTTTTTTTTCCTTTCTTTTTTTTTTTTTTTTTTTTTTTTTACTTGTTGTGAATAAATAAACCAACAAAATAGCCCTGCTTTTCATCTGTGCCAACATGCTTGTTTTGTATTTCTTTGATAATCGAGCCGTCCTCGGGTGACATGAATTGGATTTTACCATTTTTACGTGCAACAAGTAACTAGCCTAGTTGAGTAAAAACAATGGATATGCATATCGGTTGAAAGAAGGCTTACCAGTTTTTTATCATCGAGTGTAACCCAAGATAACTTTTGAACAGACTGTGTTTTATCTACCTTTCCAAAAACTCCTGTCAAAGGTTGCAGTCCTGCCTCTTTTTTTTCTTCTTCCTTTTTAGCTCGTTTCTGTCGTCTTTCTTTTAATTTAGGTGGAAATGATATCCCTAACATAAACTATAAGTCTTTGTTATTTTGATTAAAGACATGATCTTGTACTTTACACTTTATTAAACCACTTTCATCACCAGTAAAATACCTCATTACAACAAGACCAGAAATAGAGAGAGAGAAAAAAAAAAAAGGAAATGGATGATTCCATTTTCGTAAAAGATGAAAATCTGTCACGACTCAAAAACTCAGCCACAGACACACTTTTGTAACAAAGCAACTCGTTCTTTGCATTTCTTTTGTAATTATGGCCAAAGGAAAACAAGCTGCTGGAAATAAAGGAAAAGGTTCTTCCGGTAAATAAAGCGCGTTATTTAGAATGTCAAAATATGGACTTTTCTTTTCAATAGAAAAAGAATCTAAAAATGATGGTAAATTGAAATCCGCACAGAGTGTCAAAGTAATTAAAAAAAGCAAGTGTGTTATGTCTGAACTCATCTTCCCCTTTCTTTCTTGGTTCTCTAGGTTAGACATATCTTATGTGAGAAGCATAGCAGAGTAAAGATATGAAAGGATCCTTATTATATGCATAACCACCAACCCAAAAAAAACGAAATATTTAGGCTATGGAAGCTTTAGCTAAAATCAAGGAAGAAAATATGCGATTTGACAAAGTAGCCGAATTATACAGTGAAGATAAGGCCAAAGCTGGAGGTAAATAGAATTCTGATTTTTCTGTAAAGTAGAAAAAAATTTAAAATATTTTAGGTGCCTTGGGTTGGATGAATCGAGGATCGATGGTTGGCGTTTTTCAAGATGCAGGTATTTGTGGATAATCTTATTCTTTGGTTACTATTTATAAATGCATTCTTTAGCCTTTGCTTTACAACCAAGCACATGCGGTAAGATGAAAAAAGATTTCATGGTATTTTATAACTTACATGATCAACATTAGATAAACCCATTTTGACTGATCCACCCGTAAGTTGATGATTATGTTGTAACAAGTAAGAATTCACATCTTGTTTTGTAGGTAAAAACAAAGTTTGGGTATCATATCATCATGGTCGTAAGTATCTTCTCTCTCTCTTTCTCTTTTTGTTACTGAAAATGATGATTAGGAGGACCGTAAATAACTTTAATAAACCAATGTCCCCTCAGGGAAACATTTTAAGGCACACATGTCCATTTAAACCCCCGAATGATCCGAACCTTCATCCGAAGGGGGGGGAGAGGAAGGAGTAAAAGGTGATGATTTAAAATACAAAGGAGAACAGCTTGATTTCTTTCTTTCCTTTCTTTTCTAATTTCTGTAAAAATGAAACAAAAGGATTTAATCACAAATTATAAAAGATGGGACGACTCACCATTTGAAATGGAGCTTGCAGAAGATGAAGTATTATCAAGAAGAACAAGCTCATCTTCACTTCGCTTTTCGCTAAAGGATAAATTTCGACATAGACGTCAACAAGAAGAATACCAGAATAAAATATTAAAAAAGATTTGTAACTGGTTTACTTAGTTTTGTTCTCTCTTTTCTTTTGTAAATAATTATTTTAATCTTTACTCAGTTGTTAATAAAAAGTTTTTTTTTTTCTTTTTTTTTTTTTTTTCTAGATCATTGAATGTGTGACAAAGAGTATATTTTATTATGTACATTGATTAGAGTACAAAAGGTGTAGGATCCTTTTTAAGTGAAAGATTGGGAGACGAAATCGCTCGTTTCAGTGATTTTGGACAGAGTCGATTGCTGCTCACAGAGAGTCGACGTCGTATGGATTGTGTCACACTCTTGGGCCTCTTGGGTGATGCGGCTCGAGGCATCAAGAGATGTTCAAATTGAGGGAAATAGGTTGTATCCTCCAATGATGTATGAAATAAATCCATATGAAGCATATTTCGTGATTCTTCAAATTCAAGTTCTTGTTCTCTAATGCCTATCCAACTTTCTTCTTCTTTCTCCTCCTCTGGATCCGGTTCTTCTTTGTGTTCCTTTTCTTCTTGTTCTTTTGCTTCCTCCTTAACTTTGCTCCTTGGTTTATTCTTTGTAATGAAAAGAGAAATAATCTGTTTTTTAAGTGTCATAATAACAAAGCGAAAAAAAAAAGAAACGCTTAAAAAATTGAAGGAGAAAAAAAAAAAAAAAAAAAAAAAAAAAACATCTGGCGCCAACTGAAAAAAAGTAAAAAACAGGTATCCTGAAAGTGTAAAATCTAAAGTCTCTATTTTATTAGCAAGAGATACGATGATCTAGCGAAAAAGGGGATTAAAGAGCATGATGATTTATGCTAACAAATACCTCTTTTTTTTTATAAAGCCTTCTTTTCAAATCTTGCTCAACTAAACAAACAATCGCGTATTTGTAACATCATCTTTAAACGAGTTGTAACCTTTTTGATTTAAAACCCATTATTGCTTTATGGAATTAATATGATTTGTTCCCACTCCCGCCCTCTTTATAAAAAGTTAATCAATAAAACAAATTGTGCGGTGTAACATCATTTCTTTCTTCATTCTAGACTTGGCGTACATTGCGTAATAGACAATAATGATGTAAACAAAGAGCGTTTTCATGAGAGCAATGGTCATGAAGAGCAAAAGGGGAGGCATCGCTCATTGATCTTGTCAGAAGATGATATCCGATTCTCTTTCCTCCCTCTCTTTGAAAACTTTTAAAAGAGAAAGGAGAGGATTTCACTTGTAAAAAGTCTCAAAAGAACCCACTCCCTTTTACTTGAACAATAATAAGATATTCAGTTCTACGTTCTCCCCTTTTTGCTATCATCTCCTTGTTGAATTTTACTTTGTATTCAGTTACAATTTTTCAACCAATAGAAATCCATGGACGATTTCAAATGCATAACATACTTTAGAAATGATGCGTGTATCTTTTGAAATAGGTGCCTGTCTTCCTAGTCCAGTCAATTGTGTGATTGACTATAGAATGATGTACTATTTACAAAAAAGATGAAAGGAATTGAGCTTATGGATGATGGGAGCGTATCGCTTTTTATTTCCATCATTGACTGCTGCAGAAAAGAAAAAAGAGAGATAAACTTTACAATCTACTTTATACAAAAGCACTCAACGCGTCAACGTTTGTGCTTTATTAAATTATAAACAAAAATCCAATGGCGAAAACATACCCTTTTTTCCTGCTTATTCTATAAAATGACCTCAAAGCTGTCCATATCCAATTTTGTCACCAACTCTCTCTTTTTGAAGCCAAAGCCCTTTTCATTACTTACTCTGACCATTCAGCAAGGAAAAAAAAAAGGGGAGGGAAGAGGTTACAATGACCACAGTACAAGCATACAAAATGATCTCCTCAATTGTCGGTTTCCTCTTTTTTAGGTGCCAAGGGGAAGAAAAACCAGTATTATTTTCTTTTTTTGCAGTAGCGGCATATGTCATTTGATGGAAAGACACAGAAGCGGTACAAAAACAAGGAGAAAGGAAAGAAAGAGAGAGAGAGAGATGTGCTTAGGATAGTTTTTCTGACATTAAAGAAATGTAGGCGTGTATCACAAAATGGCTTATTCAGTCCTTGCATGTTTTTAATCCTAAATGAATAGAACAAATAAAAAGCATTGGAGAAATAGAGTCAAATAAACCCAAGAAATCAATTCTATACTTTATCACTCATCTCTTTTTTATAGAAAAGAGGGGAAAGAGAAGAAGGTAATAAAAGTTCATAAAAGCCTTTTCTAACCCTATTCATTATTTTAATACCGAGCAAAAGACAAGGAGAACAAGGAATGTTGAGGGTTTTCTTCTTATAACAAATGATCTTCATGATTGAATAGAATATTAAACTGTTTTTTAATTCATGATTAAAAACAAGAAGAGTTGATTTCCGTTAAAGTAAAAAGTACAGCCATGCTCTCTTTGTTCACCTGAAACAATCAAAGGATAGCAGCCAAATTCAGTGGCTGATAAAAACAAATCAATCCAGCAGTGAGCTTGTAAGCTAAAACCAACCATTGTCCTTCTTTCCCCTTTTCTTTCATTTGTTTCAATATCATTCACTTTTCTACATCGCAACTTGCCATGTAAGTTGGCCTCCATCTTTGTCACTCCCTTTTGTACACTTTCTTTAGAAACCAAACCAGAAAAAATAGCTTTGGTCACCTATCCTTCAGCTTACTCTTTAAGGTAAGCCTATGTCAAACCAGATGCGCTTCGAAAGGGAGGGTAGACCTCCTGCTGTAGAGCATGTGATATCCCAAGCACTTCTCTTGGAAACAAGCTAAAGATCGGATTGCTTTTTAAGGGAGACAAAGAATAATTCAGAAGAAAATAAAATCCGATTTTGATCAAGGCAAGGTCATTGCCTTCTAATGGGATAACCTCCTCCAAGCAAGCACCCAAACGAATGGAGTCTCAAAATCGATTTCATATACGTCATACGTTTTATTACAGCAGAACATTCTCTTGTTCCATGTTGTCAATCAAAATCACAATGAATGACAACATTTTACGCCAAATATAGTTTTTATTGTTTACAGCCCTCTTCTTGAGCGATGAAGGTCATGCTTCAAATACACGGGGAAGAAGGAAACAAGTTTGTTTCTTTACTTCTTTTTTGGGAAGATGGAGGCAAGGATATCAACGTGAATCGTACTTGTTTCACAAGAAAGCAAGCATTTTTTATTATTATGATTATTCATTACTACTCTTGTGTAACATTTTCAATTGTATTTCAATTCAACCAATCAAATCAATCAAAACTTTGATTTATATTTGTGTGAAAGGGGAGGAAAATGCCCTTTATTTCTTTTTTGCTTTTATCCATGGAAAAGTTAACAACAAATTATGATAAATCAAGTCACCACAGCAATACGTCTTCTGCAAGTACCATTGTAGGTGTACATTATCAAGTAGGAAAGAAATTGGGTGAAGGAAGCTTTGGTATTATTTACGAAGGCTTGAATCTTTTAAATAATCAATCGGTTGCTATCAAATTTGAACCTCGAAAGTCTGAAGTACCTCAATTGAGAGATGAATATCGAACTTACAAGATATTGGCTGGAACATGTAAAGTCAAAAGGCTTATCAAACGATCTTGTCTAACTGTGCTCATTAGCGGGTGTTCCAAGTGCTTATTATTTTGGGCACGAAGGATTACACAATGTGCTTGTCATTGACTTATTAGGACCCAGTTTAGAAGATTTATTTGACATGTGTTCTCGAAAGTTGACCATTAGAACAGTGGCTATGGTGGCAAAACAAATGGTACACGTCCATGTCTTCATTGACTCCTATTCATTGTCCTTTTAGATTGCTCGTGTACAAAGTGTCCATGAAAGAAATTTAATCTATCGAGACATCAAGCCTGATAATTTCTTGATCGGTCGTCCAGGCACAAAATATGCCAACACTGTCTTTTTAGTCGATTATGGTATGGCAAAGTTGTATCGTGACCCAAAGACAAAGAAGCATATTCCATATAGAGAACGCAGGAGTTTGTCAGGAACCGCTCGCTATATGAGTATCAATACTCATTTAGGAAGAGGTACACAATCTCCCCTAACTTTTCTTTTCTCCTTTGCTTTAACTCCTGTGAATAGAACAATCAAGACGTGATGATTTAGAAGCTTTAGGTCATGTATTCATGTATTTCTTGCGTGGTTCTTTACCTTGGCAAGGCTTGAAAGCGGCCACAAATAAACAAAAATATGAAAAGATTGGTGAAAAGAAGCAGTCGACTTCAGTCAAGGAATTATGCGGTGCATTTCCAGGTAGCGAATACTCATTTAAGGAGTTTTTTTTATATGCTAATGTTATCATCCAGAGGAATTTAGCATCTACCTTCAATATGTCAGAAAGTTAGGGTTTGAGGAAACTCCGGATTATGACTTTTTAAGAGAACTATTTGATAAAGTATTAGAAAGGCTGGGCGAAAAAGATGATGGTATCTATGACTGGATGTTACTGAATGATGGCAAAGGATGGGAGGTAAAGAACAGACAAGATGACTATATAGTAAATCTAAACTCTCTCTCTCTCTCTTTCAGAATCGATTCAAGCAATTAAAAGATGCTCGTGCAAGGCGATCTGGCCATCATCAATCAAAGCAGCAAGTGAAAAAATCAAAGACTCCTGCTGTGAATAATAAAGCAATCGCTGATATGCCAACAACACCTGCATACATCCAAGACCCTTTCAATCAAACAAGAAAAGAAAGGCATGGTCTTTGGAAAGGTCTTGTCGGCTTTATTACTTGTACTGGTGAACATTAATCATAATAATAATCATCAAGATACCCCCCCACCTTTTCTTTCTCGCTTTTTCACATTATTATAGAACTAAACATAAAATCTATTTTTGCTATTATTTGACATGAATTGACTCAAAAAGTTATTTAATGGCGATGGTTGTACTTGGGTCCAAACTGAGTAACCTCTACGTTGACCCCATCTTTCATTTCATCTTTTAGAATTCTTTGCATTATTTCTCGTTTTTTGTCTTCGAACAGGTAAGCTCATGGCATGTCTTTTTCCCAATGTAATTGTTGATATTACGGTGATGCATCACATGTTCTCGTACTTGTCGCTTCAAGTCTGTTTCGATAGTCATATTGGCAAAATATTTGTCAACTCATTCACTTGTACTTTGCTTAATTCGGCTACTTTTATTGTTGGTGGAATAGACAGGTTTTTACATGGCTTCATCGCAGTTGGTTCACCAACACCATAAAATTATTAAAGTGCAGTACTAGAGTGGACTATGAGAAGGCTGCTTCTTTTTGTTGTTGTTTAATTTCTTTTTCTTTTTTTTTTTTTTACCTGACCAGCTTTCTGTCAGGTAAATTCACGCCAAGCAAATGAAGCATTAGAATAAAGTATAAGAAAAGGATTCCTCACATATTTGAATCTAACCATCAATTCAAAGCCACTAGGCTGTTGTTATTTTATTCAGATGCCGCTTAATGGCACATCACCCTCTTCTGTTCAATTTCCAGGTACAAGTTGCTTCTTTAGATGAATGCTATTGTTAGTCATCTTTCTATACATGTCATCTACAGAACATGCAATAATCTATTATTCTATTCACTTGTATCGTCTCATCTTGTTACAGTTGCAGCCCTAGATTTTACTTGAGCTTTTGTTGGTATCTTTTTATTTCATACAATCATAGCTAATGCATCTTGTAGATAGATCATGAAAAAGAGACCAGAAACATGTCACTCCGTGGTTTGCTAAAAGTAGACAAGGTGGAGGATCAAATAAATGATTCAAGCTATTTGTGAAAAACTTGAATTGAAGACAAGAATAAACCAACGCAAAACGCGCTTTTATCATTCTAGTCAACTTTCTTTGCAAAGACCTTTAGCACAGATGTACTTTATTTGGGTTTTACATGTCGCATGGATACTCTCGTAGGATTGCTAAAAAAATAGATGCGGTTTGTTTATGCTACACTGCTTTTTCACAGAATATGAATGGTTGATGTATGCAAACAAAGAGTTTGATAGGCTCATATTCAAAACACGATGCTGTGTGATTGGTTAAACATGTACACAGGAAATGTATTCACTCCCTATTTCTTTATAAACAGTACATTTTTTTCTCATACACTCTTTTTTCTTTCTTTCTTTATTCTCTTCAAATGCAAGGTAAGTCATGTCGTATACAACAATAAAGTCAAGAAGGCTTGTTCATAAATCTATTATGATGAAAAAAGGTTTCCTGTAATGAACATACATGTTCTATATCTTTCTGCCTTCTTTTTGTATTGTTTCTACAAGTCATCGTGTGCCACCTTCTTTAAATTTCGAAGATTGTGGCCACTATTGTAAGCTATGCAAACTAGCATAAGGGCATTGGTAGTTTACGACGAGTTGGAATAGGCAGGAAGAACGGTAAAAAGTATAAACAGTAATGAAGTACACATGATCTTTCTGAATTGCTTTTTCTATAAACACTATTCTTGATTTTATCTCTTTATACATTTCTAAAGGAATTTACTAATCTAATACGTAGTTTGGGTGAAAAGAAGTCCTAGATGTCTTTTGCTGTAACTATAAATTTTTGATAAAAGACATTCACGTCATAAATCTTATTCGCTAAACTTTTGTTGGCCACTCTTTTTTCATCCTGTAAAAGGATATCGTTAATACTAATTGAAAATGATGAGATGTATCAAATGATGACAAAGAGGAAGCAGTGTTATTTATAGCTATCCTAATTTCTTCTTGCATCTTACTGGCTTTGGATAGTGCTTTCTCTCCTTCTCAGTATGATCAGAAGGCTACAGTGCCACTGCAAAGTTAGTGTGTACAGTTAATGTTTAAAAGCAATATGAGTGTTTATCTTTCATCAATGTTTTGAAATCAAATAGTCTTTACGTTCTCATGTTTCATTTCGAACTTTTTTAGGGCTTTCTTTGTGGTAGCTCATAAAAAGCTATAGACCAGTACTCATGAAAGCTTTTAACATAGCTTGAAGAATTATTAAGAAACAGTTGTTTCTGTTCATAATGCAGGTATAGAGAAAGTTGAATAATCGATACTTGATAGATTTTTCTTTACTTTGCAATTTATCTGTTCCTGAAAATTAAACAGCGTAGAACGTTTTAAATTATATTTTAAAAAAAGAGAGAAAAACTGAAATACATAAAACATATCTTGCTATCTCCATTTAACAACAACAAAAACAACGTTATTTGTATTTACGCTTTATTGTGATAAAAACAGTTTTATTCACTTGTCATTTTCTCAATTTTTTTTTACCAAATCTGGCATTTTTCAGCAGGATTCATGGGCTTTGTGTCTGGACACTGAAACGCTTGGGCAAACTCAACATTATTTTGAACAGCACCGTTGACCCTGACACTTGCAGGAGAATGAACATCGGTACGAACACGTTGAACAGACATCTCGGGACGCATATTGGAACACCAGACTCGACCAAAGTTGATGAAAAACAGCTGTTGAGGTGAAAACTTTTCAAGGCCAGGCAAGGTTGCTTGGCCATCCAGTGTTTTCTGCATGGCCACATAGGCGGCTCGAAGACCCCCATTGTCAGCCAGGTTCTCACCGAGTGTCATCTTGCCATTCACGGGGTATTTGGCCTTATCGGGACCTTCGATGGAGAAGCCGTTGTATTGACGAATGAAGCATTGGGATTTGCCTTCAAATGCAGCCGAGGTCGCTTCTGTCCACCAAGAGTTCAGAAGGCCTTCACCATCGTAAAGTCGGCCAGAGTTATCAAAGGCGTGCTAGATGTGTCTGGTTAGCTCAGGGAAATGGGATGGATACAATCGTTTCTATTACAGTTATCTCATGGCCAATCACTGCACCAATTCCACCATAGTTAAGGTAACTGGGTAATTCCGTATTATAAAATGGTGATTGAAGAATACCAGCGGGAATGACAATCTTTTTTTTTTTTTTTTTTTTTTTTTTTTTTTTTTTTTTTTTTTTTTTTGAGTAAAAAGAAAAGATGAGCAAAACAAAAATCGATTATTTTTGTACTTCTTACCTTGTTGAAATTAGGAGAGTAGTAAGCATTCACTTCATGCGGATTCATGTACCATTCATCCTTATTCACTTTCTTTCCTACATTACTCCATTCTTTTTTGAAGTAAGCTTGGTAGACAGCAATTTGATTACCAAAGTAATCATTGCCGTTCACTTGCATATCAGAATAAAATTCAGAAAGAGAATCAGGAGAGCGATCATCTGGACTAATGATACTGTAGGCTTCCTGATGTCCAATCTTCTTCACCTAGCATTTTTTTTTGTTTGCATCAGGATACGCATACTCCTTTCGAAAAGCGTTTCTTGTTACCTTTTCAATAGCACGGGTACGGGTCTCTACATCCAACCATGTATTCTGTTCCAACCTTTCAGTCCAAGCCGACAAAATATTATCAATAAACGTAGCGACCTGCTTTCGCTGTGGTTCACCACCAAATGATCTCATCACAAAGTATCGACCGAGCAATTGTCCAAAGGCAGCGCTTGTGTTTGCCACACACTCACGTCCACGGGGCTTGGCCTCTGTAGCTCCACTGGTCAGCATACCGATCGTGGACCGATAGAGATCCCGAGTGACTCGATCAACATTACCAATGTTGGATAAAATGATCTTGATCGTGAAATATTCGCGAATGGCCTGTGTGGATGCTCCATCAGGACGAGTCTCACTCTGAAGTAGCCAATCGGTCAATTGCTGCATGAACTTGGGCGCAGTGACAATGATATTCTCTGGTAAGCTGACATCATTCGGCGCAAAATGACGTAGGATGCGGAACCAATCTGCAACTGGGTACTTTTGATGAAACTCGGTGGTGGACATGGGGTTGTAAATGGCTAGAGGATCCTGAAGTTGATCACTAAACGAGTCCATACGAAAGATGAGCGATTGTACTCGTTGGATGGTTATAAAGAAACTTACATGGGAAGAGTAATACTCGCAAGCTGTGTCTCAAATTCAACAAATCGATCCACCATGGCTTCAATGTCTACCGAACCAAGTGCGTTGAGCTTGTTCTCCGTCATCTTTTGCAAACGCAGGTTTGCATTCTCATCTCCGTTCGTGTCACCCAAAATAGAAGAGACCACAGAAACAAGTCCTTGACGGTATTTTTCCATAATGCCCGGCTGACTATAATATTCCCGAGAGGGCAAGGTAAGACCTGGTTGGTTGATAAAGATTGTATATTGATCCGGATGGCGGTCATCTACGCCCACTCCAATGGAGACCAAGTGTTCAACACCTTGCATATTTAACTCGATCAACGCGTTCGTCAGCACACGGACATGCTGAGGACTGAAGCGCTGATCAGAAAATGACTCTGGAGAATAACCCAGGGTGGTGAACATACGGGCGATGGAAGGAAAGATGGGCGTAGGACCGAGGTGATTAATTGCAGTTTCATCCATACATGCGTTATAATACATCTTTAGTTTATTGAAATTGACACGGTCTTTTTCCTTTTGTGTGTCACTGAGAAAGCTTGGATCAAGGTTCACACCAACCAGAAGATCATCATAATTACCCTCGAGTAATTTTTGAAGACTATCCAAATTAGCATTGTTCAAATCAGTAAAGGTACCAACACCTAAAAATGATAAAATAAGCCCTGGAAAGATTCGACGTGCGCTTTTTGCTACACAGTTTCACTTGCCTGATTCAGAGGCCGGAATAGTATGGTTATTGGCCCATCCACCACCTAAAAAGTACATACACATAGATATTAAGGAGGGGTTTATTTTACAAACAAGATTTAAATTTACAAGTATATTGGTAAAAATCGCTGCAGGGATCAATATTGACATTCAAATCATTCAAAATGGAAGTGGCTGCAGTTTGACAAGCGTGAGAAGTACAAACACTTGTGGCACGGGCCATGAGTTGAGCTGAATTTGTCGAGAGACCGCCGGGCATTTTGTATGTAGCACACAAAAAGAAAAGTAAAGGAAAAAAAAATATAGTAAAGCAAAAATAAAACAAAAAAAGACAATTTAAAATAAAAAATAATACTATGGCCTAGTTTAATAAGCAACTACGGGCGCTTTTACATATACGTGTAGGTAGAGAGGAAAAACGGACAGACTGATGGTAACTTTTTTGTACCAGGTTTGTATTACAATAAATGACGTCTGTTCTCTCCAGGCTTTAATGACAGAAATTTCTTCACTGGTTGAATTTGAAAATGGTCTTTCGCGTCTTCATATGTGATCTTTTTCCGTCATTTTTTCTTCTTTCTTTCTAATTAAAGAAATTCACCCTTTTTTTTATAATACGCTTGAAATAAGCTTTTTTATATAACTATATATACCTCTGTACATACAACAAGCTTAGAATGAGCACCGACACCAAACTTATTCTTAGTCTAGTCAACAGAATAGTAGCTAGAGTAAACATATCATGCATTCAATAGTATCCAATAGCTCACAAATTATCTAATAGCTATCTAATACAACAGACGTTGAGAATGACTCTTTGCAACACGATCCTTTAATTCAGCAATCGTAATTATACAAAAAAAACTTGACATCTTTACTAATCTCACTAAATCTTCACTTTTTTAACTATTTACGCGCCAAAAGAGGTATAAAGCGCCATTAAAGCACATATTTTTTTTATTTCAACTCATATATGATCATGTATAGTGGCGGCTTTGATTGAACTTTCAAAATACAGAATGTCAACCATTGCAATGGCAATTACCAATATGCTTGAAACCATGTCCCAGGTATTACTAGCAAAAAAAAAAAAATACAACAATCTTATCCAATTTATTTTTCTTGCTTAGACTACACCTCTTTCTAAACATGACGATACACCCAACTCAGGTTTCCAACCTCAGCTTTTCATGCTCCGTATACTAGCCGCCTGTATGCAACATCATTGGAAACATCATCAATCAAAACGAGAAAAGGCAAAGCGACGACCTGCTCTTCAACGAAGTGATGCTGTAGGATTACCCGAGGGATTATCGCTCGCAGACCCCCCTCAGCTGGACGAATCGCTTGCAAAGCATATCATACACGTCATCTCTCGTATTCTATCTCAAGTTAGTTCATTGGAAGATCGTGAACAGCATGGGTTTGTAGTAGCCAATGAGTCTAAAAGTGTAGTAGATTACAGGCCTGGTTTTGCGGATATGCATCAGGCATCCTGTCGAGTGTTGGCCTATGTGAGTGCTAGTAATTGGAATACGACATTTAGCATGTTTCGATCTAGAATCTTGCATTTAACTTCGACTTCAGAGGAAAACCCAGAAGTGGCAGATATCGTGATGCTTGAGTGTGCATCATTAAATTCGAAAAGGTTAAGCATGGTTTTGACAGGTAATGAAAAAAAGTGGTAAAGAAAAAGAAAAAAAGTAATTTTATACGGAGCTGAATATTTAGAGTTGTGTGCGTCTGCCTTGCATTTGAAAAAACCGGTGCAACAGTGGATAGCTGTAGCCCTTCGAAAGGCTATTTGGAACTGGATCGAGAGTTACACGTCTGAATTTATGTCACTGTGTCATAATCAAAGAAGGCTAGAAGGATCACCTGAGATATTATTTGACATATTCAATTCATTAGCTGATACAGCCAAGAAGAAGGCAGTCTTTTGGCCAGCTCAAACCATGTTACTTGTGCTTTGTCCAGACATTATGTTTTCAACTTCTATTGTTGGAGGAAACGCGTACAATAAGAAGGTAAATCACAAAGCACGTAGACATCATCTCATTTGTTCCTAGGCAGCCTTTTTGAGTGCACTAAGTAAAGCAATGAAAGGAGATCGTATGGGAGAATTGGCTGCGATATGTTATGTAGATTTATGTCGAGCCGCCACCTATGTTTCAAAAGATGAGATGACAGCGATTCGTCAAATTGTACCAGATGTTGAAAATGAATTGATTGATAAATTATTTGATCCTCACCGTTACCTCAGTGCAGAGGACAAGACCAATAGCCTAGGTGTATCTATCGACTACCAGCGTCTCATGGCCGATTGTATTGTAGCCATGTTTCGGTTGGATGTCGAAAGAACGGTCAGCACCTTGATCCCTCTCTGCTTTGAGTTTACTGCTCCCACTATCTTTAAAGTCAGTGTGGTCAAGGCCGCAGTGATAATCGCTTCCGAAGAAAATCAACTGCCCTGGATTGCCTCCATATCGGCTCTTCATGGCCCACTATGTAGTCGCATTCGTACCTTGTTTTTGGAATATTATCAGAGTGAACTTCGAGAAAAATCAGATACGTCTAGTCAATCTTCACGAAAGGGAGGATCACGTTTGAAAAAGGAGGTCAAGACGGCCTCATCTGAGCGACTTGAGTTGATTTTGGATGTCTTGCACTTGTACCAGACTGATCCACAGCTTGCTATATTAGTATATAAAAAAGAACAAACCCCCTCTTTTGACCAGCTAACTTTTCCTTGAACGGTGTAGGGTGATGACACAGATCGATATGAACAGAATGCTGCAGTAATGGTAGCCATAACAAGATATTTAAGTGATGCTAGTTTATCTGTGAGAGAAGCTGCTTCGGATTGTTTAACCAAACTTCACGCACCAGATTATATTCTTTTATGGGGACCACCCAATCGTTTTATGGAATTTTTTTGGAAGATATCATCTGAAGTGCAATACACTTTAGCTAAACAGCTTCTTTTGGAAGAGAAAGATCAGGCATTAAAAATCTTACTGGAGCTTTTGAAACGCTTACTGACATTACGCAATCAATTCCTGGAGTGTCACAGTGATGTGACCTCACGAGGGATTGATATAAGAGAAAGGTGGCAAGCCTCTGTGGCACTGGAGGTAGCTCTGCTTGTCTTGCTCTGTTCATCAGACACGAGCATTTGTACTTTGGCGATTGAATGCTTTGGTTTGCTCTGTAACGAGGTGCGCCTGACGGAGATTTTAGATGATTACCAGCCTTCATCCACAACGATTGTGCAAAACATAGGATGCTATACAGAGCTCACCCATCACGCAGCCGTCGTCACAGGTCGAAAATCACAGCAGCGACGTATACGTGGCTCGTTGCGTACAGCCAATCCAGGTTCGCCTGGTCTGTCTGCCGCATGGGAGGAGGTCTGGAGGCGCTGGAAGCGAATGACCCCCTTGGTAGTCCGCTCATGCGAGGAAATGCGCGAGGAAAGCTCAGAGCCCAACAAAAAGACAGGCTGGCACGATAAACTTCGAAACACTCGGCATATATCCAGTAATGTACTGTCATTACCCGTGGATGAAGACCGGTCGGCCGAATGGCAAAATTACGCTGGGTTTTTGGCTGCTCTTGGCGGTGTCTGTTTGATGACGGCCCAGAATGAAGAGTTTACGTCGAGTCAGTCTAGCTCTACAAACAGTTATTGCCGTTCAGATTCGGCCGCCATGGTTGAGCAATTTGTAATGAAAATGGTTGAGCTCCTGGCCTGTGATAACTTGATGGTTAGAGAGTGGGTAAGAGAAATATTGGGCAACGACCTGTCATCTGCATTGTATCATATCTTGTTTCGAGACTTGGAAGCGACCATGTCAAACGGCTTCTCTCAAGAAAACAAAAATGAACCTATCTGTAGTTCACGCTACGCGCTCTTTGTGGAGCAGACTGTGTCAGTCCTCAAGCTTATCTTGGATCGGACGACGGATAAATCGGAAAGCCTATTTGTGCTTGACTTTAGTACTCTGATTAGGCTTTGCACGTTTTATGTAAATAAGCTACCCAATGATACTGGATCGATGAAGATGAAGATTAAGCTATGCCAGCTCATTGAGGTCTTGATGACCAAAAAGGACAGGATCATCCTAAGGCAAGAATTTAGACTGAGAAATAAATTACTAGAAATTATTACTGAATGGACAAGTGATTATTTGATTACAAAGGCAAGCTTTTCATGAAGGATATTTTTTTTTAAGAAAAAACTAATACTCAATACTTTTTTTTTTCTTTCTAGAAGTCATACTTGGGATCTCAATCTTCTTTTACTGAATCGTCTCGACTAGATAAACTACAGCAGGATCTGGATCTAGCTTGCTTAAAGACAATAGTTGCTTTACTTCATCAATTACCGCTTCAACCATTAGAAGCACCTCAGGAATCAAATGCAATGGCAGCCAAAAGTAGGATATTTTTCAAGTATTTTACTTATTTCTTCAAAATTCTGAACCGATGTCGTGTCACTGAAGTAAGAAAGGAATGGTTGTTTTTACTTTGGCACTTATTTTTTCTTTTTTATAGATGAATTCACTTACTCGATCTCGAGGTAGTCTAGATTTTAGAGCAGTAAGTTATGAAGGACCTATTGAAATATACCTTTCTGATTTATGTAATTAGAATTCTGAACTGGCTCCTTTGAAAAACTATACTATTCTTGCGCTGTCCAACATGTTGAGCGCTAATGTGGACGCTGGCCTAAAGTATTCTTTCTCGATGGGTTATCATGAAGATAATAATACTCGTACAGCCTTTATGGAAGTTTTATCAAATATTTTGAATCAAGGAACCGAATTTGAAACTTTAGCAGAAACTGTGATGACTGATCGATACGAAAAATTGATTGATGTAAGAAATTCTATATATATAAAAAGACATTTAATTTTACGCGTTTCTAATTGAATATAGATAATTGTTTATTCTGATTTGAATATAACCATGTCCCTTTGTGAAATTTGTCCTTCGGCAAAAATAGATAACATTGCTAGCGTATTGTTAGCATGCTACGCCTCAAGAAACAAGACAATGCAGTTATTTAAGATAGTCATTCAGAAAGAAGTCGAAACAACAGGTAAAAAGACTATGGCTATTATTTGAATTCAAGCTTAGCAATCGTTTCTAGACAACGAAACTGATCTTTTCAGACGAACGAGTATAGCTACTCGCTTACTTTCTGCTTATGCTAGGGAACAAGGAAGTGAATACATGAGAGCTGTACTACTTCCTGTGTTCCAGAAGCTTTCCGAGCTACCACGAAAAGAAAAAAGCTTTGAGCTGGACCCTACCAAGCTATCACCGGGCGAGGACATCCAACAGAACAAAAAGAACGTTACCTTAGTTACTGATCTATTATTACAAGCGATCTGTAATTCAGTCGACTTGGCCCCACTCTCATTTCGAGAAATCTGTCACACAATCGTTACTTCTGTTCGCGAGAGATTTCCAGAGGTCAAGTATACAGCAGCTGGATCCTTTATCTTTCTCAGATTCTTTTGTCCAGCAATTGTCTCTCCCGAATCTGTTGGCCTCTTGAAAAATTCCAGTTTGATCTCTCGGGAGATGCGTCGTGGGCTCTTAATGGCGACCAAGGTGATTCAAAACTTAGCCAACAATGTTTTGTTTGGAGCGAAGGAGACATATATGATTGCTTTGAACGATTTTTTGACAGATAATATATACAAGGTTGCTACCTTTTTGCGGGAGATATCCACATGTTGCGATTCAACTGATAGCATAGTGGAAGATTACAAGCTGAACGATGAAGATTATATACGATTACACCATGTCTTGACTGACAACATGGAACATCTCTCAAAAGATTTGGCTACAAGGCGATACAAACCTGTACATGACCTAGAAACATTAACTGCCCTGAAGCGCGAGTTTGATAGGTTTGCCAATATACTTGCACAACTCGGAAGACCTCCTCAGATGCCCAAGAAGAAATCAGTATCATCCAAGGATTACGTCTATGCGGCTTCAAATCAATTATATGCAGATTTTATGCGACGTAATAGTGATCGAGGTGTAGAATCAAGTGGGTTGAAAAATGTGTTTTATGAAGGGGGTGTTTCAAAATCTGCAAGACCTGTATTTTATCTAATTATGCGCCATATTCAAGTTGATAGTATTGATCTCGAGTTGCTTGTTTATCATATCATTTGCGTAAACTTTCCTTTTTTTTATACATGTGCTCGTCATTCATTTGCTTTGTGTATAGACGCTAGAAGCAAATACCAATGGACCTTTTGAAATTTTAATAGATTTTACACTATTTTGCAAAGATAATGAAATACCAGCACAATGGTTCAACCAATTCATGCAATTGGCATCAGAACATATTATAGATAATATCAATGCTCTTCATCTGTACAACCCAAACTCCTATCTCAGGACCTATTTAAAGAAAACACAGTTTAGCCCCATACCACACAAGCTTTCCAAAAGGATGTTTTTTGCAGTAACTCTTACTGAGCTTCAGGAGCATATTCAAACATCTGAAATAAAACTCCCTGATTCAACACGTAAGTTTATCTTTTTTTTTAATAATCAAAGGAAATAAACTCATGTTCTATTCTAGTCGGTCTTGAAACAGATCCTAGTGCCGTTTTCTTTCCGGTCCATAAAATAATACAATATAAAACAAGTATACCATTGACAATGAAGGTAAGTGCGGAGTACGTTCAGATCATGACGGTTCGCAAGCAAGAAATTATCTATGGCATCCAAACTATTTTAAACGATGTGTACCATATTTCAGACATTGAACAAGTCACCTTAATTCAGCACGATTTACAAGGCACAGAATCTGCAAATGAATTTGGCTTTAAAACTGCTCGAGATAGTTCAATCATCATATTTAGCTCACCCAAAAGGGAAACTATTATAAATGTAAGTCTGCTGTAAAAGAGATATGAGATAGTGTTTAATAGGATATGTAGACAATTCGTCAAAGTAAACGTCGCTATGAGTCTTCTCAGCCAACGACCATCACAGAACGTACGATACGCCCAAATGACGTGCCTGGAAGATTGTTAAACATGGCGCTTCTCAATCTTGGTAGCAGTGATCCTAATCTAAGATTAGCTTCCTATAGACTGCTTTATGCATTAACAAGAGCATTTAATTTCGATGTTGATAAGCAGCTACTGGATGCAAAAGGTAAAATGCTTGATATGCAAAACTGTCCTCTCTTTTTAAATTTTAGTTTAGATCTTTGCCTTCCAGCAAACAGTACAGATTTTATTGTTAATATTAGTGAAAGGATCGCAGCAAAGGAACCAATGTTAACCCTTGAATTTTTGAATGAATGCGTCATGGGTTATACTAAATCAGAAGAAGCCACAAGGTATCTCGTTTTGCTTTACATGATGCCATGGCTCTCCAATCTGTCTTATTATTGTGGAAATTCGGCCACGAATACTGTAAAGATAAAAGAAATTTTAAGACAATTGGTTGATTTAACCATAAATGGAGAAGTAACAACAAGTCAGCACAGACAGTAATATGTAAATCTCACCTCTTTTTTTTTTGTGTATAGATGACAAAACTAGTTCAAGCAAAAATTTGGAAAGCAATTGCAAATGTGGATGATATCCTCAACATGGTAATTGATACATTTCTTAATATTGCTTTAGAGCACGGCATTGGATCTCGTCAAGCAGAGGTCGTAGCGGATACGTTAGTAACTCTCTCAAATGTGACCATTCGCTCCAAGCTCATAGCCTTCTTACGCCGGGTGCTCAACCGTACTTCATTCAATCCGACAAGATCTTTGACGGATCATGAGACTTGGCCAGAGATTGCGATCCTTGTTCGATTTCTTCTCATGATTTCCTTCAATAATCGCGGTCCGCTCAGACGTATTATGTCCGAGATCCTCAATGTCGTCACACTGATGGCAGGTATTGGGCCAACTTTGGTACGAGCCTCCGTACATGGTGTTATTATTAATTTGATCCAATCCCTCTGCACGCGTATGCCTCTTCCAGCAGCCAATGTTAAAAAGCTTCAACTCATCTTGACCGAATTATCAGATTCCAAAAGTCGATTACTTTTTGGCTTAAATCGAACTAATGCAAATGCGTTTGCGATTGCATCAGAAACTTTGAACGATACTGTAGAGCCTATTTCACTCAACTCAGTAGAGATTATTGTTTCTAAATTATCTGAAGTGATGAATATATCTGCCCCAAATACAGGTTAGAGAAGAAAGGTGGAGTAGGGAAAAAAGGGATGGTACTGATGTATTAATAGACATATTAAATTACTGGAGAGCTAGATGGATGAGCTTAGTGACCAGTACCGCATTCCAATTTAACCCAGCGATTCAACCAAGATCATTTATCATTCTTGGTTACTTGGGTAGAGAAGAAATTGATGATGACCTACTCTATCAGATCTTGGTAGCCCTTCGCGGTGCACTGGCCATCTTTAACGAATCAGATCCTAACCTTGTGGTCAGCATCATGATGTGTCTCAAGAATCTGGTTGAAAATTTACCAAGCGACTCTATCTATTTACTTCAGCTCTTTTGGATCGCTGTGACCCTCGTTGAACTCAATTCACCGTCCATCTTTGCTACTGCTCTTGAACTTCTCGAGGCTGTCTTTCGATCTCTGGATGTCCAAGGGTTCTTTATAAGCAGCCGAGTATCTGAAGTCTTATTGACCGCTCGTGCACCCATAGCTGATATTGCTCAACAACTAGATGGATTATGTGGCGTGAATTTCGAAAGCCATTTCTCGTTTGCTATTGCGGGTATTATGATGAAAGGGATGCGATATAGTGATATGAAGATGACAATTTATAACTGTCTTTATACGTTTTTGAGTATCGAACGTAAACAGCATGAAAAGGGAAATGAAGTAGTGACAGAAAAGATAAATGCAAGTATTTTGGGCTATATGACCGCACTCTTGCCGATGGCTGCCAAGAATGATGCTGTTGATGACTTGCTCAAATTGGCAGGTATTTCAGAGAATGTAGGACCTGATAGAAAGACGTATGAAGGCATATTTGATAAATTGGATGTGCCTGATAACATTACAGCCTTGCTTGTCATCTCATTATTGGCTACCATGAATCTTGCTGTTGATACTGAATCTGAAAGGTTGTTTATTTATGGCCTTTTATCAGAAGCAGCTATATCCATACCAGAAGTATTTGTTCTAATGTAAGCGAAGCTATTCTTTATAGTCATGAAAGACTAACCTCTCTTTTATTATTAAATCAGTTATGATTCTCTTTTACCAAAAATGAATCAAATTGTAGTTAACAGTCAAACAAAACCCTTGCTTGAATGCGTAAAGTCAATCCTAGTCACTGCATGTTCTAATCCTTCGTTTTCGAATCCAAAAGATACTTCACAGAAAGCTTTATTAGATAAAGTTGGATTTTCTGCTTTATGTGATTCTACTTTTGGAGTAGCAACCTCAAGTAGTTTAAAAAATACGAAATTAGCAAGTGAAATTATCGAACGAATAATTTCTTGAATAATAAAAAAAGCGCTCTTTATGCATTTTTTTTTTTCTTTTTATTCTTCAATGACAGCAGAACAAAAACGAAATAAATTATCAGGAAGCCAAGATCTACTAACGTACTTTAATCTTTTACCAATATACAATAAAGTGGTTAAGCCTTATCCACCAACTGATCGAGCATCTGGTTTAAATCCTACATTATTTCCTTACATTTCAGATCTACCTGGTAAAAAATAAATAATTAGTACGAAAACGATTGGATTCAATAATGATTGCAAAAAGGAAAATTGGAATTTGAGCCAGATGGCTATATGCTCGGTTTAATAAGAGATCCACAAGCAGTTGAAAATGGACCCGACATCAAACCTTTAGATTCAGAAACATTAAGAGACGCATTTTCTCTACGGGAAGGACCTATTCCAGGAGTAAAAAAGAATGATTTAAAAGACGTTTCTTTTTTCTAAAAAAACATGTCTATAGTTTGATGCCTCCGTTCTAGGAACAGATGATGCCACAACAACTGAAGGAAATTATGAAGGAACACAAGGTATAAATAAAAACAAAGGTGTTCCCACACATGCATTAAATGACAGAACACAATAGGTGAAGGAGAACATGACGGAGAAAGAAGACATAAAAAGAAGGTAAATACAGAGTTTTTTTTTTAAAAAAAAGAAAGTTCTAAGCTCTTTTATTACTATAGAAAAAGAAGAGACACAGCCATGATGAAGAGGGACACATACACAGTGAACATAAAAAGAAAAAAAAGAAAAAGAGAGAAGACTTTGTTGATATTTAACGTGTGTCTAATCAATTCTAATAAAAAAGAGAAGGGTATAAAGAATTCAGATAAGCTTAAACAGTTATTTCACAAAGAGGTGCATCTGGTGAACGAGCTACGATCGCATTTCGTCGTCTTAAAGCATAAACAGGCAAATCAATGGTATCCCCACTGTCTAAGGTTAAAGTTGCTTTTGTGCTTGGACTGTCCTTTGCCCAATGAGCTATACAAGCAGCAGTTAAATATTGTACAGTTTCCTGTTCTGAAACAATAGAAAAGCGGTGATTGTAGTCAAAAGAGGCACGATTACCACTATTCATTCTGTGTGTTGTATCAAGAATGAGAAAGCAAAAAAAAAGGAAAGGGAGAGAAAAAAAAGTTGTTTTTTTATACGAAACTTTGTGCAACTTTGTCTATTTTTGTATTACACAAAAAAGTTTGTTCACTTGAACGTCGTCGCTGGAGAATTTTCTTTACTTTACTGGTATCTCTCTCAAATGTGTATTCGTTGTACATTCTATAAAGATTTGAATTTACATCTTTCAATTCAAGTCGCACAAAAGTTTTTTTTTATTTACTTGCATCATTTGCCAACAATGTAAATAGAATCATAGTCAATAAGCAGCAGGTCCTTTGTCCAGAATAGCCTAACGCTGACCCTGTAATCAGCCATATTTTTTATTATCTGAATTAAGCTTGTTTGCTAAAATGTTTCGTTCCTGAAAGCAATATACATTTAGGGTTGCTATTGAAATAAAAATAACTTGGTTATCATAACGAGATCAAGATGAACTAAGCCCTCTTTTACTACTTAAGCCGCTGCCAAAGGAAGAACCTCAGTTCTCCAGAAGCGAAAGACAGGACTTGTAGGAATTTATAATAAGCCAAAGGCTAGCATATTTTATACTAGAAACATTGAATGGTTTAGAAACACACTACGACAAACAATTTAAGGACATCTATCAATCAAGATGGCCACAATTGAAGATAAATAAGGAAATAAAATTCAACCCGATTTCTACTTTTTGCTCTTATGCAAGTATATGAAGGCGTTGCGAAAGGAAATTAAATTGGAGATTTGTACTGGGAACTATAAAAACGATATTGTTTGCATAAGTGAAAGAGAAACGCTATCATGAAATGATTTGAAAATTATTCCTAGTTTTACTGGTTTATGTTCTTAAGTGACCAAGTAGAAAATTATAGACTACAAATAACTCTAAGGATCACAATCTATGTATTTCAATGTGGGCAAGAGCAGCAGAATAGAACAAAATACACAATTAAACGCCTTATCGCTTAATAATCAAGACCACAGACGGTCAATTTACTTATAAACAAGTTTCGAATCAGTACCATGGTACAAGCTAAACAAAAGATCAATCAAATGTTTTGATTTTAATATACTTATTGTTATAAAGAATTATCAATGGCATCTCTTTTTTTTTTTTTTTTTTTTTTTTTTTTTGCTTTCAGTAAATCAATCATTTTCAAATTAATTTATATTGTTTATACTGAGGCTTTAAAGTAACAATTCTGTACATATTTTTTTTCCTTTTAAGTCTTTTCTGTTTTTAAACATCTTTTAAAAATCAAATGGTAGAGACGCTAGATAAAATAACTTGTATGGAAGGCCACATGATAGAATATCTCAAATTAGTAACGATCACTTGAATTCCATGTTTATTGGTTAAAAATTCTCTGTAATAAAAGCAGAATGCTGTCCACCTGCAGCCACTTGCAAAATATCGACAAACATCGTATGACTGCACTTTACTAAGCAGGGAGTAGGTTCATTTTGATCACTTCTATTACCAATAGCATGACCAGAATTAAAACCCCAACTGAATACTTCACCACAGGCTGAACGAGCCAAAACAAACTCAGGTCCAGCCGAGATCCGTGTCACGGTCTGTGACAAGGGGACCTTGGTGGGTTGCGGAATGTAGAAGCTATGGGTTGATCCAACCGGATGAACCTTGAGATGATCGATCGTATGCCTAGAGAGACCCAACTGACCAGCATCGCCACGGCCAAAGGTGTAAACATCCCCTTTTAACGTAAGGATCACAGAGAAATGCTCACCGCCTTGCACACTGGCGATTGTGCCAAAATGCTCTGGCAAGGGAACACGAGTGGGCTTGAAGATAAAGCTGTCATCGACATCCACGCACTGTCGATAGTTATTCAGGCCCCAGGCATACAATTCATTATTGTGAGTGACAGCCAAGGAATGGTACGAGCCTGCGCCAATCATCTTTACATTTTTCAAACCTACCGAGTCACAGCAAAGCGAAGCCTTTGGACGACGAGGTAGAGTATAGCGACCTAATTGACCCTGGCCATTGTAGCCCCAAGCATAGACACGACCGTTGCTGCACAAAGCCAAGGAGTGATTTGCACCAGAGGCGATGTCGATCACAATCTTGTCTTTCAAAAATGGATAAAGAAGAGGCTCCTTCTGATGCTGTATGTCCTCTGCGAATCCAAAGGACCCATTATCCCCACGATACGTTCCCCAGCTGTAGACATTTCCCTGTTCAGAAAGAGCTAAAGTCGCGTTATCACCGCAGGCAATCTTGACAAACTTGATATCGTTGCAGTCAATCTTCAAAGGCACGGCTTCTTCACCAGCACGGCCCAAGGCTTGCTCATCATTGCAGCCCCATGAATACAACTAGATAAAAATGAAGTTTAACCAATCATACTTTATGATTTTCTGTGCCAAGTCGAACGCTTACGTTTCCTTCACTGTCCAACGCAACAGAATGCATACCACCACAAGCAATATCTACAAAGTCTTTGCTCCTTAAAGATTCAAGAAGGACCGGCGAGGTTTTCTCTTCGACATCTTCTATACCCAGCTGTCCAGCATCGTTTGATCCGCAAACAAATACTTTTCCTGTCAGCATGGGACGCATCAAATAGGTGTGTCGTAAATGATGTGGTACTTGACGAGGCTGTCGACGACGCCTTGCTTGCTTTATGTTTGCCATTGTGTATAATTTGAAATGGACTTTAGAGAAAGGATGCTTATTTATATTAAATTGAGCCATCGGTAGCTATTTGTTTGTTTTGCCCTATGGCTTTTTTTCTCTTTATTATATCATTGTTGTCCAAAGAGACAATATGCCCAGGAAATTGTTTTAAATTCGAGATCATACGCTCACTGAAGAGACTCAAATAAGTCAAGTGGGCAAATAACACTCTTTGTCAAAAAGATAGACACTGTTGCCCAAAGTCAAAATAAAATGGGTTCATGTTGAAGGCAAAGATTAAAGTCATAAAGAAAAGCGTAGGAAAGGAAAATTACGATAATAAAAATGTAGACAGACTTTGCCAGGTCGAAATTTTTTTTTTTTTTTTTTTTTTTTTTTTTTTTTCCCATTATCAAGAAATAAGGAAGGAATTTTTTTTTTAATTTAGCAGAAATATAATGACCTACTCTTTCTGTACCTCATTCTGCTTCATCTCATAGATGCGTTTTTTAATGAATGCTCATTTTCTCAGTTGCTGCATCTTCTAATGTCATGTATCCAAAGTTAGTTATTCAATGCCTCATTCTCTTCTTTTTGTGGCGCATCTGAGGAAAACCCTCAGAGTACCTAAAAATTGCCTTTTTGACAACATTTTTATTCAAATCTTATTTTTCTTTGCCCAGTTAGAGTAGGATGAACCAAAGACAAACCTGAGGATTGGTAGATTTTCAATTCAACTTTTCATAATAAATAGCAAGACGATGAATCAAGGTTTCATTTGAAATCTCAGCTCGTTGTACCATCTCATTCTTTTTTCACTTTTTCGCAAGTTGATAAAGGACACTTTTCGATAAGTTGATGAGATAGTCATCGATTCAGTGAAGAAATGAATCAAACCAGTCGGCTTGTGTACAAAAGGATCTAAAACTTTTAGTATTGTATAACAACGGATTCGAGATCTTGAGTGGTCTATACAACTTCAATAAAAGAGAACATCTAGGCTGACGAACATGCCACAGTTTACTGGAAATCTTTGCTAGAAACATCCATCTGTGTCTGTAAGGTTTGGTATCTTTGGTATATAGTGAAAATATACACAGATGTAGTAGTACAGTATACATGAACCTTGTTCATAATCGGCTTTCCTATTAAGAAGTGATACAAAAAGATTCTTGATTGCTTCAAGAGCTTCTATAATATAGATTAGCTAAAGTACATAAAGCATTTTCATTCGTATGAATCACAAGTCACTACCAAGATATTGTTTTATCAACAAAAAGGCACAAATCACTATTGACTTCTGCACAAATTTCTGAAGGCTTTCATGAAATAGCAATAGTATACAAGCAAAGGAAAGAAGCTTAAATGCGTGTATCACAGAATGCTTCAATCTCAATCCTTAATCACACATAGAATGCCTGTGTTTTAAGTATGTTCAAAGTCTGAGAACTTTTTTTTTTTTTTTTTTTGTTCACTGTTTATAGCTTTAACGCAGAAAAAAGGTTTGTTCCTCAATCTAGAAGGATGGAATATGGTATAAATCAAAGTCGAAGCTGATATTCGATAAAGATAGCAAGCCAATGACTTTAGCACAAGAAGAGACAATAGTAATTCAATCCACACAAGATGGAAACCACACTACAACTTGTGCAAAAAGAGAATTTCATGATGAGAAAGACTCTACTTACTGGCTACCAAAGGATGAAGATGAGCAAAGACGATTGACGGGGGTAAGTGATTGATGAATCAAAGTATAAGCCAACTGACCTCTGAGGTCATCCAGCAACATTTTGCGATCAAAGAATTATTTGGCGGGTAATAGGATCTAATGTTGAAACCTCACTTGATCTAAACGAGCCTTTGTTTGTCTACAGAAACGTATTGAGCAGTGTTCGGAAATCGATGGATTTTGAAAAAGGTGTTTCTGTTCTGGACATCGGTTGTGGATCAGGCATTTGGATCAAGGTCAGTGCAAACTACCCTACAATTGACGCCAAAGTTAACATGGACAACGGCATCCCACACAGGACATGATCCGTGACTATCCAAACTGTACCTATCATGGCTGTGATATTGTCGATGCCACTCGCAAGCTCCTAAGATGCGATCAATTTCATTTTAGTTATGGCAATGTCGTAAAGGGCCTCCCGTACGCGGACGATACGTTTGATTTTGTTCACATGAGGCTTTTAGTGTATGCTCTTCGTGCAGAGGAATGGCCAGTGGCTATACAAGAAGTCATCCGTGTGGTCAAGCCGGACGGAATGATACAGTTGTATGAGGGTGGGCTTGAGGTACATGAGGCACATTCTGTAAAACGTGAACTTAATTAGGATTGATAGATACCCAATGATACTTCTGTTTACTACAAGTTTGCAAACGCAGGCAAGTTTTTTTTTTCTATTTACTGTCTTTATAAAATGAATCCATGTAATTAAAAAAAAACAGTGACCACTCTCTCTGTCTCAAGAGGACAGAATCCACGTATTGCTTGGGAATTGGAAGACTTGGTTTCAACGATGGATAAAACAAACATTCTACAGGTTGAACAAGTCCACTGTCAATTGAGCAAGTATATGTAGATAAAAGGCTCACACTAATTGACATTCGTTTTTTGATAGATTCTAGCGCAGATACTTCAAAAACATTCATCTGGGTCATGCTCGAGCTAGCCAAGGGCGCTTTTTCCTCTTTAGGGCCCATCATAGGATTAGATAAAGAACACAGTCTTTTGGATTTCTTGAATGAACTTGAATATTGCATGTCTCATGAAGACTGTTATTTGTATGGTAGAACAGTTGCAGTAAAAAAGTTGTAAACTTCAAAAATCTTGTATTTTTTTTTTACAACAGAAATCCGTATGAGTAGACCTTCATTTGCAAGAGAGTTTAATAATAATAAAAAAAAACAATCGAAAATACGAGTCAAATATTGCCGTCTGTTTCTGTCACAGAATCCAAATAGTCTGCGCACACGTGGGCAAAACTTAAAGAACCCGTCATCCTCCCATGAGGTCAAATAAGGTTGACATTATTCCATACTGAAAAGAAAACAATACGTCACTTTCTATTGCTCAATCCTACTCGATTCACTATTATATCAGCCAATATTACAACTGGTACTATTGCCATTTTATTATAGGATGCAGTCGTATGTATATGCAAGTGCGGTTTGTCCTTTAAAGGATGCTTTTGGTTAACAACAATCAAATAGTTTATTCTAACTGAATGCGTTGGTGCCACGATTTCACTTGTTTAAACGTTGAATGAAAAAATGAATATCTGTTCCATGCTATTTGACTGAGAAAGCCATAGAAGATGCTTTCTTTTGTGCAAAAGGAAATAATGTATGATAATCAAGTTTAAAACAAATCAATCTATTGGTTAAAATAAATTGGATTAATGAATGGTACTCGAAGAAAAAAAAAAGAGGGGATGTGTGAAAAGAGAGTGATAAAGGCTTATTCACCTTTGGTTTTTGTTGATACTTTTGAAAGAGGAATAGTCAAGAAAAAATCTCAGAGAGTTGAAAGTGTGTCTTGTTCATTTAGTCCGTTTAAGCAATCTTGTGGAGTTGACACGATTGACCTTATTAGGTAAAGTCATCCGCCCTGGGACAGAAAAAAAAAATCAGCACATATAAAAAAATGGGATTAGTTTCCGCTTAAACGGAGTACAATCTTTTTCTTTCCTTTATTTATAAATCTTATATACCATGCGTCGCAGAACAGCTTGCACAGATTATCTTGATACAAATTCATCCTTTCTTCAAAGTCCACATACGTTATCTTCTCCCCAATTGTATACATCACATCATTCACTTCCGCCACCTCCACCACCAATTACATCCGAAAAGCCAGCTCATACCAACACATTTGTTCACAAGCTATACAAGTAAGTTTTCTAGAATTTATTCTGACTCAGCTATTCACATTCACAACAGCATGGTGATTGATCCCTACTTTCAGCATTTGATCTCCTGGTCCTATTCTGGTTCTTCTTTTATTGTCTGTAACATCCTGGAGTTTTCCAGAGATGTCTTACCCAAGCATTTTAAACACAATAATTTTTCAAGTTTTGTACGACAACTGAATATGTAACTTGATTTATTTTCGGATTTAAATCTCCGACAAATTTTCTCACCTTTGGTTTAGGTACGGTTTTCACAAAGTGAATAAATCACCCAGGGGTCATCGTACGTTGGCAGAGAATCAAATCTGGGAGTTTTCACATGCGAGGTTTATGAGGAACAGAGTCGAGCTACTGGATGACATCAAACGGAAAGCAATGGAAGGCACGGATGTGTCCAAACGTGAAAACAACCCAATTCAAAATGACATGGCCTTGATGCAGGCATCCCAGTCAGATTTGATTCAGCAAGTAAAAAACTTGCAAGAAAACTTTTCACACGTCATGAATGAAATGCAAGCCATGAAGCAAACGCAAGAACAGCAAGCAGAAATAATCAAGACATTATCCAATTATATACAGCAACATGGAGGTAGTCAATGACCGTCAGATTAAATTGATCTCATCCTCTTCTTAGGTCAAGAATTCAAGCTAGATTCATTTGAAACCAGTTACCGAAAGCAACCGCCTTCGATCTTTGTGACTTCGCATGATCCACAGCATTCTCTTTTAAACGACATCCTCCAGAGGTCGCCACTGACGGTTCAGACAGAAGACATCTCGTTCAGTTCATCCCAGTCAAGGCCGGCCATGCGCTTTCCTTTACCGCCCAGTCCAAGTCCAAGCATCTTGGTTTCTGATGATGAATTGGATGCCACCAGTTCACTTTATTCTCCCAACTCACCTCATACACCAGGTCACTCTGCTTCTCTAAACCCTTTTTCTTTTTCTCTTGATCCTTTATCCCATCAATAAACTGTATTTCATATGAATGCCCTTTTAGACACTGTGTCTAGTGATATTTCTTAGTGACGCATAAGCAAGTTGTGATGTAGTCCATTGGTAAATGATGATGGTCAAGCCTGGATTTACTTGAATGTAGAGAATGAATGACTATAATGTAATTAGGGCCAATGTCTTTCTCACCAAAAAAACAAAAAAAAAAAAAATTAAAAATAGCCAATAGGAATACTTTTCATATCCTTGGTAACCCCCCACGTTTATTAGAATCTTTGTGTGAATAGGCGTGATGACTATGGTACAACATGGTATGACACAATGAGTTTGATATTTTGCCAAGTGACCTTTTTTAACTTGGGAAGTGTAACATGTAAAGCATTGGTCCATTTTTCTCTCTCTCTCTTTTTTTGTTCATAAAAAAAGGGATCTGTCGATGTAGTTTGACCTATTTAAATGTAAAGAAAAACGTTTATTGTCTTGCTTAATACAATAACCCCATCCAACTTTGTTCAACACGCTTATTTCTGTCTATATCCTTGTATCAAGATAATGCAGTGGATCATTTTATTTTATGCTTCATCCATTTGACTCGATTCTGATTCCATTGTTTACAAAGCAAACGAGTCAAGTGTTATCAGTATAAAATACCTGTTTTCTTCTTATCTTGTATTACTTTTAACGAATCAAAAGAACAGCATAAAAAGAAGACTGGAATTTCATTCTGTCTTTGTAGTCTAGTTTACTATGAAATCTTTATGAGGTTATCAAAAGCTACAAGAGACACTTTTTACATCATCACAAATAATCTAGCAGGCAAGACAGCGGTGATCATTCGAACCGTTTTTTAACAGTACCCTTTTGGATTAAAAAACAAACTGCATTCAACAACTATTAATGAACTTTTTATCCCGTCTGTGATTGTCTGAAGAGAAATCTATTTATGAGTTTGTCCATTGTGCTTGTAGACTGTGGATGGTCAAAAGAAAAAGTCACCACTGGATTGAGACAGGCAATCACCCTTTTGTAGTTTATCCAAGAAGGTTTATGAATAATTTAGTGTGGCCGTAATAACAATATTTCCCGTGTATAATTTTCCATTCAATTCACGATAGAAGGGAGAGCCTACAATTTAAGACTTTAGGGTCACGAGTCATGTTGTTGTCTTTCAGGCAGTGATAAGGCCATGAGTGACACTGGCTGATGAATAACATGGACTGGTAAACAAAAGAAGAATGATAGTTTGTGTATGACACATCCCTACAGATTTTGTTTAGAGAATAAACAATGACTAGTAAAAAAAAAAAAAAAAAAATCATATAAAAGACTGGTCCCAATCCTTATTTTCTTTATCAAAACCACTGAAAGTCTTGTCTCTTTTTTTCTTTCTTTCTTTTGTTCAACGGGAGCCCTTCTGGATATGAAAAGACTATCTCTTCTTTTATTGTCCTACCTATTCATCTGGACAGTTGAATCTCTCGATATACAGCATCCAAAGCTAAAACAAAAGACATCCGATGTAATTCCTGGTCGATACATGATCGAATTTAATCAAAACGACCTCACCTTCTTCACTCAATCCTTTCGACAAGATGATACGTATCTCAAGGTGAATCATCAGTACAATCATGACTTCTTTCACGGCCTTTCTATCAACATCAACACAGAGGATGACGAAGCTCACAAGAACACACTCGAAAGTATCCTTAATCGCGGAGACGTCCAGTCTGTGTCGCCCGTGAGAAGGATCCCTCGACCGGAAGCCACCGTCGAAAGAACAGGCATAGAGGCCAATTTGATCTTGCCTCACCATATGACTCAGGTGGACCTGGTGCATTCCGAGCTAAAGAACAAAGGAAAGGGCATCTTGGTCGGTGTACTTGATACAGGTAGGCATCATGAGGGATAGGAAAAGTGGTTCTGATGTCTTTAGGTGTTGACTACATGCTTCCCGCTTTGGGAGGTGGGTTTGGTAAAGGATACAAGGTGGTGACAGGCTATGACTTGGTAGGCGATCAATACAATGGCGATAACACGCCTGTGCCTGATCCTGATCCACTGGATGCCTGTGGGGTTGCTTCGGGTGCAAGTGGCCACGGCACACACGTGTCGGGCATTATCGCGGGTGAAGATGCGTCGATCGTAAGTAAAGAGGTGTTTATGGCTTTGGGACTGACTGTCTTTCTAGAATTTCACGGGTGTGGCTCCTGAAGCGAATCTGGCCATGTACCGCGTCTTTGGTTGCGAAGGCACGACGGGCGATGATGTGATTGTCAATGCTCTCTTGATGGCCTATGATGCGGGTGCGGATGTGATCAACTTGAGTTTGGGCTCCACGAACCCGTGGTCGGATGCTTCCGATCCAGAGATCAAAGTGGTCAATCAGATCGTGTCCAAGGGTGTGCATGTCGTGATCTCTGCAGGGAATTCGGGTGAGGATGGCGCTTATACCTTGAGTAGCCCTAGTTCTGCTCGTCTTGCTTTCTCGGTCGCCTCAGTCGAGAATGACTTTTACAACACGACGACCCTGCTCGCCTCTGGGTTTAATCTGCCTATCGTGTACAGTCTTAGCAGCGGTTTTGATCCTCTGGCCAAGCTCGTCAGTGGGGAGCTGGCCCTGGCGGCCAAGGTGGACAATCCAACGGACGATGCCTGTCAATTATCCGATGTGTCTGAGAGCGTGAAGGGTAAGGTGGCTTTGGTCAAACGTGGTAATTGTACCTTTACAGAAAAAGTAAACAACGCTGCTGCTGCTGGTGCTCTCTCGGTGATTATTTACGACGACACAGACGAGTCCCTTTCGGGTGCCTCGACTCCCAATACCACGATTGCTTCCGTCCGGATCACCTTGGCAGACGGTCTCGCCTTGATTGCCGCAGCCGGAAAGGAGACGGTGAACATCAACTTTGATGCGGGTTACACCGTGGTCCCTGTGTCCGATGGCGGTGCTGTCTCGAGTTTCTCTAGCATGGGCCCCAGTGCCGAACTGATTTTCAAGCCGAACATTGCTGGTGTAGGCGGTCACGTCTTTTCTACCTTGCCTCGTTACCTTGGCGGCTGGGGCCTGATGAGTGGTACCTCCATGGCCTCTCCTTACGTGGCTGGATCCATCGCGCTTTACATTCACGCACACGGCAAAAAAGAAAAAGAGGTACAGTTTGTTCAGGAGCAATTTCAAAACTATGCTTCGCCTCGTCGTATCAACAAGTCTCAGGTGATCGATAGTCCGATCCGTGCAGGGGCGGGTCTTGTTCAAGTCTATGATACCATCACCCAATGCATTCACGTCTCCCCCAGTCAGATCAGCTTCAACGACACTTCCAGCCACAAAAACCGAAAGCAATCCTTCACTGTGACCAACAACGGCAATGTCACGGTCCAATACCGTCTTACCCAATTGTCCTCTACCGGTGTCGCTCCTTACAATCTCAAGGTATCTGGCTATACTCCCATCCAACCTGCGGCCAACGTGAAGGCCAATGCCAACCTGCTCATGTCCAAAAAGGGCTTCACGTTGGCGCCAGGTGAGTCTGCAGAGATCAAAGTCACCGTCGTTCCTCCCAACGTGGATTCGGATGAACACATCTACTACGGCGGTTACATCATCCTGAATCCTCTGCAGGCTGGAAAGGAGGTGCGCATCCCCTACATTGGAGTCAAAGGCAAGCAAAAGGATCTGCCGATATTTGATAATGGTTATCCTTACGTTTCCGATGGCAACAGATCTTATGGTATAGAAGATACCTACATTTATGATCGCACCAGGGCTCGCAATACACCCTATACCGTCTACAGACTCTTGACACCGACCCGTTACCTCAAGGCTGAGCTGATCCATGTCAACACGGGCAAGCTCCTGGGCTTTTACAAGACCGGCTTGGATTACTTGTCTCGTCATTTCCTGGACGAAGCAAACTATTACAGTACCATTCGTTGGACTGGCACCTATGTGCCTACCTCCTACAAGGAAACACTGGGGATCCCTGCTCCTGCTGGTGTCTATCAATTTCGTCTCTCTGCTCTCAAGTTGTTTGGTGATCCTGATGATGCATCGGATTGGGAAGTCTATACTTCGGGTCCGATTGTTCTCAGAACTTAGAAAAAGACGTTGACATGTTTTTTTTTATATGAATTATTAAACTGAATAGTCTTGTTTATTTAAATTTCTAATCCTTCCGCTAATGATTCATTAATATGTCTTAATTTCAAAAACACATCACAACCATATCCCCACATAGATACTAATGTCAGCGATCCACCAAAATAACGGGCATACATTCTGGCTAATGGTAAACCAAACCTATTTCAAAAGAAAGCTCAGTCGACAAAGAACCAAGACAGATGTTATTTTTACCCTAATCCAGCCAGTGGCCCGCCCACACCACTTTGCATGGCCATTTCTGTGATATTCCTAAATATATTGGACGCATCGCTCTCTGCATCTTCTCTTGCTTTAGAGACCGTCGTATAAGAGTACTCAAAGACCTTGTCAAGGTCCTCTTGACTGATCCCATTGCCCTGATCTCGAATACGAATCGAGATATCCTCCTGACCTTGACTGAGGGTCACCTGGATCGGAGGTAGTTCTGTGTTTCTCTTCATCTTTTGATGATGCTCGACCGTCGCCCGATAGGCATTCTTCAAGAGTTCGGTGAGGATGTATTCGAGATGGACGGGAACATAGGTAAATTGGGTATCGATATGACCATCGATCATGATCTCTGGGCTCTGACCATAATTGAATTCACACAGCTCGGATACAAACTCGGCACAGTGCCCAATCGTCTCGGCTGGGCTCAGCTGGGTATCGATGATGCCGATCAGTCCGTCTGTCTGAAGGTCCTTTTGATGCATCAGCGCGATGGCCTGTTCGGCAATCAGTCGAATGCCGATACGCGCTTGGATCATGTCATCCAGAAACCTCGCCATGTCTTGGCTGTTCATGTACTGTTTACATTCCAAAAAACCTAGACCCATCGCCCGTCAGCTTCCTCCTGATCTTTTACTTTTTTTGTCTACCTCTGGCTAACGTAGGAATGTTATCACTGTGTCTTTCAACAAAATCTTTGAGTGTCTCTATAAAAGCCACATCATCACTGCTTGTGGGTGAAGCATATTGAACCAGTGTTTCAAAAGAATCATAATAAAGACTGTAGATATCCTTTATATATGGATTCGTGCCTACGATGAACGGTAAACTCTGAAAGGCTCTCACACGTCTCGCGAGACGCACGGGTAACTCCGTGCGTGCATAGTCTGTACAGGCCCGTAAGCTTTGAGTCGAAAGGGGGGGTTGGCCAAAGCGGACGAGTTGCTTCAGAGTGACTGGTTTGACGGGTTTACTGGCAAACTGTCAAGGAAAAAGATTAACAAGAAAGAATGTGTGTGTGTGTCTAATTTACTGTTGTTATTTTATCATCATAAAAAGCATGAGCGTGTGGTCTTTCTATCGCTTTTGAGGTAATGGTCCGAATGGAATTGAACTGGTGATGTTTAATTAATCGAAACATAAAGACAGAAAGAAGAATAGGAAAAATAAAATAAAAAAAAAAAATTAATGTTTGTGCCGTGAGAAAAAATAGAAAAAGCCAATTGGAACCATCTGTCGCACTGCATGTAAAATCTTAAAAGCTGTTCAAAAAGAGAAATGTTCTATACGTGCCTCATGTTCTCTGTGTTTCTTTTACTGTATGAATCATGCATTCAAGGCAATTAGGAACCATGTGCTGCATTCAGACAAACACTTTCTTCAGATGATCTATTAAACATACTTTTCACATATCCAATGTGTGTAAGAAAATATGCAGTCTGGTTGTGATGGAAAGATGTCAAGCTGCTTCATTTCTTTTTTTTCTCCTAAAGTGTAGAATAACCACAAGATGCTAAAAGCCCTGAGCTCGATTGAAAGCCCCCCCCCCTTTTTTATGCTCTAAAACTAGGATCAGCAGCCTTTGCTTATCTGTCTCAATTGGCTATTCAAAGCAAAAGAAAAAAAAATCGTGAAAGGCAGCAGATACCATTGGCAGTGTTTTTGAAAGGGAGAAAGGGACGCGTCAATCTGTTTTCGCTCAACCAAATCTAGATTTATCAATGTAATAAGGCAAAGTAGGGCAAACTAGTCTTTTTTTTTAAACTACTTGTATTCATAAGCTGAACAAGAGTGTAAGCGTAACCTGATCTAATGAAGGCAGCTTTCAATGAAAAATGGCAGTGATGAATCATTATTTGTGTATAGAATAGCTGTTTAACAGTCAGATCACTTACAGGAATTTGAAAACAAAGGGTAATACAGTGACTCATATCTGTGAACGACTTTAAATTATGGATCTCTGGAAAATGTTTATTTAATTTTGTCTATTAGGAGCCGAGTTGGATGAAATGACATGATCATATATTCTGTTCAAGTTTTATATCATTCAAAATCTCAGGATTATGTTTATACTTTTCAAAAGAAAGAAAGCATGTTTGATCATCGAAAGGTAATATTGCTATAAGTTTACTATGTCCCCAGGCTATCATTATCAGCCAAATCAGTTACTGCCTGTTATTGAGACTGTTAGAGAAATAGGCTTTTCTAATACAACCAAAGGGATTTACTTACACTTGAAACAAGAAAGATAGGCTTGTATAGCCCCATTTGATCAAGGCATAAATCGTTAGAAAGCTGGCTATTCCAACAAGCAATAGTATAACTGAGAATAAGGTCAGACAAGGGTTCAGACTCAAAAGACTATTTCAAAGGAGTATTTGAATTATGTTGACTAAAAATCAACTGCAAGAGTAAAAGGCAATCCACATCAGACTTGGCAGAACTGCACTACAAAATTAGTGTAGAGATCAGCTAAGCATGCTCTGCACCAATACAAAGTGAAGACTTGAACAGCTTCATTTAACATCCGCAGTAGCATATGTATTCTAGCCATTGAAACACATAACAGCAGAAAGCGGTGCTTGAAATTTAATTTATGGAAAAGAAAAAAAAATCTTACAGCTTTGAAACGCTTTTTTTTATTAAACTCCTATTGTCTTTTAAACATGGGACACTTGTAAGCTATAGACAACCAAGGACTTGCTTTCAGCTAACTAGTTTCGAAGAATTACACTAGCTACCTGCTCACTCAACCAGTGGGCTCTTGACTTTGAAGGTAATCTCAAACGAATCTTGGAAAGTATCTATATTGCAAAAGAAAGAGGTGCCAAGATACGTGTTGGTCCAGAGCTTGAAGTCAGGTAAGTGCTAAAAGACAGTTTATCCGTGATAGTCTTACACAAACACCTTTTTATCAGTGGTTATGGATGTTATGACCATTTTTTTGAAGGTAAACAAGTCTATCATTACAAGTATAAAGTGCTCATTTGATATTAGGCGATACCTATTTACATTCTTGGGAAGTGATTGCTGAAATTCTCAAAAGTGATGCTTCTAATGATATGATATTAGACATTGGCATGTAAAGTATTTTTTTTTTTTTTTTTTTTTTTTTTTGCAAGGAAATGTCAAGATGACATAGAAACGTTTTTAATTTACTTTATATGGAATAGGCCAGTCATGCATAAATCTGTCAAATACAATTGTCGTGTTATAATTGCTGATGGAAAGATCGTGTTGATTCGCCCAAAGATGTACCTGGCAAATGATGGAAACTATCGTGAGATGCGTTACTTTGCCCCTTGGCCACCCAAGAAACTTGAACAATACTATTTACCACGCATGATCCAACAGATAACAAATCAGGTAACACGAACAAAAGTGAGATATTTTATGACTCATTCTGTGATATAGCTCTTGGTTCCCTTTGGAGATTCAGTGATTAGCACATTTGATACATGTATTGGATGTGAAACCTGTGAAGAATTATTTACACCTGCTAGTCCTCATATCGCTATGGGTTTGGATGGTGTCGAAATCTTTTCAAACAGTAGTGGAAGTCATCATGAACTGCGTAAACTTGACACTCGCATTAATCTGATCAGGGCTGCTACACAAAGAGTGGGTGGTATCTATCTCTATGCCAACCAGCAAGGATGTGATGGTGATCGTTTATATTATGATGGCGGTGCTTTGATTGCTATGAATGGAGAAATCATCGCTCAGGGATCTCAATTTTCTCTTCGCGATGTCGAAGTCGTTACAGCCACAGTGGACCTTGAGGACGTACGTTCTTACCGTGCTCGTATGGCAAGCCGTGGTATGCAAGCTTCATTGGCGCCTGCTTATGTACGCCAAGAGGTCAACATGTCACTTACCCATGATCGCATTAAATCAAACATTCATGTTCGTCCTACAAGAATTGTTGAACCGTTTTATCATACGCCCGAGGAAGAGATTTCCCTCGGTCCTGCTTGCTGGCTGTGGGATTATTTGCGTCGTTCTAAAACTGCTGGATACTTTTTGCCTTTGAGTGGTGGTATCGATAGCTGTGCAACGGCCGTCATTGTCACGTCCATGTGCCGACTGGTGGTAAGCGAAGCTGGCAAAGGAAATCAGCAGGTTCTAGAAGATGCACGTCGTTTGGCTGGCAAGGGCGAAGACTATATCCCTACCGATCCTCGTGAATTTGCCAACCACATCTTTTATACGTGCTATATGGGTACGGAGCACTCTAGCAAGGAAACCCGTAAGCGTGCAAAAGATTTGGCCGAGGTCATCGGTAGCTATCACACAGACCTGGACATGGACGACGTCGTTCAATCCATTCACAAGCTCTTTACGTTCATCACAGGAAAGAAGCCGAATTATAAAGTGCATGGTGGATCAGACACTGAAAATTTGGCTCTTCAGAACATTCAGGCTCGTCTTCGTATGCTACTTGCTTACCTCTTTGCACAACTCTTGCCTTGGTGCCGTTCTTTGAAGGGTGGTCTGTTGGTATTAGGAAGCGCCAATGTAGATGAAAGTTTAAGAGGGTATCTTACAAAGTATGACTGTAGCAGTGCTGATATCAATCCAATCGGTGCCATCTCTAAATCAGACCTGAAACGATTTATCGCATGGGCCGAGAAAAGCTTTGATATGCCTATTTTGCGAGAGTTCTTGCATGCTGTTCCCACTGCGGAACTTGAGCCGATCACTGAAAACTATGTACAGTCTGATGAGGCCGATATGGGCATGACGTATGACGAGCTTTCAAAGTATGGCCGTCTTCGCAAGGTGGATCGATGTGGACCGTACAGTATGTTTACGAAATTGGTCCACGAGTGGGGCGATGAAGTCAAGCCAACAGATGTAGCGACCAAAGTAAAGCGCTTCTTCTTTTACTACTCAATCAATAGACACAAACTCACTACTCTCACACCGTCCTATCACGCAGAAGCTTACAGCCCGGATGACAACCGGTTCGATATGCGTCCATTCTTGTACAACGCTAGCTGGAAATGGCAATTTGAAAAGATTGATCGTAGAGCGATGGCGTTTGAAAAGCAAGAAGCAGAGAAACAATTAAACAGTCAAGTAGACTAAGAAGTCTTAATAAATAAATTTTTTTGTTTTTACTATCATAAACAACACATAAATTAACGACGGCCATTACCACTTTGTTTCTTTGCCTTCTTTTCTCTTCGCTTCTCTGCACGTCTCTCTTTCTTCATCACGCCATCCACCATCTTATAACGACCCTTGACACCCTTCGGACGGCCCTTGATGCCACGATTAGCGCCTTTGGCCACAACAACCTTGACATCCTTCTTTGGTTTTGTCTTGGATGCTCTTGCGATCAATTTACCGATCGTCTTTGCCTTTTCCTTCTCGCTCATATCAGGATTATCAGCAATATCCGTTGCCTTCTTTTGTGCCTTGGCAAGCTTTTGAGCAGCCTTGAACTTCTTTCTCGCCTTGGCCTCAGCTACCTTTTTGATGGGTCGTGCATTCAGCGCTCGAAGCTTTTCTCGAAGCTGATTCATGGCTTCCTTTGTCACAGGCAAGTTGGGTTTGTTATGCCTGCTTTCTTCATCCAGAAACCATTCAGGAAGGCCGTCTTTGTCTCTAAATGCTTCTTTGGAAAAGCCCATGTCGACAAGGTCTTCCAGTGTCTTTTCTTTGTTGGCTAATTGTCGAGCCAAAGTGATCGATTCAGGTGTAGTCAATCCTTTTTCTATGTCAAAAAGTTAAGATAGGCACATTTGATTTTCTCCTTTTGTTCCTACCGAGTGCCTTCTTCATCGCCTTGGAGTTATCATCCTCACCTCCATCCCACATTTCATCGTCAGATGGAAGTTTATCTTCCGTAGGCTGGATTTCAAAATCACTGTCCTCTTCCTCTTGTCCTGAGCTACCGTCCTCTTCTTGATTTCTCTTTCTCTTTCTGGACAGCTCTCGAATAAATTCTTCGGCATCACTTGACCCCTCTTTTTCCATAAGCTCATCGGCTGCTACATCTTGAAAGATGTCCTGGTCAAAGAACATGGCAGCCGCAGTCGAAAGACCGCTGGCTGTCTTTTTGGATAAGGCAGCTTTTTGACCAAGATCGTTCATAAGAGAATTTGTAGTTTTCGATTTGATGGGTGTCATTTCCTCATCTTCAGAGGAAGACACATCATTATCGCTTTCATCCTTATCCTCTTCTTCCGAATCAGAATCAGAATCAGAATCGAATTTTTTGTCTCTGTTCTTGTTTTGTGTCTTCTTGTCATCAAATCCTGACCATTCATCTTGTTCTTCTCTAGCCTGTTTGGCTCTGAATTTAGCATCTCTTTCTGCCCTGCGTTGTTTATATCTATTGTAATCTTCGTCCATTTGGTTTTCCAGATCACGTTCATATTCATCCTCCGAGTCAAGATCTTCATCCATGTCCATTTCAGCAATACGGCCCTTCATGTTCTTATCGACCTTAATATCATCTGGACCGTCGTCCTCTTCGAGATCGTCCGCCATGGACATGTCACCTTTCTGAAGCTTTTCGAGTGATGCATCCTTCTTGATCTTTTTAATGTTAAAGATCTCATCCTCGCCAAGTCCATTATCATCTAAAGCGATATCGGTAGGGACAATCATGTTCAGCTGCATACGTTGAATTAACTTCATCTTCTTCTCATTTGCCTTTCTCTTTTCTCTCTTTCGCTTAGCTGCCTCCTCTTTTGTGAGATTAGACAGTTCGGCTTCAAGCATTTCGTCTTCATCCATCGGTTCCTCTTCTATTACCGTCATCTTTTCTTCCTTCTTTTTATCCATCTTGAATTCATCACGAATCGTCGTTCTCCATTTCAACAAGGCCTTGAATTCGCCTCGACCGAGCACCTTCAAATCTTCACAATTGATCTTTATATCCTCTGTTGTGATATCTCGTTTCAAGAGCTCCCTTGATTCATCCGATGAGAATGTGAACTGATTGTATGAACCCAAGGTAACAATAGGATCATCAGCACGAATGAATTCCATGACATCTAACGTCTTATGGAGGGTATAATCGCCATCTTCATAACCATCTCTGTGTCTCTTTTTTTTCTCGGGTCGAAAGACATCAGCCAACTTTTTGGGTTCTTCTGCACCGACATCTGAAAAGACCGCCTTGGGATCCAGCATGCGAGGATCAATCTTTTTGGGTGCAATGAAATCACGACAGACCACGAAAATTTCGGCAGAGACGTTACGAGAGGAAGGTGGTTTGGTGGCTTCGACTTTACGAAAGAGCTGTTGAAAGACCCAGATGAGTTTGTTGTAATCTTTGGATCGAAACACTTTGGTGACAAATGTGCCGCCCTTGCTCAGGAATTCCGTGGCGAGCTTGAGAGAGACAAGCACAAGTTCAGACTGTGAAAAGGCATCATGTGCCCATGCTCGACCTACGTTGGGCGCACCGTCATGAAGAACTCTGTGCGATCCAGTTAGATTTTTATACAAGAAATTTCTGTAGATATTTTACACATCGGCTTTCCAAGTCTTCATTTCTTGTCTTAAATTTTGTCTGCATCTCTCAGTAGTGATATCATCCGTAAAAGTAATCACGCCTGGAATGGGTTTGATCGGACAAAGATCCACACCTTTTTATAAAATAGGTGAGTTTGATGAGACGGATGAGAAAAGAGTGTTCATACCTATCACTAAACTATTCTGTGGCATATATTTTGTTGCAACTTGAAGCCTGGACAGAATAATTCAATAAGTTTGTTTTTTAAGGTACAAGATGTATTTACCAACCACCAGGGGCAGCACACAAATCAATCAATGCCCTTGACTTTTCCAAAAAGTTGTATTTTTTATTTAGTTGAATCAACTTGAAAGCAGAACGGGCACGATAACCTTGTTCCTTTGCCAAATGATAATATTTATCCAGACGTCCTTGATTTTTCTTGGTCAATTGTTTATATTTTAGCCATAGCTTCTTTGTTTACCTTTTGAGTGCTTCTTCTCTCTTCCTTTACCCATGATCTATGATTTGAAGTTTTAGATCTAGAAAAAAGTTTTGTGTAGGAAAACCAAAAAAGAGATGATTTCCATAATTAGATGAAAGGTTTATCCAACAGTTGATAAGCCACATGGAGTATACTGCATGAAATTCGTCCACGTTTATTTAAAACTCATTGGCTTATTTTAACACTTCTTTTACTTTTTATTATCATGGCTTCGGTAACTATACTCCTATTTTTATAAAAATTATAATAACTCTCTATCAGCTCTTTTTTCAAGACTATTTTTTCCCAAGTGAACTCTATGACCAAACAACAGGTCATTTTACTACGCCACTCCAAACCTTAGTCGAGTTCGCTCCGCATATTTTACAAGAACTACCAAAACAGGAAAAAGTAAAATAACATTGGTAGCAACGGGCATACGCATACTAAATACGATATATAGGATCAAAAGCCTATCAAGTCTACTTTTGAAGATTCATGGACAAAAAAGCTTACAAAATCAAGTAGTTATTTGGGCTCTTTGCTGACTTCAGACGTCACAAAGTCAATGACAGAGTTTGTGATTCGGTGTGGAAATGAATATTTGAAACAAACAGCTGAAAAAAAGCGAGAAAGAGATTGGAGATATACCTCAAGGCCACAAAAAGATGAACATGATAGTGAAGAAGAAAGAGAAAAGAAAAAGAAGCAAAAGGCCAAAGATGAGGACAAGGATAAAGGCGAAACACAAGTGGCAAAAAAGGACGACAACAGCACGTTGGTAAAGTCGGCTGCTGCTGCTGGCCTTCTTTCTTTTACACTTTATTCTACATATCAAGCCGGAGTTACTTTTAGTGATATATCATTTCATAATCAATTGGAAATCTTGCTCGATCAAGTACATTCTATTATTCAGAGTACTGATGTTTGGATAAAAGAACACGAAAAGTTAGGAGATAAAGTACCTAGTCAAGTTATATCCGATTTATCTTATCTTAAAGAACTAGTCAGCTTTATAGAAAGGTAACATCAATTTTAGTTTTCACACGTCATTAATACATGTTTGTAGATTGGATCCTCGGTCCCACAAAAGGCTTGAGGCCGCTGGATGGTAAATATTAGAGAATGAAAAATGAACAAGAAGCTTATAAACAAATTATTAGGGGATTTGGAGCATTAGGGGGATTGTCCACACTAGGCGCGCTGGCTTGGGGTAGTGCATCCGTTGCGACTGGCGGTGCTGCATTAGCTGTTGGAGGAACAATTGTTTGGTTGTCTTCAAAAGCACAAGCGGCTGGCAAGAGCAATTTAGGTGCGAGATTATTACTGGAAAATCAAGTAAGAGATCGATTGTCTTTGCTGAATAAAGACAAGGAAAAGAGACAACATGTAATTCAAAATGACTTTAATAAAAAACAAGAGTCAATATCAGTCAAAAGGTAAGAAAAAGAACATGAAAGAGAAAGATGTGTATAGATTATTCATGAAATTTAATATTCAGTAAATATACCAAAGAAGAACCAGTCTTAATAAAGGAAAGCGCAAAGAAAGAAAAGAAAAAAGAAAAGATTGCCTTAGCAAACTGATAATAAATACAAGCGTAAAAATTTCGCAATCTGAATGAAGATTTATTTTAAATGAGCGAATCTTGTCAAAAAAAAACAAGTGTCATTTTGTCATACTTTTTTCTTTTTCTTTTTCTTTTCTACAGTTTTGTGTTTGATATGAGTGGAATGAATTTTACAGACAAAGTCGAAAAAGCAATTGGAAAAGCACAAAGCTTAGCCCGAGAATTTGGTAATTCTCAAATCATGCCTGCCCATATCGCGTGTGCATTATTTGATGAAACAGAAGGGGCCTCCTTATTCAAATCCATAGTCGAAAAGACTGGTGTAGAATCCACAATGGTCGAACGCGGATACAAAAAGTTGATAGTTCACTTGCCTTCTCAGGACCCAGCGCCAGTCGATATCACGATCAGCCCACAAACAAGCAAACTATTACGTAATGCAGAAAAATACATGAAGGATCAAAAAGACTCGTTTATCTCGGTCGATCACCTCATTTTGGCGCTGGCAGATGAAGAAAGTTCCTTTAGACCCATGAAAGACGCTGGTATTACCAAGAAGGCACTCGAGGCCGCTGTCTCTCAAGTTCGTGGCAATCGTCGAGTGGATTCCAAGAATGCCGAAGAAGTCTATGAAGTTCTGTCAAAGTACGCCATTGACCTTACACAGATGGCCCAAAATGGTAAACTGGATCCCGTCATTGGCCGTGATGACGAGATCCGTCGGGTGATTCGCGTGTTGGCCAGGAGAACAAAGAACAACCCTGTACTGATCGGTGAACCTGGTGTGGGCAAAACAGCGATTGTTGAAGGTCTGGCTCGTCGGATCATTGAACGTGATGTGCCTCAGTCTTTGCAATGCAAACTGTTTTCGCTTGACATGGGTGCCCTGATTGCTGGTGCGAAATACCGCGGTGAGTTTGAAGAACGTCTAAAGGCAGTTTTGAAGGAAGTGAAAGAGTCTGAAGAAGGTATCATCTTGTTTATTGATGAAATCCATACGGTCTTGGGAGCTGGTAAAGGTGAAGGTTCTATGGACGCTGCCAATCTGCTGAAACCAATGCTAGCTCGTGGTGAACTGCGTTGTATTGGCGCGACTACCTTGACTGAATACCGTGAAATTGAAAAGGATCCTGCTTTTGAACGTCGTTTCCAAAAGGTGGATGTGGGCGAACCATCTGTACCTGCCACAATCTCAATCCTTCGTGGTCTCAAGGAACGTTACGAAAACTACCATGGAGTGAAGATCACCGACTCTGCCTTGGTATCTGCCGCACAGCTTTCAGATCGTTACATCACCACCCGATTCTTACCTGATAAAGCCATTGATCTGATCGATGAAGCTGCTGCAAACACGCGCGTTCAGCTCGATTCTAAGCCAGAGGGGATTGATGTTCTTGAGCGTAGACGCTTCCAGCTTGAAATCGAAGCTAAGGCTTTAAGCAAAGAAAAAAGTAACAAGGAATCAAATGAACGTCTGCAAGCTGTCAAAGAAGAAATGGCAAGAGTGAACGAGGAGTTGAAGCCGTTGAAACTAAAATATGAATTAACCAAAGGTCGATTAGATGAAATTCGTGAATTAAAGCAAAAACTGGATGACCTCAAATCAAAGGCCATTATGGCTAAAAACAACTATGATTTAGATACCGCTGCTGATATCGAATATTATGCTATACCTGATGTTGAACAACGTATTGCTGAACTTCAAGCTGAAAAGCAACGCAAGTTGAACGAAGATTTAGCAAACGACCAACCAACGGATGCCATCATATCAGAAGTCGTACGCCCGGAGCAAATTATGGAGGTCGTTTCTCGTTGGACTGGTATTCCTGTGCAAAACCTAGCAAAGAGTGAACGCGAAAAACTGCTAACAATGGAAAATGAAATTGCTCAACATGTTGTCGGTCAAGATGCTGCTATTAAGGCTGTATGTGATGCCATTCGTTTGTCAAAGGCGGGTCTGCAGGATCCTCATAAACCACTGGCTTCTTTCATGTTCTTGGGCCCTACTGGTGTTGGCAAAACTCTTCTTTGCAAGACATTAGCTGAATTTTTATTTAATGATGAACGCGCCTTGATCCGTATTGACATGAGTGAGTTGATGGAACAGCATAGCGTGGCTAAATTGATCGGTGCTCCTCCCGGCTATGTTGGTCACGAAGAAGGTGGCCTGTTTGAATCCATCCGCCGCAAGCCTTACTCTGTCGTTCTTTTAGATGAATTGGAAAAGGCCCACCGAGACGTAGCCAACGTTCTCCTCCAGGTACTCGACGAGGGTTTTATTCATGATTCCAAGGGTCGCAGAATCGACTTTCGTAATGCAATCATTGTCATGACATCCAACTTGGGCGCTGGTTACTTGGCCGATCAACATGTAGGTGAGGATATGAACATTTTGAAAGAAAAGATCATGGAAGTTGTTCGCAAGCACTTTAGTCCTGAATTTACCAATCGTATTGATGAGCTTGTCATCTTCAACCGACTCACGCAAACCAACATTACAAACATTGTTGACGTCCGTCTAAAGGAAATCGAAGAACGACTGGCTGATCGTCGCATCACCTTACATGTCTCTGAGCAAGCAAAAGAATGGCTCGGATCACACGGCTATGAGCCTGTCTATGGTGCTCGTCCATTGAATCGCTTGATACAGCAAAAGATATTGAACCAACTGGCAAATTTGATCATTGATGGTGGTGTTCGAAATGGTGAAGCGGCTAATGTTGGCCTTTCAGCTGATGGCAGTACGATTGTGATTGCGCGTAATCATGAAAGTGAATCTGGATATATAATAGAAGAACCGATGGATGAAGATGAAGATCTTGACATGGATTAAATCCGACCTGTTATTGTTTTCTGTATATTCATGTAAATACTAGATTCCCTTGTCGGTTTTCCAAAGAAGAAAAGTCTACTTTATATAATACCTTTAATAATCTTTTTTTTTTTTAAAAAAAAAAGTAAAATATTAGTTATTCATAAATGAAAAGTATCAATTTCAAACATTGGTATCCTATTTAATTTCGCTGTAATCTGATGACTAAAATTAGAAACTGGCAAGATCTCTGCCAAGAGTACAATAAGAAAAAGCGAAAATAACGTTTCGTTCTTGGATGAGTATGGACTGCATGTCTTGGGCTTAATATATGAGGGCCGTCAGGCGATTGTCGATGAAATAATGGAGAGTTGAACTAAAATTTTGAAAAATTTAGTCTGGAAAAATTAGCTGTTGATCATCATATAAACACAACTCGTAACCTCTCCATCAAAATTCCTTTTGTCGAACCCGAACAGAAGAAGAAATTGCTCAAATGACCGATTGGCCAAACAGAGGTTGGAAGAAATTGTCAAGAAAAGTAAGTTTTTTTTTTTTCTTTCACCTTTAAAGTGTTTCTTCTATTACCGTCTTCGTCCTTTGAATCAATTCCTATTCATGATTTAATAAACATTAAGAGCTTTTCTTCAGTCCTTGCTTTTGCAGAGCTCTTTACCCATTCTAATCAACCGAGTCAATTCTAGTTGCTTATCCAGTGAAAGAAGGGCGAGTAATTAAAATACAAAAACGCATTGCATTTAAGAGCGCTTTAAATGAAATATGACCCTCGCATGGTTTATGAAGGCATATTACTAACCTGTTTATAAATTAGGGTCAAATAAATATCATAAAGAAAACATGAAGGTTATTTCTTTTATTCTCTTCAAAGAGCTTTACAACTGCAAATCACCTCTTCTTTTATCACAAGCCTACAATCCTTTTCTATGGCCAGATCAAGGAAATAGCGCATATGTTAACCGTACGAATAGGGAAAGATGTTGAACTTTTCCAACAATCAAGAAGCTTATTAAAGATTTTTGTATTGTATGCTTTTATGGTTGTGGCTTTAATTAATGTTTATTGTGAGCATCATTTATTATCTGCTTCTCTTTATATGAGCTAAACAGTGTATAGTGGTGTGTATCATCAAGTACGAGGTAAGATACGTATCTTGTACGGCATTGGCTTAGAAACAATACCTTCTTCAACAATATGATTCAAATCAACAGGCATAAGGTTACCTTCTGAATCAAGGTCGGGTACAACGGTAAATTTGGAAAAGAAACGAACATAGAAATTAAAGAACTGGACTTCAGACTAGTGGATGATAAACAGGGATCAGTTGACGTGATTAAGTCTGTCTTTTCGTTTTAGGGTACTTACCAGATGAATACCAGGACATATCCTTCTTCCCCATCCAAACCCAAAATGATCTCTTTCTTCGATTCTTGCATTGGCCGCGGCGCTTATTTTCTTTAGACCGTCCATGTATCGCTCGGGCCTGAAGCGATCAGGATCTCCATAGAAAGCCTTGTTCTGGTGCATGGCCCACATACTGCTAAAGAGCATCGAGCCCTTAGGAACAAAGTAGCCTTGAGCAGTGACATCGTCTGTGGTCATGTGTGGAAGGCCAAAGATCGTGCCCGGACGAAAGCGTTGAACTTCTTTTTGTACACAGAGCATGTAAGGGAATTGGTCAATGTCTTGATAAAAATGAGGTACGGCATCCGCTGAATTCTTGGCTTTCCACGCGTCCAGTTCTTTGATCAGCTTCTCTTGTACTTTAGGCTGTTGAGAGAGAATAGCCAGGGTCCAATACAAAGCGATAGTGATAGGATCTGATCCGGCTATTACCATGTCAGCTTTTCATTTTATTTTTTATTTTTATTAGAAAAGGTTAGGCTTTGAGCGTGTGATAGAAACTATGGACACACTTACTCATAAAAACATATATATCATCCTCATCTAGAGCACCCTTCTCTTTCATCTCATACAACTCCTTTATGAGTGAGTCATCCTCCTTTTTCATGGCTTCTTCTATGAGCTTTAAAATGATCGGATCGCGTTGATTATTGATAAACGCCTGCATCTTTTCCCTCGTACCCTTCAATCGGTCAATCCATGCCAAACTAGGGGTATACGAGACCAGATCGCCAGAGACGCCAGAATAAATCAAGGTATAATGACTCAAGTTGCTGATGGACTGGAAGGTGGGGTCTTCTACACTTTCAAGTCTGGTGGCAGCTGTCACTCGCAGTACAAAATTGAGTGACTCCAGAGAAAGATGTTGGTAGCAATCAAAGGCTTTTCCATCTCCTGACATATCCCGTAGCCGATCCATCAAGTTGTTGGATTCAGCTTCCAAAATGTTGATATAATTCCGTAAAGATTCCGGTGCGAACAAGGAAACAGCTTGAATGAAGAGAGTAAGACGTTTTGCATCCTTTGTTAGCAATCAGATCATTTACCTATCTTTCTCACCGTTTTCCATTTTGGCGTATATTGAGCAAAGGAGAGGCCTCTAAGTACAGCAGGGTCACATCCAATCGCTTTAGGTTCTCCCTCTGCATATAGCCTTACCTGCCATGTCTACCATAGATATCCACATTGAATCGGTGATAAGACCTGGATGAGGTACTGCTGCCTGCTTTGACAAAGAACTCATGGGCCAAAAGAGGATCACTGATCATGATCCAAAGTTGGTTTCCCATGTTGATCTTGAAAATAGGGCCATTTTCTTTATGCCATTGAGTCACCTTTCTTGAGGGGCAGTTCCTAAGGGATAACATGTAGCCTAGGAAGAATACTATTAGCACCCTCTAGTACATTGAATGTACTTTGATAGGAGACTGAGCAGCTTATCTTGAGTAGATGTAGGTGGCGAAAGAAGAACTGTGTTTATAGGATATTGACCCGTCTAATATGAAAGATAATCTGGATGGGTGAAGCACCGCTTTATTGGATGCCTTTCCTCGAGTGTCGTAGATCCATCTAATACATGTGTCTTGCGCTTCTTCAAGATCATGTTGTAGAGGACTTGTGAAGCGATTGATGGCCCATTGTGTTCGAGTTGTGAATGTACGATGTGCGTGTGGAATCTAGCTGAGAGAATCTTTGGAAAGCCGAGGGGTTTACACTTATGGATGACAGCACGTTCATTGTGTCAAGGGCCTTCAAAAAAAAAAAGTATTTGTACAATCTATTTCCGGAAATGGTGTTCACTGCTTTTAGGAATAAATATTGCGTTTACTTGTCGCTTTCTTGTAGATATTGTATAATAGATTTATAAAAATGCAGTCTGACTTTTTGAAAATGATATATTTTGAATTATTTTAGTCAGTAGGCCAACAACGGGTCACTCAGCCTGATCATAACTATAGAATCAACGTTTTGCTGTATCTATGATAAATGTAATCACAAAGTTACTATCTGATAATGATTATTTCATAAACCAAACAATTTTCTTCCACTTTGAATTAAAATCAGGTTTAATCAGTCATCATGTTCTTTGAATACCTATAATTATCAGACTAGTTTTACAACAATTTTGAATCTTGAGACCCGACATATACGTAGCATATTTTCATAGATACAGTTTTAATAAAAGCTTAGAGTAAAAAAATGGTACAAATACTAAAATATACAGTTCTTTGTTTTTTGGAGTTTATGGTGAGGACGGCTTCATGAATTCACACACCATTTCACCCTCATCCTTGTTTCTTCCTTTAAATTTTGTTCAAAGGAGGCAAACTCTTCCTATATAAGTAAAATAATGCTAGTATAAGTATTCTATAGTGTGCTTGTCAATATATAACATAGCCTAACCATGTCAAGCACCTTAACGATCACTAGGACGTTCATCAACTCTGATTCGTTGCTAACCAACGAGAAACGCTTGGCCATAACTGGCATGTATAACTCATCTCCCTACAAAGTCATCTTAAAGAGGGAACGGCCAAAACCTAATGCAAAAAAAATATATATTGGGTGAAGTGAGTATATTACCATATTTATAATATATTCATGACTGAACTGATATTTATCCTCACACAGCAAGCCAAACGAGACTGGGCTTTTCATCCTCAAAGAAATCTGCCGGTCGACAGAGAGCTTCATCCCTTTTACCAACTTAACAAAGTCGTCCTCTTCTTGATACTTGCTTTCTTTCTATGGACGCTTTATCTCTATGTAAAAAAAATAGATCTCTTTTTCTATCCTTGATTCCCTGGTGGAAGTCTAGCTTCTACTTTTATCCTTTTTCTGCAACGTCCATTCTAAAAAAAAAAAAAAAAAAAAAAAAAAAAAAAAAAAAGCATGAGCCGGGCATATTATCATAGTTATGTACGTCCTTTTTTATTGATATTTACACAGAAAAAAAATGTGCGTTCTTTAGCATAACGCAAAAACATAACTTGTAGAATTGGCCATAGATACTTCATCGTGAACTTGCTTCCGACTTGTCATTGGCCATTGCTGAGCCAGCAGCAAGACTCACTGCTATCTTCATTACAGCATCATCAAGGGCTGAAGGAACTGTGAAGGATGGTTGAGGATCCCTACCCTATTTGTAGTTTGCATATTAAATTTATGATTAGTTCCAGTAATGCTTTCATGAAGGTTATATCTTTTAACTTACGTCGATCAACACTTTGCAGTAAAGTACTGCGTCACCAGAAACTCTAGGTAGTTGAATACCTTTGTAAACCTCTTTCAGCAAAATAGCCCTAGTTTCTTCATCCAAATAGGCAGATATGCATCCACTCTTGTTCCACTTGTCTATTGGGAACACAAAAAACAAGCTCCTATATACAGCTCATGTGAGTATACTATCAGCTTTTTTTTAAAAAATTTACAAATCTTACCAAAACCAGATTTCAGCCAAGCTGGCTTTCTCTTCGACTTAATCGGTCGAACTTGTAAAAATCCCCCTTTACTTGAACATCTTTGGAAACATGATTCAGAATGCCTACTTCATCTTTGACAATTGTCGGCCATAACAGATTTTCCAGCTTCTCCAATTCTAGTGATTGGATTCTGGTTTTATTGTGGTCGAAATTGGTACTCAGACACAGACAAAAAAGGAAAAGAAAATGTAAAGCAAACAGTCGATTTGCTTTGCTTAAAAGCTAGAGTATATTGTTATCATTGTCTTTGCTTTTTCTTTAAAAAAGCAAATAATTATATATACGATGAAACAGCTTCAATTTTCTTTTCTTTTTTTTTTGGGTAAAACTCTGTATTTTAAAGAAAGAGAATAGTTTTATTTTCGTACTTTGTGATTAACAGCTTCACTGTTTACTTTTATCAAGTGAAGCTTTGTAGATTGGCATTCTTGTTTCTATTACAGCATATTCTATAAGCACAAAAGTACAGGCGTGGTATTTGTCTTGGGAAATAGAGCACATGTTAAGACACTGTCCCCTTTTCTGCATACAGCTAAAGGATAACGTAAAGCTCAATTTTCCTAAAATGGTTAAAAAAACATTGCTATCTGTATTACAAAATGGTATTCTGAAGCTTAGTATTGTCACAATGACCGTGAACCATACCAGGCAAGAAGGAAAGTTCCCTTTAGTGGAATAATGCAAAGGATAATTTCATCAAAAGGTCCTAAAAAGGCATTACTCTCTATGGGTCGAATGGTTGTCCTCTAGGAAATTTGAGATACTGCAGTTCTATCAATAGCTAAAGACAAAAATTCCGGTAGTACCAATTCTGCAAATGTATAAAAAAGATGCCTTGTTTTTTCTTTTAAATTAGCAACTTTTACTTCTTTTGTTTTGTATGACTAAAAACGAACCCGTCTCATTACCACCGTTTGTTATAGACATTATCGCAAAGGCGTTTGGGATCTCACCAGAAGAAGCAGCTAACCCTGAAAATATGCAACTCCTTAGAGAACAAATGGAAAGCATGAAAGAACCAGGCAATGTAGAAAAGGAAGATAGAACGATCGAGTTTGATCATGTCAAGGTTGACCTTACTATTGTAAAGCCTTTGGGACATGCAAATAAGACTTTGCCAGTTATTTTGTACTTGTAATGGGATTTCTCTCTCTAAATAACTGCTATGCATATATTTAACGTTACTTGTAATAGACATGGTGGAGGATGGGTCTTTGGCGACTATCCCGTTTTTTCTGTCTTTTTAAACAAGGTATTGTCCTTTTGCTTTTTTTTTACAGCACATGCTTATTTTTTTGAGCTCAATAGTTAGCTAATTATATGCCTTGTTGTATTGTATTTGTAAACTACTCATTAAGTCCCAAAGTAAAGCATCCAGTGGCTTTAGAGGAATGTTATGCTTCTCTTTGCTGGGTTCAGCAAAATGCACGAGCACTCAATGTTGATTTGAATCGATTGGCTGTTGCTGGTGATTCTGCTGGAGGAAACTTGACTGCTGCTCTTACAAGTACGTCGTTAATCCCATTAAAAATAGAGATGTATTCTTAATACTGTCTCTTATCTATATAGTTCTTGCAAAGCAAAGAGGAAACACAGGAATCACCAGCCAAGTTCTCTTTTATCCTGTTGTTGACAATGACTTTGAAACAGAATCTTATAATCTCTATAAAGACGACGCCTTCTTGTCACGTGAAAGAATGCAGCACGTCTGGCAACTGTATACTGCAAAGGAACAGGACTGGAGCTCACCTCTGATGGCACCTTTGAAAGCTACGACAGAAGAGCTTAGCGGTCTCCCTCCTGCTTTGGTCATCACAGCTGAAAGAGATGTGCTCCGAAGCGAAGGAGTGACCTATGCAAAGAAACTGGCAAAGGCTGGTGTCTCCACCCTCTCTACAACATACCATAACGTCGCTCATGGATTCGTGACTTTCGCCATGCCCCGTCTTCTTCCCGAGGCCTATTCGGTGATTGCTCAAATGACTGACTGGCTAAACAGAGGTTGGAAGAACACTTCAAAGATTTAAAAAAAAAAAAAAAAAAAAAAAAAAAAAAAAAAAAAAAAAACTTGCTTTTCTTGACAATTTCCTACTATTGGAGTCTTTGTCCTTTGAATCGATCCCTATTCATGACTTAATAAATAGTAAGGATGTTCATTCAATCTTGGCATTTTCAAATTACTTACATGTTATAAACAGTCGAGTCAACCCTAATTGCTTATTCAATAAAGGATTTTCTAATAGGCGCTTCGAAACAGTAGAAAAAAAAAATTCAATTTGCAAGAAAAATAGCCCACTATAAGCAAATGGAATCTGAATAAACAAGGTCATACCAATTTAAGCATGTAGGATAGTCTCTAATTGAGCCTTTTACAAACATCAGAGATAGCATGGTGCTAAAAATCAAATTGAAGAAGCCAACACAAGATATGGGTACCAAGGTACCTGATATACACACCTACACATACAGTGACGATACTAGTTCTTTTAGCTGTAAAAAAAGAAGGAAAGACACTTGTTCATTTGAACAGCAGTCTGACATCATCTTTTCTATTTTGTTTCTTTTACGAATAGAGGATCATTGGTTACTTTCTTGTTATCTTCTTTTTATAAAAGTTTGTTAGACAAGCATCCGACTCCATTTATATTATTAGTAAAGTGCGTGTGTGTGTGTATTTTTCTTAAATGACAGTCTGTAAGGAATAATATCAGCAAGTGACTTTGAACGATAATGAAAAGAATGAAGAAGAGAATTGCTTACACTAAACCTTGTGTACGCACAACTTCAGACATGATCAAAGCTAAAACCATAGATGCTATAGTATAGAATGCATAAAGAGAAATGAAAGCTTGGCAATGCTGATCAAGTAAACAAAAATAAACAAAAAGCAAATAATACTGCAGTAAGTACAGTTTGAAAAGAGCAGTAATAAAACATGAAGAACTAAATTGTATCAAACAAGATAATGGCATACAGGCTTTAGAATACAGTTCAATGAACAAAAAAAAAAAAAAAAAAAAAAAAAAGGAAAACGAGACTCTTGTACCCAATAAAAGCAAACTACCCTTTTTGCCCCTCTTTCTTTTGATACAAGAACGGAAATGGGCCGAGAACAAATTAAGCTTTTCTTGCTTGATGTTTATTTCCATCTACTTTTGTGAGAAACTTCTTTAGAAAAATAAACTTGAATTGTTTTCATATTATTTTCACACACACTATAAATTTTTCTTTCCCTTGGAGCCTTTTTTTATATTTCTTTTATTTTCACAGCAACACACAATGGATGACGAGTACGATTATTTATATAAGCTTGTTCTAACTGGCGATTCAGGTGTTGGTAAATCTAATGTCGTGTCTAGATTTGCTGTAAGTGACAGCCCAAGTTTATTTTAGAAACTCATCTGGTTCCTTTGATACGCTTTAGAGAAATGAATTCGACTTGGTGTATAGAAAAACTTATGGTGTTGATTTCACAACTAAAACCCTTGGCACTGGTATAGACAATAGTAGCTTAAAATAGGCAAGAAAATGTATTGCTAAATTGTACTTTAGACAATCATATTGTCAAGGCACAACTTTGTGATACAGCTGGAGAAGAAAGATTTAGGGTTATCATTACAGCGTAATAATCATATAAGAATAATAAACAAGTAGCGAGAGAGAAAGAAAGAAAGGAGTGCTCATGTTATTATATAGTTTTTACCGCAATGCGGCAGGTGCATTCATTGTTTACGGTAAAAGAAAAAAAATAGTCATCCTTTTTGCCTTCATACTCAACACCCTTTCCCTCTGTAGACATCACCTCTCGATCCTCCTTTGAAAACGTTCACATTTGGCTTAGAAAAATAAGAGAATACGCAGATCCGAATGCTGTGATTATGCTCGTAGGCAACAAGGTCGATTTATCCAAATCCAGTCGAGAGGTGGAAACAGAGGAAGGTAGATTACTGGCTGAAGAAGAAGGACTTTTATTTATCGAGACATCCGCCTTGGATGCTACCAATATCGATGCAGCCTTTACTATCCTCATCAGCAAAATCTGTTCAAACTTTTCTACCAAAACCCAAGGCTGCCCCGAGTCAACCGATAACTAAAAAGCGTATTCAGTCAAGATTCCCTCGTGTTCGAGGTTTGTTTTCTTTGTAAAGAAATTACAGAGAAAGAAAAAGAAAGCAGATGTATCTGCTGTTAAATAAAGGCTTATCTCACACATCATTCAAATCTCTCTTAATCCTTCTTTGGATTCTGAACGCTCGAAATATGCTTATTTGCTAGTACACTTTTAAATTTCATCATCAGATGCTTCAAAGGACCAAGATTGATGGACTGTATCATATCCTGTGGCATAAAGTTCAGGATGTTCTCTGGACCCTTTTGTACGGTTCCATGCGTCTTGACCCATTGGTGTGTTTGAGGTAACATGGATTATTTGTAAAACAAAGAAGTACGTTATGAGTCTTTTCGATTGTTTGTCGATAAAAAGACAATGGTTATACAATTGTTAAAGCAAGATTGTTCTGCCCATTTATCATACTAGGCAATATTGATTATCGAGATTTGACCATAGTTACCGCTCATAGAGTTTTATCATCTCAATACTTGCTCTCTGCCTTGATTTAAATACAGAATATGGCCTTGATTAGGTTAGTTGGAGAGTTTTTCTAAAAACATGAATGTGTTTTCCACAAAAAGATGAAGAGGGAAGACAAGGTTCAACGTGTCCAGTGAATACTTGCTGTAGATACACAGACATGGGTCTACCTAACCTTTGTCGACTGCTAATAATAAATCCCTTTTAAAGAACTGTTTACTTTACGGATCCGTGTTTCCGTCTGAACAACACGATGCTACCTATCTTGGATACATTTAGAAAAGCCCATCGGTCCAAGATACTTTTCCTTTAGGCCATGATCTTCTTGTTCTCTGAGAAGCATGGGTCGCTCTCTTTGGATAGACGGTAATGATGGACTTGATCGGAACTCTGGCCGATATTCATCCGGACAGCCCGCTTTATGTCCTTCTGATGACACTTTATGATACAAACAACCCCCTGGCCCGCTCGCTCTTTATCACAGCTCTCTTTGTTTCTGACAGTCTGGTTGTTTCAAGCATCCCCTCCATGAAATGGTTGACTGTTGGTGGATGTATTTTGTCCTTGGATGCTTATGAGGTTCTATTGCAATGGTTGGAATGCATCAGCCTCACTAGGGGAAGGGCACTTGACCCAAACCTCACCCTCGTTTATTCATCTGCTTTCAAAGGCCATGAGGACAGAGCATGCAAAGTGAAGACGTGTGCTGATGAAAGTGTACCTTGTTGAACAAGAGCAAAAGGAGGATGTAGCGGGTATCACTCGAGAGTTTTTTGTCTGTGCCATCCCTTGGATGAACGTGTCAAGACATGCCTTCTGATCTGTGAATCCATAGAAGGCTACCAGCCTTGTTTTCTAAAGATGACTTGAGCAGCGTTCCAAGAGACCTTCTTTCCCGTTCAGCAAAGACTACGCCTTGTTTTGTCAGACCAGGTGCGCACACAAAACGATATGATTGGATGAACCAAGAAATAGGAACAGAGCTCGTCTCATAAAAAGACATGGACAGGTGAAACCGTGCTTTGTAGGTGTGAATGAGGTGATCTTTTTTTAGTCACTACAACAGGTGCACCTAGCTTTGTGTTATTGCGACACGGTCTTTATTTGGTTAAAAAAAAAGAAAGAAAAAGAAAAAAAGAACATTTGGATTTCTTGGTACGTTGTCTGATTGGTTTATTTTCATTTCTTTCTAAAAGAGATTTCTTGGTATTTGATAAAGCATTCAATTTGAATGGAGGATCAAGCTACGTCTGCTCTCCTTCACACTTTTGGTCTCTCTTTTTTTTGGATTTTATAAATTGCTTTGGATGTTGAGTAAAGCAAACCTTTGAACGGATAAATAAACCGAATGAATCGATCAGAGCAGGTCACATTCTATAAAGAGTGACGATACAGAGTGATAAGTATGGGTTGGAATGATGACATTCAGTGTTCATGTAGATGACACTAGAAGGAAATAGATTGGATGGCTACTTATTTGATAGGACTGTACACGCCTGCTCCAGAATGAATAGTTGACTTTATATTGTAAAAGAAAGAGCGGTTGACAATGACATTCGATACGATTGAAATTAAGCTTTCAATTTGCAGAATGAATACAAAGGACATAAAAAGTAATTTGGTGAATAATAAAAAACCATATTTTTTGCGCCTTTCTTCCTCTACATGTTGATAGCACGACAGAAGACGTTGAAACAATAAAGTATAAAGTTTACAAAAAGAAATCCAACTGAAACAGAGGGACTCAGGCAATAGCAAAACAAGGAATGAATTTGTACCGAGTGAAATAAGTTGTATTTTTACTTTTTTGTTCCTTTTCTTTGGGTGACACTATGTCATTCTCGCTTTCTTTTTTCAGGTCGCTTGATATCATCCTAAACACACGTCAGAAACTATCTCGAGTGAAGATTTTAAATGTCTTTTGGACCACAACGTTCAAACACCCCGTTTACCCACACTCCTCTTCTACTGATCTCTATTCCCCCGATTTTTCTTCTCTCTAAGCTATCCTTTTGCAACAACATCATTTGGGGAACAGTGCCACCTTTTTTTTTTTTTGGGTGAATACAGTCATCTCGGTCAGAAAGAAGAATAAAAATAGAAAAATTCTCAGAGGTTGGTCAGTTCATTGAATCCACACGTACTTTATTTAGGATGAAAAGCCTAATGAAAAAAAAAAAAAAAAAATAGTCTATAAAAATTGCTACTAAATTCTTGAAGGGTGTACATCGTTGGATGACACAATACATCCCTCATGTTTTTTTTTTCCAGCCCAGTCTATAAAAGTCCAAGTGGAACTCAATCCATCCGACCCTGTGTTGAAGCAGATTGGCAACAAGTGAAAAGTGTTTGTGAGTTCCTGACGCAAGTGGACCATCGCCTTTGAAGGTTGATTTACAGGTGGTGTTGATGACGAAAGAGTGTGTTGTTCCTAAAGACAATTGGATTGAAAAAAAAAAATGTGAAGGTGAGTTGGATCGACCTTTGTTTTCAATCAGTTTCCAATAAGAAGACAGGATCCTTTCTGATACACAGTCGAGACCAAAATGATCTACACTTTTAAGCCCATCTTACAGCCTTTTCTCTCTCTTTTTTTTTTTCTGTCTAGGCTGGGATGTGAGTTGGAATAGAAAAGAAAGGAGGGGATGAGATGTTTACAACAAAAAAAAAGCACATGTCATGTTTTACTAATTGGAGATGAAACAAGAAAAGGTCATTTAGTTTAGAATTCTAAAATTGTAAAGAAATCTGAAAAATCCGGGGACAAGCAGTGATGTCTAAATTTAGATGGTGACACAGTTGACAAGAAATAAAAATATAAAAATTTTATAAGATTACATACAGGGGCAATATATACAATTAAAGCAACCAAGATCGTTCTTTCTAAATCTTTTTCGTTCGTTTCGAGGGAACATCTTTCCAGACAAAACAAGAATGACCCTGAATGTGTGATTTCGGTTTCCGTCCTCTTTTCTTGCGAGGCATCTGAAGGACCATGTCCATACTCGAACTCGTAAAGGCGGCCATCGTGCCATGCATCACGTCCTCTTCGACCTCGCCCGTCACGGCCTGCGTCTGCTGGTGGTTGACGTCCCAGACGGTCGGTGTGAGAAAGGTCCAGTTCTTGCCATCGTAGGGCTTCATGTTGGGCGGACGTCCTCTTCGGCGCTTCAGGATCGCTTGACCGGTTTCGGACAGGATGATTTGTGTAAAGGGCGGCAGGGCGGGTTCGAGGTCTTCCTCTGGCACTTCAGGTGCCTCTGGGACGTCTGGCTGCTCAAAATAGGAATCGGAGGGGGTGGGTATCGTCGGTGAATGGCTGTGGCGTGCGTTCCAGACGTACTGTGGTTTGATGGTCGATGCATGGACCTGTTTGAGCGGTCGAGGTGGATCATCACCTTGGAGAGGAGGAAGTGAGATGGGTGAGACGGGTGATGGTGAACGAGTGATGGAAGAAGCATAAGAATCAATCGGTGATAATAAAGGTGAATGATAGAAATGAAGAGAATCCGTAGGTGAATCAGGTTGTTGAATGATGATACGTGGTGTTTCTTTTAAAAGGGTTGAAATAGGTGGTAGACTATGTTTATTCATCTTTTTTAAAAAAAAAGAAAAAAAAAAGGTTGGATTTATTGGCTGAACTAATAATCTATAAATGTATATTTATATACAAATATTCTAAATGAAATAGAATCTCGAGAAAAATGTAACCTTTTCCTGTCCTTCTCCAATCCAACTTGTTGAGTTTCAATTTTAGGGCTGTGATTTGCTTTTTTTGGATACTCATTTCCTAAACGAGTTATTTTTTATAAACTCAATTGTGAAACATCACAACATGAATTCTTTTTATCCAACCAGCTTGATTCTCTCATGTGTGTGTGTGTGAAGGATGAGTGAGACTCGAATAGAACGATTGGAAACTAGTCACTTTTTTTTTTTCTTTTTTTTTTTTTTTTTTTTTTTTTTTTTTTGTACTCTTCTTTTCTTAAGAAAGAGGAGCAACGTTTGAGTTGAATGGTTTTTTCTTGTACATGCTTCTTGTTGAATGATGCAAAACAAAAGATGGCTATTAGGCAGCGTTTTTCACCAAATTTAGTAATTTGATCGGGTAAAATCTTGACCTTATTTCATCAAATGGACAACAGTGGCAAATCGGATAGGTTCACTTCTTCACTCGACAAAGAGCTCATTTCACACTTTTTAACCAAACCCTCTCGCTCTTTCTCTCTCTCTCTCTTTTACTCTCTCTCTTTTACTCTCTCTCTTTTATTCTCTTTCTTTGGATGAATTCAATCCCCACTTTGAAAATCATCGTCTTGTACTATAAAAATAGATATTTACCAAAAATGGTCAATTTCTTCTTGATGCAAAAACTTTGTTCATCGGTGCTATATTTTATGTTAATCCATAAAAAGAAGTCTGGTAAAATAACATTTTCCTTTTATCCATCCTACATCATGGATGAAGCTACTGCAAAGTGGAAAAAAAAAAAAAAAAAAACAATGAACGCGTGTGGTTGAATAGGAGGGTGACATGAGACAAACAAAACAGTGAATCAAACAGAGGCTTCAAGTGACTGGTATTCAAAAAGTGGATAAAGAAAAGAGATTTCTTTTAGGAATCACCTATTCCCAAGAGGGATACATTTTCTTTCCTTTCTTGTCATTTCATTGTTCTTTATTTGAAAAAAAAGGGGGAAGAAAGACGATCGGGCATATAAAAAGAAGGGCGATGCCCTTTTTTTTTTGTGCATTTTTTTTTTGTTCTTATTTTTGATGGACGAAAGGAAACATGTGGTGATCATTGGGGCAGGTGTGGGCGGCACAGCGACAGCAGCCCGACTGGCCCGTCAAGGCTTTCGAGTGACGGTGATCGAGAAGAATGGGTTCTCTGGGGGGCGGTGTTCGACCTTGAGACACGACGGCTTTCGATTCGACCAAGGCCCGTCGCTGTACCTGATGCCCAAGGTGTTTGAGGAGGCCTTTGCGGACCTGGACGAGCGGATCGGGGACCATGTGGACCTGCTGCGGTGTGAAAACAACTACAGGCTGCATTTCCCAGACGGAGACACGATCGAGCTCTCTTCGGACCTCTGTCGGATGCAGCAAGTGATGGACCGGATCGAGGGCCCAGGCGGCATGGATCGCTTCCTCGGTTTCCTGCAGGAGGCCCAAGTCCATCACGCACGCGGGACGCCGATCGCGATCGAGCGCAATTTTGAGCGTATCTGGGATCTGGTTCGGTATGGGTCCGAGATCGGGAGACTGCATCTGCTGGACACGATCTATCGACGGGCCTCGAGGTATTTCAAGACGAAAAAGATGCGGATGGCCTTTACGTTTCAGACGATGTACATGGGGTAAGTCGATTGAGCACCGAACGGGCAGCACTGACCCGTCTTTAGGATGTCTCCGTATGATGCCCCGGCCGTGTACAGCCTGCTGCAGTACACCGAATGCGTCGAGGGCATCTGGTACCCTCGCGGCGGCTTCCACCAGGTCGTCCACAGGCTCGAACAGATCGCTCAAGAGAAATTCGGCGCGAGCTTTGTCTACAACGTACCGGTGGCCAAGATCAACACCCAGGGCCGTCGCGTGACCGGCGTGACGTTGGCCGACGGGGAGGTCATCCAGGCCGATGCCGTCGTCTGTAATGCGGATCTGGTCTATGCCTACCACCAGCTGCTCCCGCCCTGTGCCTGGACGACCCAGAGCTTGGCCGCCAAACAACTCACCTGCTCCTCCATCTCGTTCTACTGGTCCATGTCCCGAACGATCCCCGCCCTCGACGTCCACAACGTCTTCCTGGCCGAGGCCTATCAAGCCAGCTTTGACGAGATCTTTTGCCAGCACCGACTCCCTTCCCAACCCTCGTTTTATGTCCACGTCCCGTCCCGTCTCGATCCCTCGGCCGCTCCCCCCAACAAGGACGCCGTGGTCGTGTTGGTGCCCATCGGCCACATGCACAAGGACCCAGTGGACTATGATCGCCTCGTCCAACGCGCCCGTTCGACCGTCCTCGACGTCCTCCACCGTCGTCTGGGCCTCGAGGCGGACTGGATCGAGCACGAGATCGTGAATGATCCGAGGACGTGGCAGGCCAAGTTCAACCTCTGGAAGGGATCCATCCTCGGCTTGTCTCACCATCTCTTCCAAGTCCTCTGGTTTCGTCCGAGCACCAAGGATGCCTCCGGTCGTTATGATAACCTTTACTTTGTCGGTGCCAGGTAAGTTCCCCTGATCTTCTTCTTGGACTCATCTTGACCATAGTACCCATCCCGGAACCGGTGTGCCCATCGTGCTCGCCGGCAGCAAACTCACGTCCGATCAAGTCTGTCGAGGGTTCGGTCAGGTGCCTCTGCCTCGAAAGAATCCCTCGCGTCCGCCGTCTCTCCGTCCTCCCTTGCGTCCTCTCTGGATCCTCTTGGTCCTTGGCTTCCTTGGCTTCCTTTGCTCTCTTACCGACCAACACCTGCCTCTCTCCTTCTCCCGACGTCAGTGAACAGGACGATGAAGAGAGTGGTAGCATGAATAAAATTCTTTTTTAAAAAAACTGGCCTATACACGAGTGGTGATGGTTCAAGTGTTCGGATCAGTTTCGTTTTCTGACAGGCATTCATATAAGGACAGAGGTCTCTGTCTCGTTTCAAATCCTCTGTGTTGCTTTCGTAAAGTACATGGGAATGCGTCGACTAGGATTCAGTCCCCCTGATGGCATGTTCCTCATCACGAACGCTTTCATTCCCCCATTTTCTCTTTCCACCTCCATTGACATGAGCATACTTGTGTACACTACATATCATGATGTCTTAAACGCAGCTTTCAGAGCCTCACGCTCTATTCCATGATAAAGCGCGAGTACAGAAAAAAAGGGTATCGACATGTTGAATAGGAATGAAAAATAAGAATGCTTTCGACAGTGTCTACTTGGGCCCGACAAGTCAAAAAAAAGGGGAAGACCTTTCTCCTTTCTATTCACTCGTCACACCATTCGCTTCCGTCCGTCTTTCATGATTTAAAAAGTCGTATGGACGCAGCATGCTGTCGTGGTTATCCTCTTCTGTCTTCAGACTTCCTGCTTGGTTTGGACGCCATGGCCGGAAATGAACGAGGCCATTCGAAAAAGTAAAGTTTGCCTCTTTCTTATGTTCCCATCGATCGTCCACCTTATCCAGTGGAAGCGCACAGGCTTGTTCCTATCCCACTTTGGATCCACGCTGATACCGTTGAAGGGCAAGAAGAGCACTGTGGTTCGATCGACTGATCTCGGGTGTTTCCCAGACAGGGGGGGGGGGTGCTTGCACAGATTCGTAGCGGGAGGCTGTATTGGTTGTGATAGAGGAGAGCTGTTGATAATGAATGACTGGATGGTAGCGTCAGAAAAAAAGACAGGTTGACATTGAACACAGTGCCCAAGAGCATTCCTTTTTTTGAATCAAGCGGTGGATGGCAAAAGCAAAATGGCTCAGAGTGCATTGTTTCGTTCAGCAAGGCTTTTGAATATCTTTACCTATGCTCAAGCCAAGATGAATCACAAGTGAACACAAAACAAACTTGTATAAGGTGACTGTAAAAAAAAAGTAGTAGTAGGCCAGAACAAAGCGTATTTTTTAACTCATGGGAAGATGAAAGGGATAAGGACAACCTGTAGCACGGAAGGCAGTAAAGAGCGAACTCTCTGAAGAACCAGTGTAAGATGCAACGTGTATCATCCTCTTTATATCTTTTGTACGGAATAATAGGTTGAACATCTATAAATACCTCTTTCAACTGATTACACATCTTTGATCTAAAAAATTAACAAAAAAACAAATTTTACCAACTGTAATTTTTCTTTGGCATAAATTTAGTTGCTTTTTCTTATTTTTTTTTTTCCAAAGCTTCTTATACAATGAATAACTCAATCAACAAAGACACAAAGACAGGTATGTGTGTCATTGTGCTTAGCTCATGCACCATTAAATAGTCCATCCTTTAGATAATTACACTATGGTACAAGACACATGGAACCGCAGTAAATAGTCCAAAGAACATCCTGAACTTTATTCTACAGGATACGGTACAGTCGATCGACCTTGGTCCTCTGAAGTATCTGATGATGAAATTTAAAAGTGTACTAGCAAATAGACACCTTTCGAGCGTTCAGGATCCAAAGAAGGATTAAGGGAGATTTGAATGATGTGTAAAATAAACATTTATTTAACAGCATATACATCCGCTTTCTTTTTCTTTCCCTGTAATTTCTTTACGAAGAAAACAAACCTCGAACATGAGAGAATCTTGACTGAATACGTTTTTTAGTTATCGGTTGACTCGGGGCAGCCTTGGGTTTTGGTAGAAAAGTTTGAACAGATTTTGCTGATGAGGATAGTAAAGGCTCCATCGATATTGGTAGCATCCAAGGCGGATGTCTCGATAAATAAAAGTCCTTCTTCTTCAGCCAGTGATCTACCTTCCTCTGTTTTAACCTCTCGACTGGATTCACCTAAATCGACCTTATTGCCTACGAGCATAATCACAGCATTCGGGTCTGCTGATTTTCTTATTTCATGAAGCCAATAGCATCGAGCGTTTTCAAAGGAGAATCGAGAGGTGATGTCTACAGAGGGAAAGGGAGTTGAGTATGAAAGCAAAAAGGATGCCTATTTTTTTTTCCCGTAAAAAATGAATACGCCTGCCACATTGCTACAATAACTATACAATAACGTCAGCGCTCCTTTCTCTCTCTCTTGCTACTTGTTTATTATTTTTTATATGATTCTTACGCTGGAACGATAACCCTGAATTTTTCTTCTGCAGCGAAATCCCAAATTGACACTTCAACAATATGATTGTCTAAAGTAGAATTCAGCAATACATTCTCTTGTCTATTTTAAGCTACTATTGTCCATACCAATTTTAAGGGTTTTACCTGCAAATTGAATACCCACAGTTTTTCTATACTCCAAGTCAAATTCATTGCTCTAAAACGTATAAAAGGAGCGGGATGAATTTCCCAAAAAAAAAAAAAAAAAAAAAAAAAAAAAAAAGTTAGGCTGTCACTTACAGCAAATCTAGACATGGCATTAGATTTACCAACACCTGAATCGCCAGTTAGAATAAGTTTATATAAATTATCGTACCAAGCAACCATTGTGTGTTGCTGTGAAAATAAAAGAAATATAAAAAAAGGCTCCAAGAGAAAGAAAAATTTATAGTGTGTGTGTGTGTATGTGAAAATAAATATGAAAACAAAGCAAGTTTATTTTGCTAAAGGAGTTTCGCATAAAAGCATAATAAACATGAAACCAAAGGAGAAAAGTTTAATTTGTTCTCTGGCAAAAGAGGTGGTTTGCTTTTATTGGGCACAAGAGTCTCGTTTTTTTTTTTTTTTTTTTTTTTTTTTTTTTGTTCATTGAATTGCATTCTAAAGCCTGTATGCCATCTTCTTGTTTGATACAATTTAGTTCTTCATGTTTTATTACTGCTCTTTTCAAACTGTACTTACTGCAGTATTGTTTGCTTTTTGTTTATTTTTGTTTACTTGATCAGCATTGCCAAGCTTTCATTTCTCTTTATGCATTCTATACTATAGCATCCGTAGGTTTTAGCTTTGATCATGTCTGAAGTTGTGCGTACACAAGGTTTAGTGTAAGCAATTCTCTTCTTCATTCTTTTCATTATCGTTCAAAGTCACTTGCTGATATTATTCCTTACAGACTGTCATTTAAGAAAAATACACACACACACGCACTTTACTAATAATATAAATGGAGTCGGATGCTTGTCTAACAAACTTTTATAAAAAGAAGATAGCAAAAAAGTAATTAATGATCCTCTATTTGTAAAAGAAACAAAAGAGAAAAGATGATGTCAGACTGCTGTTCAAATGAACAAGCGTCTTTCCTTTTTTTTTTTTACAGCTAAAAGAACTAGTATCGTCATTGAATGTGTAAGTGTGTATATCAAGTACCTTGGTGCACATACCTTGTGTTGACTTCTCCATTTGAGCTTTAGCACCATATTGCCTCTGATGTTTGTAAAAGGCTCAATTAGAGACTATCCTACCTGCTTAAAAGAGTATGACCTTATTTATTCAGGTTCCATTTGCTTATAGCGGGTTATTTTTTTTTGCAAATTGAATTTTTTTTTCTACTGTTTCGAAGCGCCTATTAGAAAATCCTTTATTGAATAAGCAATTAGGGTTGACTCGACTGTTCATAACATGTAAGTAATTTGAAAATGCCAAGATTGAATGAACATCCTTATTATTTATTAAGTCATTAATAGAGATCGATTTAAAAGACAAAGACGCCAATAGTAGGACATTGTCGAGAAAAGCAAGGTTCTTTTTTTTTACTTTTAAATCTTTGAAGTGCTCTTCCAACCTCTGTTTAGCCAATCAGTCATTTGAGCAATCACAGAATAGGCCTCGGGAAGAAGACGGGGCATGGCGAAAGTCACGAATCCATGAGCGACGTTATGGTATGTTGTAGAAAGAGTGGAGACACCAGCCTTTGCCAGTTTTTTTGCATAGGCCACTCCTTCGCTTCGGAGTACATCCCTTTCAGCTGTGATGACCAACGCAGGAGGGAGACCGCTAAGCTCTTCTGTCGTGGCTTTCAAAGGTGCCATCAGAGGTGAGCTCCAGTCCTGTTCCTTTGTAGTATACAGTTGCCAGGCCTGCTGCATCTTTTCACGTGGTAAGAAGGCGTCGTCTTTATAGAGAATATAAGATTCTGTTTCAAATTCATTGTCAACAACAGGATAAAAGAGAACTTGGCTGGTGATTCCTGTGTTCCCTCTTTGCTTTGCAAGAACTATATAAATAAGGAGCAGCATTAAGAATACATCTCTATTTCTAATGGGATGAACAACGTACTTGTAAGAGCAGCAGTCAAGTTTCCTCCTGAAGAATCACCAGCAACAACCAATCGATTCAAATCAACATTGAGTGCTTGTGCATTTTGTTGAACCCAGCAAAGAGAAGCATAACATTCCTCTAAAGCCACCGGGTACTTTACTTTGGGACTCAATGAGTAGTTTACAAATACAATACAACAAGACATATGATTAGCTAACTATTGAGCTCAGAAAAATAAGCATGTGATGTAAAAAAAATATCAAAAGGACAATACCTTGTTTAAAAAGACAGAAAAAACGGGATAGTCGCCATAGATCCATCCTCCACCATGTCTATTACAAGTAACGTTAAATATATGCATAGCAGTTATTTAGAGAGAGAAATCCCATTACAAGTACAAAATAACTGGCAAAGTCTTATTTTCATGTCCCAAAGGCTTTACAATAGTAAGATCAGCCTTGACATGATCAAATTCGATCGTTCTGTCTTCCGTTTCTACATTGCCTGGTTCTTTCATGCTTTCCAATCGTTCTCTAAGGACTTGCATATTTTCAGGGTTAGCTGCTTCTTCTGGTGAGATTCCAAACGCCTTTGCGATAATGTCTATAGCAAATGGTGGTAATGAGACGGGTTCGTTTTTAGTCATACAGAACAAAAGAAGTAAAGATTGCTAATTTAAAAGAAAAAGTGGGGCGTCTTTTTTATACATTAGCAGAATTGGTACTACCAGAACTTTTGCTTTTGCTATTATTGATGGAACTACAATAATAAACGAAAAAGTGGGGCGTCTTTTTTATACTTTTGCAGAATTGGTACTACGGGAGATTTTGCTTTTGCTATTATTGAGGAAACTACAATATCTCAAAGTTATTAGAGAGTAATGTCTTCTTAGGACCTTTTGATGAATTTATCCTTTGTATTATTCCACTAAAGGGTATTTTCCTTCTTGCCTGGTATAGTTCACTGTCATTGTGACAATGCTGCGCTTCAGAATACTATCTTGTAATACAGATCGCAATGCTTTTTTTAACCATTTTGGGAACATTGGGATTCATGTTATCCTTTAGTTGTATGCAGAAAAGGGGAGAGTGACTTAACATGTGCTCTATTTCCCAAGACAAACACCACATCTGTACTTTTGCGCTTATAGAATATGCTGTAATAAAAACAAGAATGCCAATCTACAAAGCTTCACTTGATAAAAGTAAACAGTGAAGCTGTTAATCACAAAGTACGAAAATAAAACTATTCTCTTTCTTTAAAATACAGAGTTTTACCCAAAAAAAAAAGAAAAGAAAATTGAAGCTGTTTCATCGTATATATAATTATTTGCTTTTTTAAAGAAAAAGCAAAGACAATGATAACAATATACTCTAGCTTTTAAGCAAAGCAAATCGACTGTTTGCTTTACATTTTCTTTTCCTTTTTTGTCTGTGTCTGAGTACCAATTTCGACCACAATAAAACAGGAATCCAATCACAAGAATTGGAGAAGCTGGAAAATCTGTTATGGCCGACAATTGTCAAAGATGAAGTAGGCATTCTGAATCATGTTTCCAAAGATGTTCAAGTAAAGGGGGATTTTTACAAGTTCAACCGATTAAGTCGAAGAGAAAGCCAGCTTGGCTGAAATCTGGTTTTGGTAAGATTTGTAAATTTTTTTAAAAAAAAGCTGATAGTATACTCACATGAGCTGTATATAGGAGCTTGTTTTTTGTGTTCCCAATAGACAAGTGGAACAAGAGTAGATGCATATCTGCCTATTTGGATGAAGGAACTGGGACTATTTTACTGAAAGAGGTTTACAAAGGTATTCAACTACCTAGAGTTTCTGGTGACACAGTGCTTTACTGCAAAGCGTTGATCGACGTAAGTTAAAAGATATGATCTTCATGAAAGCATTACTGAAACTAATCATAAATTTAATATGCAAACTACAAATAGGGTAGGGATCCTCAACCATCCTTCACAGTTCCTTCAGCCCTTGATGATGCTGTAATGAAGATAGCAGTGAGTCTTGCTGCTGGCTCAGCAATGGCCAATGACAAGTCGGAAGCAAGTTCACGATGAAGTATCTATGGCCAATTCTACAAGTTACGTCTTTGAATTGTGCTAAAGAACGCACATTTTTTTCTGTGTATATATCAATAAAAAAGGACGTACATAACTATGATAATATGCCCGGCTCATGTTTTTTTTAGAATGGACATTGCAGAAAAAGGACAAAAGTAAAAGCTAGACTTCCACCAGGGAATCAAGGATAGAAAAAGAGAGATCTATTTTTTTTACATAGAGATAAAGCGTCCATAGAAAGAAAGCAAGTATCAAGAAGAGGACGACTTTGTTAAGTTGGTAAAAGGGATGAAGCTCTCTGTCGACCGGCAGATTTCTTTGAGGATGAAAAGCCCAGTCTCGTTTGGCTTGCTGTGTGAGGATAAATATCAGTTCAGTCATGAATATATTATAAATATGGTAATATACTCACTTCACCCAATATATATTTTTTTTGAATTAGGTTTTGGCCGTTCCCTCTTTAAGATGACTTTGTAGGGAGATGAGTTATACATGCCAGTTATGGCCAAGCGTTTCTCGTTGGTTAGCAACGAATCAGAGCTGATGAACGTCCTAGTGATCGTTAAGGTGCTTGGCATGGTTAGGCTATGTTATATATTGACAAGCACACTATAAAATACTTATACTAGCATTATGTTACTTATATAGGAAGAGTTTGCCTCCTTTGAACAAAATTTAAAGGAAGAAACAAGAATGAGGTGAAATGGTGTGTGAATTCATGAAGCCATCCTTCACCATAAAATCCAAAAACAAAAAATTGTATATTTTAATATTTGTATCATTTTTTTATTCTAAGCTTTTATTAAAACTGTATCTATGAAAATATGCTACGTATATGTTGGGTCTCAAGATTTAAAATTGTTGTAAAACTAGTCTGATAATTATAGGTATTCAAAGAACATGATGACTGACTAAACCTGATTTTAATTCAAAGTGGAAGAGAATTGTTTGGTTTATGAAATAATCATTATCAGATAGTAACTTTGTGATTACATTTATCGTAGATACAGCAAAACGTTGATTCTATAGTTATGATCAGGCTGAGTGACCCATTGTTGGCTTACTGACTGAAATAGTTCAAAATATATCATTTTCAAAAAGTCAGACTGCATTTTTATAAATCTATTATACAATATCTACAAGAAAGCGACAAGTAAACGCAATATTTATTCCTAAAAGCAGTGAACACCATTTCCGGAAATAGATTGTACAAATACTTTTTTTTTTTTGAAGGCCCTTGACACAATGAACGTGCTGTCATCCATAAGTGTAAACCCCTCGGCTTTCCAAAGATTCTCTCAGCTAGATTCCACACGCACATCGTACATTCACAACTCGAATACAATGGGCCATCAATCGCTTCACAAGTCCTCTACAACATGATCTTGAAGAAGCGCAAGACACATGTATTAGATGGATCTACGACACTCGAGGAAAGGCATCCAATAAAGCGGTGCTTCACCCATCCAGATTATCTTTCATATTAGACGGGTCAATATCCTATAAACATAGTTCTTCTTTCACCACCTATATCTACTCAAATATAAGCTGCTCAGTCTCCTACCAAAGTAGGCTGAAGTTCAGTTCTTTAATTTCTACGTTCGTTTCTTTTCCAAGTTTACCGTTGCACCCGACCTTGATTCAGAAGGTAACCTTATGCCTGTTGATTTGAACCATGTTGTCGAAGAAGGTATTGTTTCTAAGCCAATGCCGTACAAGATACGTATCTTACCTCGTACTTGATGATACGCACTACTATACACTGTTTAGCTCATATAAAGAAAAGCAGATAATAAATAATGCCCATAATAAACATTAGCTAAAACCACAATCATAAAAGCATACAATACCACAATCTTTAATAAGCTTTTTAATCGTTGGAAGAGTAAGATATCCTCCTCTCTTTTTAAATTACCATATACATCATTTTCTTGATCTGATCATAAAAAAGAGGAGTTGTAAACTTGTAAGAAGAAATGTTTTGTAGTTGCAAGCTCTTTGAAGAGCATAAAAGAAATAACCTTCATATTTTCTTTTTTATAGTCTTTATTTGACACTATTTTATAAACAGGTTCTGATCTCATATAACTTATCAGCAAATTTGACTGATTTTTTAGGGGTAGCAGGAGGAGAGCGGGTGGGCAATTAGGATACAAAGGCAGCGGTAGGGGTCGTAGGCTTAGAGGAAACAGCGTTTGACTATTTGGTTTGTAAGAGATCTGCGATGTTTTCGTTGTGATAGACCGGACGCGTACGATACTGTTTGGGTGGTTCCTTTAGCAATTCTGCCATGAAATTGTGGTCGGCCAGGGCCATGACCCTCAACGAGGAGATTTTTTTATAACACTACAACCATCTACATCACCACCATACAGAAAAAAACTGAAATCAGATTAGCCATCGACAAAGAACCGCCCACGGTAAAAATTACAGTGAAAAAAGAAAAAAAAAGGTCAAGATAGATGCAAGTCTGCTTAATTTAGAACAGAGAGATTGGTGGTTTGCAAACCATTTATTTTTGTCGTGGGCTAAAAAGCTTTTGGTCATGTCGAGTTAGGCCAAGAAAATTTGGTACGATTTGACAAGGCTCAAGTCGATCAACAGGCCGTGTTGAGACTTGGATGACTCTTTGTGGACCCCAAAGGTATGAAATTCCTTTATGACATGCACTGCAGGTGAATGAGCTCAATATCTCTAGATCAAACTATACACGTTTGGGCTGCCCTTGAAACTCTGTAATCCAAAAGACTATTTCCGCATTCAAAATCTTAAATCGAGAGAGTTTCTGACGTGTGTTCAGGATGATATCAAGCGACCTGAAAAAAGAAAGCGAGAATGACATAGTGTCACCCAAATAAAAGGAACAAAAAAGTAAAAATACAACTTATTTCACTCGGTACAAATTCATTCCTTGTTTTGCTATTGCCTAAGTCCCTCTGTTTCAGTTGGATTTCTTTCTGTAAGCTTTATACTTTATTGTTTCAATGTCTTCTGTCGTGCTATCAACACGTAGAGGAAGAAAGGCACAAAAAAAATATTTTTTATTATTCACCAAATTACTTTTTATGTCCTTTGTATTCATTCTGCAAATTGAAAGCTTAATTTCAATCGTATCGAATGTCATTGTCAACCGCTCTTTCTTTTACAATATAAAGTCAACTATTCATTCTGGAGCAGGCGTGTACAGTCCTATCAAATAAGTAGCCATCCAATCTATTTCCTTCTAGTGTCATCTACATGAACACTGAATGTCATCATTCCAACCCATACTTATCACTCTGTATCGTCACTCTTTATAGAATGTGACCTGCTCTGATCGATTCATTCGGTTTATTTATCCGTTCAAAGGTTTGCTTTACTCAACATCCAAAGCAATTTATAAAATCCAAAAAAAAGAGAGACCAAAAGTGTGAAGGAGAGCAGACGTAGCTTGATCCTCCATTCAAATTGAATGCTTTATCAAATACCAAGAAATCTCTTTTAGAAAGAAATGAAAATAAACCAATCAGACAACGTACCAAGAAATCCAAATGTTCTTTTTTTCTTTTTCTTTCTTTTTTTTTAACCAAATAAAGACCGTGTCGCAATAACACAAAGCTAGGTGCACCTGTTGTAGTGACTAAAAAAAGATCACCTCATTCACACCTACAAAGCACGGTTTCACCTGTCCATGTCTTTTTATGAGACGAGCTCTGTTCCTATTTCTTGGTTCATCCAATCATATCGTTTTGTGTGCGCACCTGGTCTGACAAAACAAGGCGTAGTCTTTGCTGAACGGGAAAGAAGGTCTCTTGGAACGCTGCTCAAGTCATCTTTAGAAAACAAGACTGGTAGCCTTCTATGGATTCACAGATCAGAAGGCATGTCTTGACACGTTCATCCAAAGGATGGCACAAAAAAAAATCCTAGAGTGATACCCGTTACAGCCTCCTTTTGCTCTTGTTCAACAAGGTACACTTTCACCAGCATACGCCTTCACTTTGCATGCTCTGTTCTCATAGCCTTTCAAAGCAGATGGATGAAAGAGGATGAGGTTTGGATCAAGTGCCCTTTCCCTAGTGAAGCTGATGCATTCCAACCATCGCAATAGAACCTCATAAGCATCAAAGGACACAATACATCCACCAACAGTCAACCGTTTCATGGAGGGGATGCTTGAAACAACCAGGCTGTCAGAAACAAAGAGAGCTGTGATAAAGAGCAAACAGGCCAGGGGGTTGTTTGTATCATAAAGTGTCATCAGAAGGACATAAAGCGGGCTGTCCGGATGAATATCGGCCAGAGTTCCAATCAAGTCCATCATTACCGTCTATCCAAAGAGAGCGACCAATGCTTCTCAGAGAACAAGGAAATCATGGCCTAAAGGCTTTTCTAAATGTATCCAAAATAGGTAGCATCGTGTCATTTAGTCGGAAACACGGATCCATAAAGTAAACAGTTCTTTAAAAGGGATTTATTATTAGCAGTCGACAAAGATTAGGTAGACCCATGTCTGTGTATCTACAGCAAGTATTCACTGGACACGTTGAACCTTGTCTTCCCTCTTCATCTTTTTGTGGAAAACACATTCATGTTTTTAGAAAAACTCTCCAACTAACCTAATCAAGGCCATATTCTGTATTTAAATCAAGGCAGAGAGCAAGTATTGAGATGATAAAACTCTATGAGCGGTAACTATGGTCAAATCTCGATAATCAATATTGCCTAGTATGATAAATGGGCAGAACAATCTTGCTTTAACAATTGTATAACCATTGTCTTTTTATCGACAAACAATCGACAAGAGTCATAATGTACTTTTTTGTTTTACAAATAATCCATGTTACCTCAAACATAACAATGGGTCAAGACGCATGAAACCGTACAAAAGAGTCGAGAGAACATCCTGGACTTTATTCTACAGGATACGGTACAGTCGATCGACCTTGGTCCTCTGAAGTATCTGATGATGAAATTTAAAAGTGTACTAGCAAATAGACACCTTTCGAGCGTTCAGGATCCAAAGAAGGATTAAGAGAGATTTGAATGATGTGTAAAATAAACATTTATTTAACAGCATATACATCCGCTTTCTTTTTCTTTCCCTGTAATTTCTTTACGAAGAAAACAAACCTCGAACATGAGAGAATCTTGACTGAATACGTTTTTTAGTTATCGGTTGACTCGGGGCAGCCTTGGGTTTTGGTAGAAAAGTTTGAACAGATTTTGCTGATGAGGATAGTAAAGGCTGCATCGATATTGGTAGCATCCAAGGCGGATGTCTCGATAAATAAAAGTCCTTCTTCTTCAGCCAGTGATCTACCTTCCTCTGTTTTAACCTCTCGACTGGATTCACCTAAATCGACCTTATTGCCTACGAGCATAATCACAGCATTCGGGTCTGCTGATTTTCTTATTTCATGAAGCCAATAGCATCGAGCGTTTTCAAAGGAGAATCGAGAGGTGATGTCTACAGAGGGAAAGGGAGTTGAGTATGAAAGCAAAAAGGATGCCTATTTTTTTTTCCCGTAAAAAATGAATACGCCTGCCACATTGCTACAATAACTATACAATAACGTCAGCGCTCCTTTCTCTCTCTCTCTTTCTTGCTAGTTGTTTATTATTTTTATATGATTCTTACGCTGGAACGATAACCCTGAATTTTTCTTCTGCAGCGAAATCCCAAATTGACACTTCGACAATATGATTGTCTAAAGTACAATTTAGCAATACATTCTCTTGTCTATTTTAGGCTACTATTGTCTATACCAATTTCAAGGTTTTTAATTTCAAATTCAACACCTATAGTACTTGTAGACTCTGAGCTGAACTCATTTCTCTAGAATGTATCAAAGGAGCCAGATGAGTTTCTAAAATAAACTTAGGCTGTCACTTACAGCAAATCTAGACATGGCATTAGATTTACCAACACCTGAAACGCCAGTTAGAATAAGTTTATATAAATTATCGTACCAAGCAACCATTGTGTGTTGCTGTGAAAATAAAAGAAATATAAAAAAAGGCTCCAAGAGAAAGAAAAATTTATAGTGTGTGTGAAAATAATATGAAAACAATTCAAGTTTATTTTTCTAAAGAAGTTTCTCACAAAAGTAGATGGAAATAAACATCAAGCAAGAAAAGCTTAATTTGTTCTCGGCCCATTTCCGTTCTTGTATCAAAAGAAAGAGGGGCAAAAAGGGTAGTTTGCTTTTATTGGGTACAAGAGTCTCGTTTTCCTTTTTTTTTTTTTTTGTTCATTGAGTTGTATTCTAAAGCCTGTATGCCATTCTCTTGTTTGATACAATTTAGTTCTTCATGTTTTATTACTGCTCTTTTCAAACTGTACTTACTGCAGTATTATTTGCTTTTTGTTTATTTTTGTTTACTTGATCAGCATTGCCAAGCTTTCATTTCTCTTTATGCATTCTATACTATAGCATCCGTAGGTTTTAACTTTGATCATCTCTGAAGTTGTGCATACACAAGGTTTAGTGTAAGCAATCCTCTTCTTCATTTTTTTATTACCATTCAAAGTCACTTGCTGATATTATTCCTTACAGACTGTCATTTAAGAAAAATACACACACACACGCACTTTACTAATAATATAAATGGAGTCGGATGCTTGTCTAACAAACTTTTATAAAAAGAAGATAGCAAAAAAGTAATTAATGATCCTCTATTTGTAAAAGAAACAAAAGAGAAAAGATGATGTCAGACTGCTGTTCAAATGAACAAGCGTCTTTCCTTTTTTTTTTACAGCTAAAAGAACTAGTATCGTCATTGAATGTGTAAGTGTGTATATCAGGTACCTTGGTACCCATATCTTGTGTTGACTTCTTCAATTTGATTTTTTAGCACCATATTGCTTCTGATGTTTGTAAAAGGCTCAATTAGAGACTATCCTACATGCTTAAATTGGTATGACCTTATTTATTCAGGTTCGATTTGCTTATAGCGGGCTATTTTTCTTGCAAATTGAATTTTTTTTTTCCTACTGTTTCGAAGCGCCTATTAGAAAATCCTTCATTGAACAAACAACTAGGGTTGGCTTGACTGTTCATAAAATGTAAGTAATTTGAAAATGCCAAGATTGAATGAACATCCTTATTATTTATTAAGTCATTAATAGAGATCGATTTAAAAGACAAAGGCGGCAATAGTAGGAAATTGTCAAGAAAAGCAAAGTTTTTTTTTTTTTTTTTTTTTTTTTTTTTTAATTTTAAACCTTTGAAGTGCTCTTCCAACCTTTGTTTAGCCAATCAGTCATTTGATCAATCACCGAATAGGCCTCGGGAAGAAGATGGGGCATGGCGATAGTTACGAATCCATGAGTGACGTTATGGTATGTTGTAGAGAGAGTGGAGACACCAGCCTTTGCCAGTTTTTTTGCATAGGCCACTCCTTCGCTTCGGAGTACATCCCTTTCAGCTGTGATGACCAACGCAGGAGGGAGACCGCTAAGCTCTTCTGTCGTGGCTTTCAAAGGTGCCATCAGAGGTGAGCTCCAGTCTTCTTCCTTTGCAGTATACAGTTGCCAGACCTGCTGCATATTTTCACGTCGCAAGAAGGCGTCATCTTTATAGAGAATATAAGATTCTGTTTCAAAGTCATTGTCAACAACAGGATAAAAGAGAACTTGGCTGGTGATGCCTGTGTTTCCTCTTTGCTTTGCAAGAACTATATAAATAAGGAGCAGCATTAAGAATACATCTCTATTTCTAATGGGATGAACAACGTACTTGTAAGAGCAGCAGTCAAGTTTCCTCCAGCAGAATCACCAGAAACAGTCAATCGATTCAAATCAACATTGAGAGCTTGCGCATTTTGTTGAACCCAGCAAAGAGAAGCATAACATTCCTCTAAAGCAACTGGATGCTTTACTTTGGGACTCAATGAGTAGTTTACAAATACAATACAACAAGGTATATGATTAGCTAACTATTGAGCTCAGAAAAATAAGCATGTGCTGTAAAAAAAAAGCAAAAGGACAATACCTTGTTTACAAAGACAGAAAAAAGAGCATAGTCGCCAAAGACCCATCCTCCACCATGTCTATTACAAGTAACGTTAAATATATGCATAGTAGTTGTTTAGAGAGATAAATCCCATTACAAGTACAAAATAACTGGCAAAATCTTATTTTCATGTCCCAAAGGCTTTATAATAGTAAGATCAACCTTGACATGATCAAATTCGATCGTTCTGTCTTCCGTTTCTACATTGCCTGGTTCTTTCATGCTTTCCAATCGTTCTCTAAAGCGTTGAATATTTTCAGGGTTAGTTGCTTCTTCTGGTGAGATCCCACATGTATTCGCGATCATGTCAATAGCAAACGGTGGTAATGGAACGGGTCCGTTTTTAGTCATACAGAATAAAAGAAGTAAAAGTTGCTAATTTAAAAGAAAAAGCGAGACGTCTTTTTTATACATTTGCAGAATTAGTACTACCGGAATTCTCGTCTTCCAGTTATTGATGGAACTGCAGTGACTCAAAGTTCCTAGAGGACAACCATTTGACCCATAGAGAGTAATGCCTTTTTATGAAATCATCCTTTGTTCGGTATGGTTCACGGTCATTGTGACAATGAAGTTGAGCTTTAGAATACCTATTTGTAATACAACTAGTAACGCTTTTTAACTATTTTAAGAATAATAAATCTTACAGTCGTTCAACCCGCAATTCGAGGATTGACTAGAAAAAAGTATGGGACTTGAAAATTTAATTTGAAAAACTTCAGAAAGCAAATTCACGTATTGGCAGCTGTCGATCTCACTGTCCTTTTGATAACATGAAAATTAAAAAATGTCAAAGTTCGTATTTTTAAATGAGGATAAACGTGGAGACATTGATAATGAGAATAATGCTGAGGTAATAGACAAAGTCGATGAAGAGCCGGATCAATATGCTTACAAACAGAGTAAGCCTTGACTCGTACTTGGAAAAAGCAGGTATCGCTGTTGTGGAGCTTGTGGAGCAATTCTGGGATCTGACGAAAGAAAACGGAAATCGACATGAGCTTCAAAACATTGAAACTCTTGAGGAGAGAATAGTAAATGCAGCAAATGAAATTTCCCTTCAACATGTCCAAAATATAATTCAAAACTCATAAAATCGGTTTGAGAACTGTTTATGTCATGTGCCTATGTAAACACTCAGCATATGATAGTCTTCTTTTAGTTAATAAGCAAGTAAAGCTTGCGGTGCACTCGTATGAAGTCCTTTGTCAAATTCCTTCTTCACTTTTCCTTGGTTATGAATTAAATGCACAATTCTTTCATGAGGCTTACAAATAATTATGTGTTGAGGATGTCTGTGGTATATTTAGAAAAGGAACTAATAACAAAGAATAACAAAGAAAAAAAAATTAAGGGTAGAGAAGGGAATACAGAGGTCCCAAGTTTGCTATTCCCGAGCCATCTTCTTCCTTGGTCAATTTGAGAATAATAGGATTCATGTTATCGCCATTTGGCCCTGTTTTGCCAATGACTTTGCTTGAGGGCCACAATGCTTTCAACAGACTTTTCAATGATACTCTAATTTGATACAAGTATTGCTGCACCCATAAACTTATCAGAAGGGAGCATGTTACCTTTGAACCCCAGCAGAATCGGACTAAATCAGGAACAAAGTCTTGCTTGTCGTCAAAATCTGAGTAAAGAAGAGAGGACTTTATCCACAAGTCAAGTAAATTATTTTTCTTATACGACAGGCTCCAGAGGTAAAGGTATTGCCCTGCTAATTTTCAAAAGAAATTAACATCCTTGCTTATACTCACCAGATAGGCCTTACCGGCTGCGATCAGAAAAAGGACCTTGGCCTTTTCAAATTGGTCAATTGAAGCATATTCATACTTGTCAGCAATTGACTTGATCATTGCAAGAGCACCAAACATACCCTTGTGATAATCAAAATTAAGCTTGACTTTATTGTTAAAGCAGCCAGAGACCTCAACCAACAAAAGCTCAATGTCTTTCAAGCCAAAGAGCTTGAACAGACTGTCTGATGTATACTGACTTTTGTCATCAACAAAGTGTCCTAACGTCTTCAACTGTTTTGTCATGCTTTCGAGGATAGGTTATCCTTTGACAAAATTTGCTTTACATTCGTTGGTTTTGACGCTTTTAGCGATAACTTTAAAAAAAAAGTTTCACAAGTGACTCGAAGAAAGAGTCTTCAAAAGCACGGTAGTTGCAGTGTGACGAATAGGTACTATGACTAAAGAAAGCTTAGTTTATAGTTTTATGCAGATTACCAAAATACGCACACACATACACACTCTACTTACACTGCAAGTAGAAGACTCTCAAAAAACCCCAGTTCCTCAGCAGTTTAGGTATCATTAGAGTCGATGTTGAGCAAGAAGGACGAAAGGATTTTGACGACTATTTTGGTTCTCTGAGATTGCTCTATAGACAAGAAAACAAAAATATGCTTGGTTAAGAAACGCTTAGCATTGATGTGTTATATAGACAAATCATTGACCGAGTCAACAAAGACATCGATAATCTCATGGTGAGACTCAAAAACATAATGGCTTTCGATACTGTGAGCTTTCATATGTTTATTGCATAGATCACGGTCAAAGTAGGGTCTAGAAGACACTCCCTTGTCGGATCTGATAATATTATTAGCCTCAGGACATCAATTGATTATATGATTATTTCATGGGGTTTATTTGTACGGATGAAATGCATTTGCGTTACTGTTCACGTACCTAAGCCAGTCTGATTAAATACTTGACTTCTAGATTAAAGCAAGTCAAATCATATGCACAAAAACATAAGTTTTCTTTTTGTATTTACGTCGTCTTCCTTTGAATCATCATCTTCTTCATCTGCGTCATCTTATTCACCCGTGTCTTCTTGGTTTCCTTTAGATCCTTTGTTCTTTCCGTTCATCTTTGACTACAACTGGACAGACAAAAAGAAATCACTGGATTTAATACTACGATGTTTAGTGATAGAAAAAGAGAAATACGTACCAAGTCTGAGGCATTTATATTGCTGTTGGAAACGTTGGAAACTGTTCCTCTGTTGCTATTATTGCTTACAATCATCTATGAGGTAGTCACCTTTCGCTTCTTCAAGGCACCCTTTGCCAAATAAGCTCGTAAATTGGTTCTTTTAGGCTAAAATCGCGTTTATCAACAGCAAATTTTATTTAAGCTATCGCAAGTTCTTGCCTTTTCTTTAATAGCAAGTCGTGTATATGCTCTTTTATTCTGTCAAGTACCTCTTCGAAGCGGGTAATCCAGTGGAGATCATGGTTGTAGCTCAATTCGATTTTTTTAAGCTCTTTGACTTTCTCATTGCGAACTTCATTACCAGACAATCATACTCTGCTTCTAGGCTATATCTCTGATCCCACAAAGGTTACCTCTATACATCTATCCACCTTCTCAAAGTTGGTAAAGAAATGGATGATACAAGCAGGTGCTGATAAAAGTTATAAGGCTCACTCTAGAAGATCTGCAGCTAGTACAAAAGCCGTAACAAAAGGAAATTCAATTTTAATTGTCAAGAAGCATACCAACTGGAGTCTGAATCTCAACACTTTTGAACCTTTTTACTACAAACCATCTGCTGCCACTTTGGCAAGTACAGATGAGGAGCTGAAGCGGAGAAAACTGAGATTGTTTTAGGAACGACAAACAATCAGTTAGATTTGAACTTGCAGTGAGTAAAGACTGAAAAATTCAGTTAGGTCTGACAATTTTAATTTTTGAAGTGATGATGCACTTTGACAGACTAATTCAATTTAAATGATTTTGATAAAAACAACAGGAGTCATCAATCTCAAATTTCATTAGACCCAAAATAAGTTAGCCAATGAATATTACAGAATATCGACGTCCTCGTAATGAAATAGTTCCATGTTTTGCAGTATTCTTTTTGCACATTTTCGTTCTCGACCAATCATGTCATTTATAAAGTTCATCATATTTGAATCTAATGCGAAAAGTGGTAGAAGCGTTTTATTAAATTCATTTCCTAATTGACCAATCATAAAACAAATAAAATTCGTTAGATTGAGATCGACGCCCCCCTAATTTGTCTGTCGTGATTAAAATGACAATGCAAAATAGACTATCGAGTTCCGCACAGTTTTCCTCCGCGACACTATTAAAATTTTTTTCCCCTATTTTCCCTTTATGAATAACAAGAAAATAAGCAATATGTATTTTAATGTTTGTAAAAAAAAAATACTGAAATTAATGTTGAAAAATATTTGAAACTGATGGAAACCTTTGATTCAATCAAATGCAGCAATTGATTTTGAACCTTTAAAATACAAACAATAGAACAATTTTTATTCTAATTTAGGGGAGAGAGGCACACTTTATACGGTATATATTTTTAATAGAGAAAGAAAGAGACACACAGAGAGAGAGGGAGAAACAAGAACAAGACCATTTATAAATGTCTCTATTTATTCGAAGATCGACAATTCTTGAATGCATCCATGAGTTTTTCATCATTCAGCAAGTCACCACTTTCAAATGTGTCAAACCAGTTTTCATAATAGAAAAGACCAATGAGAATCTTCTTGATGTTTTCATTATCACTATGCAAAATATTACTGTTAGTAATTGTTTCGATATCTATTTTTTTTGTTACAGAAGAAATCGTTGAATATCCATTGAATTGGTTGATAAACCTGCATAATCGCAAGTGACCAAACAAATCTTTTTCTTTAGTCTTAATAAACATCAACATATCTAAATATAATATAACAAATATACTTGTCTTTTTTCATGATGGCTGTGATTGATTTACCCTTTGAGATTCCATGAATATTTGACAGCTTATTTAGACGAAATTTTTTATTAATATATAAGGAGTATATTGACAAGCGATAAATACCATTATAGTCATACTCAAGAAACAAAAAGAAGAGACAAGAAACAAAAAACACTCGCAGAGCACGCAAGAGCGAAAAAAAGGAGAGAGAAATAGTCAATGGCAGCGCTAACTACTGAGCTACTCGTCAACACCTTGGTCTCCTCCGCATCGTGCACTAAAATGGTTTGGCAATGGGAGATAGAAGCCAGAGGGTGGATCAGAGCGCTGGTCACTAGTGGTTATAGATAGCAGAAGCAGAGGACTTGTCTATCCAGAAGCGGACCAGAAGGGCGGACACCGGGCAGAAGCAGAGACAGGGAGCAAGCTCAAGGCATAGTCGATGGGGTGACCCATATAGTTAGCTGACGGCATAGGTAAGCAGCACCAAAGGGCGGAAGGAACCAAGGTGCAGACCATGAGAAGCGAGCGAGAAGTACCGCCAAGACCACAGGGACAGGGAGCAGGCTTGCCTGGGATCCAACCCATGCGCCATCTGATGAGACGAGACAGGTGAGCACGGGAGGCAGGCAAGTACAGGATGGGATCCACCCTGACAGCTTATTTAAAGCCTTCATATCACAGTGAATGTCTCGAACAATTATTGGTTGCGTGGTATCATCGCACGGCGAGACAAAAACAAATTGAGCAAAAGACCTTTCATAAAAGTGATCAATCATATCTTGTAATGCTTTGGTTCATTTATGTCTTGTCGTTTGCTGAGTCGATTTACGACAATAGCCGATGATAGTGAAACCTTGATTTTTAAGATCCATTATTTTCTTTTGATAAAATGATAAGGAGCTTGCAATTTCCCTGGCGAGTGGTTCTAAAACAATAAAGACGCATTAAATTTGTGATCTCTTCTTTTTCTTTTCTTTTCTTACAATGATACTGTGCGCTTAAAACGCGTAATGATCTTATTCTACTCTTGCATTTTTTCTTCATTTAGCTTTCTTGTCTTTCTATCTGCGCCAATGGTTAGAAAACTTAAATCTGTCTTCGCACACCAACTGCTAAACGATTTATCAGTCTTAAATTGATTGGTGAGCTTATGAATAATTTTAAAAATTTGCTCGGTTGATAGGTTTATGGAGACGAAATGATCATTATTTTCATTTTCATTATTCATGGGCTGAAACACCTTATGGGTAAAGATCTTCACTTGAATTTTAGTTGCTGCTTTTCTTGTAATTAATAAAAAGTCGCGATTAATTATAATTTACAAAACCATTAACAAAGGTAGTTAACTCATTTGATTGTTCTGATTGTTGACTCTTTCGTTCTAATTCTTCAGTAGTTTGGTATAAGTGGAATTTTTCCTGATCTTCATAAATTCCAGGTCGATCAGAATCTCTTAAGAATTTTGTAAGACCGTCAGAACAAAATAGGAAATGTTGTTATGCTATTATATGAAAAAGCGTTCTTTGAGAGGATAAAACCCGCCCTTTGAGATAATAAAAGCCGCTCTTTGGCGTTGGAACGACTGTAACAAGTGATTTAACAAAGGGGCAAAATCCCCTAGCGAAATGGTCAATTTCTTTCTGCTGAATTAGTCTTGCTTCTGGTAGTACAAGTTCCAATTTCCATGGTCGTTTTCTGTTTGTTTGTTCCTGGGCACAAGCCCTGTTATTAAAAAATGTTTCTTATGATGACCAGCTAAAAATGCGGCATCCGAATAAAATCCTGTTTAAGATAGAGGAGTTTTAGGTAAAAAAGTAGTATAACAACAAAGATAAAGAAATACTGTTAGAACTTGGTGTCTCTTTATTAAGTTAAGATAACTAAGATTGAATAATATATTATAAATTCTACATGTAAAAAGTGATATGATACGGATAAATAATTAGGACAGATTTATGGTCAATTCGACAGAATAGATGATTACTATTTCTAATTATTAGTTTAGCCTGTTCCTAGCCTGGGTTGCCAATTATGCTATTGGGATGGTTTCAGATAACCCTGGATGTAGGACTATTTAAGGAGACGGTACAGATGAATTTAGATCTTTAGTTCCGTGATTGGATATCATTGCTAATAATAATATCTCAGCCAGGATAAATGTTTACGTGGCTAATGATGATCCGGTAAGTAATTGTCATTCCGTATTCAACATGCTCATATCATCAATAAACTATATTACAACCACGCCATATATTTGACTATGTGAAGTTAATATGAATAAAGCTTAATATAAAAAACTAATCAAAGTCTTTTATTGATCTGTGCTGGGAATAATGTTGTAAATGGTTCCAAGTTATGTCATCATACTATTCAGGATCATATCCGATTCCTTTTACTAAGATAAAGTGACTATAATCTTATGTAGCCTTAACAAATCCTCATACACAAAAAGAAAGAAAGACGGAATTCCTTAAACAACCATCTATTGCAGCAGTCACGCCTCGATACATGTTTTTGATTTATCAATTACCTTTACTGACAACAATATTTAAAATGTTGTCCTCTTCATCTATCAGCATTTTTAATATATTTTTGTTCAAAGAAGCGCTCTTGACTATGCTATGAACATTTGGCCAATATCCAGATTGCAGACGAAATGGAATTTGACGCTTGGTTTATCAATGTTGCCAATTGGATCAAACACCAGAGTATATGCTAATAAGAGAAATGCTGCTGCTGTTTTCCACATGTCCAAAGAGGTATTGGAAGCTTGCTTGTTGCCAAAGGAGATGTGTTAGTGCATATCTGAGAATAGTAAAACAAAAACGGTAAAGAAGCAACCAACAGGTCAGTATCAGAAGGCCTACCTTTTAATGAAGCATCTGAATTAAATAAAGAAACTAAAAAAAGGAGAATAACAAAAAAAGCCTTTTATTCTTTTCTTGATCAAGCTGTCAAAAAATAGTGACAGTTGCAATATTGGGCTGTTTAAAGAGATTTCTGCAGATGTCGAGCGGCAAGTGTTCAAACAGACAGCCACGTATGCCAACCGTATATCATATTCACTTTTGCAAACTGTGATAATACAAAGGATGTCTCAGGCGTTCGGGTGATGTCCCTGGTTTTTTGTGAAATAGCATTTAGCATCAATCGACAACAGGATAATGGTATTGCTGATGACAACATTGTTGAATCTTTAGAAAAGACGTTTTTAAAAAGCATGATTTCCAAATGTACGAATGATGGTCAAACCAAAACAATTCTTTAGTCAATGACTGCATTGTACAAATATGATGCTTCGTTAATATAAGCCATTGGAAACTATCAATTGAACAGCTATTTAGAAATATTGGCAGGGCTGTCCATATCTTTGCTGTGTTCACAGCCATGTCTCTGATGCTATTACCCAAACTTTCCCTTCAGATTAAAAATACAATCACTCCTATCCTAAATAACTGTGTGGACTTGTATAACTTTTATTGCTTTAGTCAGTCCATTTATATCAAAACCTCAACTTCTAATCATCAAAGCAACTTAGACATATAACCCTCAAATCCAACCAACGACACAAAATAGTTTACTCTAAAGCTCTTGAACTTTGTGATTCCAGCAAAGCGTTGATGTTGATTTTAAGAAAACTTGCCAAATTTGATTGTTTTATTTAAAATCTAGCAACATGTTTATTGAAATTTCAAAGACATTGATTGTATTAGACTTTTTTTTTTATCTATCAAGATTTACTTTTAAAACACATAATATTGTTTCTTAAATGGACATTTTTTGTACCACTCTCTGTGTATCCAAACAACACACCATCTTTACCTCAATAAGGTTATTTCAGATTCATCTTTATGTAGTTTATACCCAATTAGGTTATTCATATATTCTATATAAAGCAAAGTGATCGAATAGCAACATAAAACACTTTATCTTACTCCAAATTTAAAAAAAGACTTTATGTGTTAAATAAAACAATCGATACCCAAATCGTCATCTAACTTGAAAATACCTTTTGATTATCCTGTTTTTGATCATGCTGTTCAAGAGGATACATATCTTATGGGTCAAGCTCAAGTAGATGACAACAATTTAGATAAAGCTCAGTCTAGATAAAAATGTTTGGCATAAAGATCTGCAGTTGATTATTGTATAAATAATACTGCATTTGGGCTGTACCTTTTTTAGCGCCAAAACCCACTGATCCTTTTTTTTTTTTTTTTTTTTTTTTTGCTTTCATCTTCTTCTATCATATATTACAACACAGTATGGATTTAGATAGGCTAAAGCAGAATACACCTTTATTACTACCAGCATGTTTGGCGCTTTTGTCTACCTTGTATCTGTTGAAAAACTCAAGGTCTGCTAAGGAAAAAGAAGGAATGAAAGAAATCCCTTATCCACACGGCTCTATCAGTTGGCCCATCTTTGGTAAATCCTTTTTTTTTTTTCCTTGTCTCGAATAAACATATTCTGACCTTCTGCTCTTGAATTTTTTTTTTATTCTTAGGCCACATGTTATCTCTTAGGAACTGCCCTTCAAGCAAGGTGACTCAATGGCATAATGAAAATGGTCCTATTTTCAAGATCAACATGGGAAACCAACTTTGGATCATGATCAGTGATCCTCTTTTGGCGCATGAATTCTTTGTCAAAGCAGGCAGCAGTACTTCATCTCGGCCTTATCACCGATTCAATGTGGATATTTATGGTAGACATGGCAGGTAAGACTCTATGCAGAGGGAGAACCTAAAGCGATGTATGTGACCCTGCTGTATTTAGAGGCCTCTCCTTTGCTCAATATACGCCAAAATGGAAAACGGTGAGAAAGACGGGTAAATGATCTGATTGCTAACAAAAGATACAAAACGTCTTACTTTCTTCATTCAAGCTGTTTCCTTGTTCGCACCGGAATCTTTACGGAATTATATCAACATTTTGGAAGCTGAAGCCGACAACTTGATGGATCGGCTACGGGATATGTCAGGAGATGGAAAAGCCTTTGATTGCTACCAACATCTTTCTCTGGCGTCACTCAATTTTGTACTACGAGTGACAGCTGCCACCAGACTTGAAAGTATAGAAGATCCCACCTTCCAGTCCATCAGCAACTTGAGTCATTATGCCTTGATTTATTCTGGTGTAGCAGGCGATCTGGTCTCGTACACTCCTAGTTTGGCATGGATCGACCGATGGAGGGACACAAGGGATAAGATGCAGGCACTTATCAATAATCAACGCGATCCGATCATTTCAAAGCTCATAGAAGACGCCATGAAAAAGGAGGATGACTCACTCATAAAGGAGTTGTACAAGATGAAAGAGAAGGGCTCTATGGATGAGGATGATATATATGTTTTTATGAGTAAGTGTGGACACAGTTTCTATCACACGTTCAAAGCCTAACCTTTTCTAATAAAAATAAAAAATAAAATGAAAAGCTGACATAATCATAGCCGGATCAGATCCTATCACCGTCGCTTTGTATTGGACCTTGGCTATCCTCTCTCAACAGCCTAAAGTGCAGGAGACTCTGATCAAAGAACTGGACGCGTGGAAAGCCAAGAATTCAGCGGACGCCGTACCTCATTTTTATCAAGACATTGACCAATTCCCTTACATGCTCTGTGTACAAAAGGAAGTTCAACGCTTTCGTCCAGGCACTACTTTTGGCCTTCCACACATGACCACAGACGATGTCACTGCTCAGGGCTACTTTGTTCCCAAGGGCTCGATGCTCTTTAGCAGTATGTGGGCCATGCACCAGAACAAGGCTTTCTATGAAGACCCTGATCGCTTCAGGCCCGAGCGATACATGGACGGTCTAAAGAAAATAAGCGCTGCGGCCAATGCAAGGATCCAAGAAAGAGATCATTTTGGGTTTGGATGGGGAAGAAGGATATGTCCTGGTATTCATCTGGTAAGCACCCTAAAACGAAAAGACAGACTCAATCACGTCAACTGATCCCTGTTTATCATCCACTAGGCTGAAGTCCAGTTCTTTAATTTCTACGTTCGTTTCTTTTCCAAGTTTACCGTTGTACCCGACCTTGATTCAGAAGGTAACCTTATGCCTGTCGATTTGAACCATGTTGTCGAAGAAGGTATTGTTTTTAAGCCAATGCCGCACAAGATACGTATCTTACCTCGTACTTGATGATACGCACTACCATACACTGTTTAGCTCATATAAAGAAAAGCAGATAATAAATAATACCATTAGCTAAAACCACAATCATAAAAGCATACAATACAAAAATCTTTAATAAGCTTTTTGATTGTTGGAAAAGTTCAACATCTTTCCCTCTTCGTACGGTTAGCATATGCACTATTTCCTTGATCTGGCCATAGAAAAGAATTGTAGGCTTGTGAGAAAAGAAGAGGTGGTTTGCAGTTGTAAAGCTCTTTGAAGAGCATAAAAGAAATAACCTTCATGTTTTCTTTATGATATTTATTTGACCCTAATTTATAAACAGGTAACACGCCTTCATAAACCATGCGAGGGCCATATTTCATTTAAAGCACCTTTAAACATAGTACGCTTTGGTATTTTAATCACTTGTCTTTCTTTCACTGCATAAACAGCTAGAATTGACATGACTGTTTATAACATGTAAGAAGCCTGCAAAGGCAAGGATTGAAAGAACACTCTTATTGTTTATTAAATCATGAATAGAAATTGATTCAAAAAACAGACAGTAATGATTGGGAGCCAATTGTGTACAATAAAAGAGATTGAATCTCTGGCAAAACAGGAACAAATCACGGCTTGATACCACCAAGCTGTTTGGAAACTAAAAGTTTGATTTTCCTCTCATCTGGCATATTAAAAAAGAACAATAAAACACAACATGGACATAAGGGGAATGGAGAACCCAGCTGTTACTTTTTTTTTTTTTTTTTTTTAATTAAAATGAATGGAAAAAAGAAGAAGAAAAAAAAAAAGTATATACAGAAAACAAAATACAAGCCCAAAGCTTTTTTAATAGTAATGTGGTGATGCGATAGATGAAGAGCTGCTGTTATTTTTTTTGAATACTTGCTTTTTGGATACCTTTGCATGATCAGCTCGAATGCCGTGTAAGTTTCCCTAAAGAACACATGAGTCATTCGATCCACTTGAACTTTTCTTTCTTTACCTGACTGGCCGGATTGACTTTGGTGGCACCTGTATGTAAGAAGGATAACTGTTTTAAGGAACTCATGATGCTAATAGAAAACGAGTTAAACAGGATGCTGTATTTCATATGGTATGTACTTTACGTAGGATTATTTTTCAGTAGGGCATCAATATCTCTTTCGCTGACCTTGGGTCGTTCCACAGGAGGATGGGGTTGATAAGAGGGTGCTTGAGGGTGAGGAGGATTAGGAGCAGTGGTAGGATGAAACGCAGGAGGATGAAAGATGGGCTGGACCAGGCCAGGATCTGCACTGGACTCGGGTATATCGATATCGACGATCGGAATGATGGGTACGTTCAGGTTCATGTCGGGCACTTCATCAGGCTCTGCAGGAGAAAAGGGGATATGATGCTGGCTTAGATAGACAGCCGCGAGTGCCGTACGTTCACGGCGTTCATGCCACTGAGACTCCTGGGTCAGGATCGGTTTACGAACACAGATATTTTCAATACTTGGATCAATGGCAATCAGACGAGGTCTGTACCAGTTCAAAGAAGGTGACATGTTAAAGGCCACATGCGCTTCTTGTACGTCCATATCGTGCGCATTACCATATTCATGATTCACAGGCTGACCCATCGCATCCTGTTACGAAAAAAAATGAGATAGTTGCAGGATTTAAACAAAAAAAAAACTTACAAAATTAGCCCATTCTTCAGGGTCAGGCGTATACTCTCTGATTTCATATAATTTATCAGCAAATTTGACTGATTTTTTAGGGGTAGCAGGAGGAGAGCGGGTGGGCAATTGGGGTACAAAGGCAGCGGTAGGGGTCGTGGGCTCAGAGGAAACAGCGTTGGACTGTTTGGTTTGTAAGAGGTCTGCGACGTTTTCGTTGTGATAGACCGGACGCGTACGATACTGTTTGGGTGGCTCCTTTAGCAATTCGGCCATGAAGTTGTGGTCGGCCAGGGCCATGGCCCTCAACGAGGGTTCTTTGTTCACTGCAAGTTTTGACGCGGGTGGTTCTTTGTCGATGGCTAATCTGATTTCAGGTTTTTTCTGTATGGGTGCTGATGCAGAGGGTTGTACTATAATCAAATTAAAAAAGAGATCATGAAGGAGGGTTGTGAAAATTACCTTTTGTCGAATCATTTGCTTTCAATAATTTCATCCACTTTATCTTTAATTGTTTTGCAGCCATATGAATATCATCGTCTTGTCCAAGTGTATCATTCACCAATTCCTTTATCGCCACTCCCAACTTACACTTGGCTAGACGTCTTACAGGAAAAGGAATGTTATTCAGTGTCTATTAAAAAAAACAATTAAACGGTTGAATCATTTTTCATTCTTGATTTCTACCTTTAAAATCAGGGCAAGTGTTTTTTTCTCTTTCTGATGCCAGGATTCTGTTAATGCCTGATACAAAATATTCGCAACATCATCACTTTCAGCGAGATTATTCAGCATTTCTTTTTCGGTTGTTTTCAATAAGCAATCCAGATAAGTAAAAGGGGAAGCATGCTTAATCAATTGAAGGTAGATGTTTAGGTGCTCTTTATTTGTTATTCCTTGTTGATTTAAAAGATCTACGTATAAAAAGCATAAGAAACAAAACCAAACAAAAAAAAAGAATCACAAGTCGCGTTACCTCCTAAATCTAGTACAAAAAAGTTAAAACAAAATAAAATATCAACCTGTTTTCATTTACCTTGATGACCGTCTCCATTCATTTTCTTTTATTCTTTTTTTTTTTTCCCTAATTAAAAAGAATTGATCAGCCAAAAAAAAAATAAATCTTTTTCTCATCCACTATCATAGACTCTCTTTCTCTCTCTCTCTCTTTCTTTCATGCTCAATTTTAATCGGCATAAACAGAATCGCTAGGACTGAATACCGCAGTTTGATTGGATAAGAACACCAACAGTATACACACACACAAAAAAAAAGCAATTTCTTTTATTCTGTGAGCATCTGTCTCCCTTTTCCTTATCGTCACAAATGTGAGAAAAAAAAGATTGAATCATCCTCTTATGAGCTCATATCAACTTGTACCACAAAAACCGGTATTTTATATTTGCTTTTTCTTGTCCTTCTTTTTTCTCTCTCTCTTTATTTCACACTTTTACTTTAAAAACAAGAGAGAAATAATAAGTGGTCCTTTTTTTATATAAAAAGTATTTGGATTCTTTGTTTGAAAATCCAAGGGAAAGAGGGGAGAAAAAAAAAGAAAGAGAGAGAGAGAGTTCTATTTAGTTTAAATTAAAAAAAAAAAAGATGGCTTACCGATAATATAATGAAATATGTACACAAATAACACACACAAAAAACAAAAAAAAAGTGGATTGATTTAATATAAAAAAATAGGGAAAGAAAGGATGAGAAAGAAAAGAAGGGAAAATTTTTTTCTTAAATACCCTCACCCCCTCATTTGATAAATTTTTTTATTGGATTTAAACAAGTCACGTATTGACCAATCAACATTCTTTTAATGATGTAAGCAAATGACATGGATCTCCTTTATTTCATTCTTTGAATATAAAGTCTTTTAAATAATTGAGGTTTATGTATAAACCAGTTTACTAATCTCACCTCATTCGACATGACTATACAATAGACTCATTGAAAGATATGTACAATTTATTTTATTCTTCTTGTTCTTCTTGTTCTTTCCACATATTGGGTACTTTAATCTTTACAAATTGTGGATAGACTAGTTTATCAATATACATATTTCTTAATTTGGTTTGTATCAAATCTGTTAATTTTGGGATATCTTCTAATTTCGTTTTGGATCCAATCAAGGATTGTACTTGCAAGTCCAAGATAAAATCAGAATAAGAGGAAATAGCAATGTATCTTTCCAGTGGAATCTTGGGTTTAGTCGTTGTCTCTGGTGGATTAATCAATTCAATCGTCAACTAATCAAACCATCAGTAACCGAGCCCTATCCTTCCATCTCACTTACCGTTCCAGAAAATCGAACGACAGAAAGAACAAGTGAGACCGGCAAGACGGCGAACGCTTGCTTTGGCCAATTTAAAATAAGCTGTGTTTCTATCCCTAGTGTAACTTGATCACTGTATTCAAAATCAATCTCTGCTCTCTACAAGTCACAAGGATCAGTCAACAGCTAAAAAAAAAACGTGCCTATCCTGATTACCGTAGAACCTGCTTCATCCGAAGGTCGGATACGTGCACGACTAAAGATCGGAAACTCTTGTCCCAGATTCAATTCTGTCACATGAATCGGCCCTACAAAGCTTGGCCGAACACCACTGTTAAACACGCTGTCTAGAGCACAACTCATCCGATTGTTGATACTCGCATCTTGCCTGTACTGTAAAATCACTTGGGCTAGCAATACATTGAGCCAGTCGGTACTTTCGGGTGGATGGTGAATGACATCATAATAGGTTTTCAGAGTGATGTGGTCGTTGGGTAATGCGGCGGCTGCAACAGAGGGTGCTGTATTCAGCGAAGGACGTGAAGGTATATATCGCTAGTGAGAGTAAGTTTCAATTCCTTTTTTTTTTTTTACTGTTCAAATTACCTTTTTTACATGTTTCACGTCTTCTGTAAATAAATATCGAAGTACGAGTATCACAACCACAATCACACTTAGCTGCCCAAGAATAAATCCCTTTATAAATGATAAAGTACTGCTTTTTGAACAAGAAGCATTTATTAAATGAGTTTGAATCAGGTCTACAATCTCTGTTGTATTCAATGAATCGTTCATCAAAATTTGCAAGAAAGAAATCGACTCGACCCCAGGCCAACTTTTTTTTTTTACACAAAACTGGATATTAAACATCCGACACACAGCATAAAAAGAAACATTCCGCAAGTTGTAAAGAGCTTGATTGAATTTCAATGATGTGACGAAATGAGTTGCAATTTGAAAATAGAAATAAACAAGTGCTTGACAATAAAAGCCTTGTTGACTTCAGCTTCAATCTTGCATGCAGCAATGCTTTTTTTTTTTTCTTTCATAAAATCTACAATGTCTGTACAGTTTATTATTACTTGGCAATGCAACCAACACATGTGTTATGAATGCAGCATTTCTTCTTCTAAAATGCCAACAAATGAATCTAGATCGTCATCGTCTTCTTCTTCTTCAACGCTATTCGGAGTGCTAGTGGCCGTATTATTTTTGTGGAGAGTGCTTTCACTTTCTGAATTACTATCACTACTGCTGCTACTGCTACTGCTACTGCTACTGCTACTACTGCTACTACTACTACTACTGCTACTCGAGTTGTTATTGGTATCATGGCTTGATAGTGTTGTCACTTTCGATAACTGTGATTTTCCTCGCTTCTTTATTCTTTTCTGCCCTAAGCTCTGATTGTCTTCTTCGCTGCTTTCATCATTTTTCGCCTCTCTTTTCCTTTTCCACTTTTTATACAAACTTTCGGTTGGACTATAAAGCGATGAATACAGGCAGAAAGGGGGGTGTCAACGATCAGTTACCTTTGCTGTTTGGACAGGATGGGCGATGGTTCTGAATCCGTCGTGTCCCCTTCATCATCAATCCCGCTCTCATTCATAAAATCCTCGACTTCCTTGTTCACCTCATCCCAATCCACATCCAGCGCCTCTTTTTCCTCTTCGGTCGCAAACAAGCTATCCTCGAGCGAAACTGAATCCGGATTTTCCACATCCAAATCCTCCAAGGCATACGCCTCTTCATCCTGGATCGCCCAACGAGCCGTACTGTCCAGCAACCAAGCAGGCGTCACGATCTTGGAATGGCCATAGTCCTTGGCCGCCTTGGCCTTGGCATCCCACCGGACGGCGATCAGATGGGTCGTCTTACCTGTCAGGTCATTCGAACAGAGCGCACCAAAGGAGGTGCCCATCTGCCAAATCCATGAAAGGGTGGGGTCCTTTAGATTGGAAGGGATCACGTCAGGTGCAAAGGAGATGATGCAGTGGTGTAGCACTTGACGTTTCATGTTGGGTATAATCTTGGTGACATCGCCTTCTTTTTTGTTCTTGTAAAATTCCTGGTGTATCTTTTTCAGTATCTACAGACACAAAAGATCAATACACTAAAAAGAAATGCGCCATCTTTTACATTTAACATCGTATAGAGTTCCACATCATCATCTCTGTAGGCGTCCTCTTTGCTGTGACTGGGTGCTAAGTCTGTCACTTGCCTTTCTTCCTAAATAACAGATGAGTTCTGCTTTGTGCGTGTGCTTGATCTTGATTACCTTATTCTTTGTAGGGCTGTGGATATCACCCGTACCAATAAAATATTCGTCTATTAAAAATAATAAGCATGGTGTGCATTTGTCTGAAGAGGAGAGCCTACATGGTTTTATTCGAACTAGATTAGGCGAATAGCTCCAGACGTCCGATCGGTCGTCCAAAACGACGACCATCGAAGTATCACAAGGAAAGATGCGTTGAAGTTTCTTTTGTGTCAGACCTAAGGACAAGGTAAGAAAAAAAAAAAAAGGAGAGATGCGTTCCTTGGCTTACATCCACTTTCATCTCTAGACAAGATTCGCTCTTTAAACAAACAGCCCTCTGGATCGATCTCTTTGGCCACCGCCTTTGCATAATCCTTGGTGCCCATGGTATAAATATGCAGTTCATATAGCTCTTCGATTTCCTTTAGAAACTCAATCAGGCCCGGTCTCAACTTGATGTAATAGACCAGAGGACTCCTGGGTAAATTGAACTGACGAATGTCTGGATTTTGCCACTGACTGATACGCTGATCACACGAAGCATGAACGATTGTTTGATCCAAGTCCAATATGAGTGATAGTTTCTTTTGGTCTAGTAATCTCTTTGCATTCTCTACTTCTAACCTTTCCGCTTCCTAAGAACCGGTGAGAGATACGTGGGATGAAGACAAAGCTTTCTATTTACCGATCGACTGACGGTGAGTCCGATGTTATCATAACTCATGTTGATATGTTCCTCATCTGATGTGCTATTATTTTATGAATTTCTCTTCCTTTTTTCTAGTTGGTTTACCTTTCTAATAATGTACCACATACAGCACATAATCCATTGTATTGTACCTGATGACTACACACTTCCATATCTACACATCACATTCAATTCATCTACACCGCTCAGTCAAACGTCGTTACTTACTTTTTTATTAAAGAAAAGAAAGAAAGAAAAATAAAGGATTCAGAAATGAAGAAAATAAACCTCCAAGCGCGCATTCTCACGTGCTTTAAATTTATGCAACCAAAAACAGGTCACTTTTTTTTTAAAAACTTTTTTTTTTTTTTTTTTAAAAAAAAAAAAAAAAGCATGAGAATCAAATTATGTGTTGAAGCGACTCAGTTACGCTGTTGGTTTTTAGCGAATGAAAACCAAACCATCAAGCAATTACAAAAGGACATGGTGGATGATTTGAAATTATCCATGGATTCCAAACAAGTTGAATTGACACTGGATAACTGTACCTTATTACCACAACATACAGTCAAAGATATCATTCGTGAAGGTGACACGATTCAGTAAGCTAGACATTTTAGTTCATTTCCTCTCAAAGACTAATCGCACGCAATCTAGCTTAAAGACAACACTGGTTGCCTCGAAAAAGAGAAAACAAGGCAAGTGGAACAGTCGCGTTTTGTTGTAAAACACTGACTGATCCCTGTTTAACTATAGAGGATAGTGAAGCGGACAAGACTGCAAAAAAGAAAAAAGCAGACGATAAGAACAAGCAAGGGTTGAGAACGACAAGAAAGAAAGTAGGAAAGAAGAAGGAAAAGGAAGACGTGGGGCGAGCAGCAAGAGAATTAGAAAGGAGAAAAGAAGAAGAGAGGGAGATGAAAAAGAAGATGGATAGACTGAAAAAGGAAGAAGAAAAGAAAGAAGCGAAAAGAGAGCTCGAGAAATCCAAAGAGAAGGCGAAAAGGGAACAAGAGAGATTAAAAAAGGAGCAAGAAAAGTTGAGAAAGGAAGAGGTGGAAAAAGAAAAGAAATTGATCAGAAAAGAACAAAAGAAGATCAAACGAGAGCAGGAAAAGCTCAAGAAACTACAACAAGAATTGAGAAAGGAACATCAGAAAGCAATTGAGTCAAGAGATCTGTTCAAGGCCCAGATGGAACAATCCAAGGCAAAAGAGGACAACACGGCAAATGACAGGTCAAAGGATCATCCAGCAGAAGCTAAGCAACTGAAAGATCGACTGAAGAAAAAGGATCAAACGAAGAATGAATTGAATGTGAACAATAAACAAAATAAGGCCAAGAAGGCTTTGCCATCAAAGAAACAAGTGACAGAAAAGGGGTCGAGTGCCAGCGAATTAAATGAGGATGGCCGAGTCAGTCGTGAAGAAAAGACAACTGTTGGTGGTCAAGAGCAATCAAAGACACATACTATTTTTGAAGCGTACGATGATCTTGTTGAAACAGATGCCATCCAAAAGGATCCCAAGAACCTTCACGGTCGTGCCCTGGTGACCTTTTCAGAGGCCTCACCAAGATACAATAATAAAAAGAGAAACAATTACCATACACCCATTCACCAATATCCTATTCACAGCATGCCCACTCTTTTCTACGCAGAGAAATCACCCAGAGAAGAACAGGCTGTTGAGCAAGAAAAGAAGGAGGAGACCCAAAGCCAGGTTCCGATCAACTATGAAGAATTGCCGACATTCGATTTGAAAGAGAGCTTCCCAAGTATGGGTGATCGTTTGGCTCTGAAGGTGAACAAGAAGGATCATCTAGCTCTCACTAACCTCTTTGTATGCAGACTTTGGAGTTGACTGCTTTTTATACCCCAGAGATATCAGATTGGAAACATGTCGTTCTGAAAGAGCTCTATCTTGCAGAATGTTGCATGGCTATCGAATACATCGACGGTTTCTCAAAGACTTCAACAAAAGGTGGTAAATTTGAATTGAGAAGAAAAAGAAATTATGAAGAAGAGTGGGAAGAGGAAGAGGAAGAGGAAGAAGAAAAAGATGATTTGATCAACTTTGGCGATATACATGACATAAGAAAATTGTAAGCATCATGTATCCTTCCTTTACTGATCCAGGCTGTTGATGCTTTACATTCATGTCGAAATAATAAACCAACTTTGACTTGCGTTTGAGGATCGATTCCTTTTTATTTTTAGTTTCTTTGATCATCGTATGAACTGATTTTGGTCGCATCCTAATAAATACAATGAATACTAAAAAGGATTCTATAAAGGACAGTTTGGATCCTACTGTTTATCTGCCCCGTTTGTAGTCTTGCCTTCAAAGATTGTAAACTTGGCAAGAGTCGAAAAGCATCTTTTTTTTTATTTAAAATGCTTTTTCGTTTACAGTCGTAAAGTCTTTTCACTTTGCGAGAAATTTCTAAATAATTGAGTTGGCAGGGTCTATAACTATTTGGCCATGTTATTAAAGAACTTTGTTTCTAGAGTAAATGATTTTTGTGCTCAAAAGATGATCATTGTATAGCAAACAAGCACTATTCAAGCTTGATGATGCGATTGTATGGAAAATAGTCTGACTGGCATGTATACCTTGCCAAGGCAAACTAAAGATGGAGGAGCAAGTATTGATGTGGGATGATGTATCGATCTGCATAGATATAAACACAATTTAGTCAAGCGCTTTATATGATCAACAAACAATCAAATACATAGTATCTCACAAATGACATTCCAATGTGTTTTGCTCAAAGCCGTTTGAAGCAAAAAAAAAAAAATAAAAAAAAAAAAAAGATTTGAGCTACTAACAAGATTAACCAAAAGCTTCCTGTCATCTGTTAATCAGTACGGACATAACACAGTAGATCATTCTGCTGTATGTCAACATAGAATAAGTACACTGTAAATAATCAATAATGCATGTGGCGATATTCATGAGTATTGTTGTGACATAATTATAGAATGATTTGAGGCATTATAATTGAACATCGTTAATGAAACTATATATGCTTACATATTATATAAAATGCATACATACTGCAAGCATACAGATACAGTGAATTTTTTTTTTTACTTTTTCATTATTAAAATAATACAATACATTGGGAAATAGATTACTTTGGGCATTCAACATAACAAGCTGCATTTAAAAAAGAATGCTATAGTGTAGTTAGAAACGGATGTGTATTATGCAAAATCGCGTACTAACATCTATGTAAATAATTTAATAATACATACTTTTCTGATACAACACATGAATAAGGACAGGTTTTTTTTTTTTATTTACAAAAATTCTAAACCCCCTCCCATTTGAGCGCATAATCACTTCACTGCAAATAATGCAGGACCTTTGATGTCGAATTTTAACACAACAGTTATTGGTCCGCAGATTTTATAATTTTTTTATGAGAAACCATTATATATTGCTATATTGCACCTTTTTGAATTTTGAAAAAAGGCTTAGACGCGAAAAAAATAAAGAAATTTAGCAATATTTTTATTTTGTTGGTAGGGTAGATATCCATAAAGTTATTCACGTTTTAAAAAAGTGTCTTTTTTTTTTTTTTTTTCTTCAAATAGTCTTTTTTTGGAAAGCCTGTTCCCCTCTACTGTTGAAAAACAGCTATCTTCTTCTTTTGTTTTTCAAGTAAATAGATTGCTTTATTATTTTTTATGACAGATAATATGAAAGAATATATGTTTTTAAGCTCATACTAGTTCATTACTTACTTTATGTTGGCACATGGGTGTAATTTGCCATTAGCCATTAGAAATGTTAACATTACCAACTTTCTTTACCAAAAAGAATTTTTCGGCAACAAGCAGCAATATAATCTTGATATTCTTATTGCTTTATCATGTTGGAAAGAACAAATTTGCTCATGAGGCTCATGTTCATCATCCGAATGCGTCCCATTAGGAATTCCTAATGTAAAAAAAAAAAAAGGAAATGAATCAGGATGCCTTTTACTTACAATACATTACATTAGCTATTTATCAGCAACAGCCTCCTCTATTCAATTTACAAGCACTCGAGAGCGGTCGTAGGGATATTCCACGATTTCCAACAAGCTTGGGTGATGGTCAACATAGCAACACAACATGTATAGAGGCGTTTATAAGAGAAACAATGGATCTTCTTGATAAGCCAGAGGATTCAAACGAAATACTCGATAATAAACGACTTTTAGACAAAAAGTATCACTCGCAGCTAAACAGTTTTGCACAAGTTATCTGTATTGATTTAAGCAATAAACTTCTTGCGGATGCACACATCGACAAAAATAAGCTATCATGGAAGCACATTCCTGTTGCTTATAAAAATACGGCATATAAAGAGCTTGAAGAGTTCGCTTTACGAGCAAGTATCCCTTTAGGTCGATGTGTTAATAGCTGGGGAGCCCAAGTTTTGCTAGCAAAGTCATACAACAATTACCACAACAAAAAGGTACTCTTTTTCTACAAAAACGTCCATTTGATTAACCATTATATCTATATTAGTTAAAACAATAAACTATCGAACACTACAAGTAGCTCAATGGAGACAAACACCCACTTAGCAGAACAAACAAATGATACACATCCTGAGGAAAATTTTGATTTTGAATTACTTCCTGACCTGGATTCCCCTCACGAATTAGAAGGAGGAAATAGCAATGAAATTAACATGTATGTTTAATTTTAAAAACAAAAATATTCTATGATCATAATGATTAATTTTTATTGATTTAGTGCAACTTCCTTGTCTTCTGCTGTCTCCCTTCTCCCTCCTTCTCCTTCTCTTCGTTCTTCTCGTACCCGTTCTGGTACTCGTCCTGCTTCTCGTCGTTCAACTAAAAAGAGAAGAATATAATTGCTTTCGTTTTCTCTTTCTTTTTTTGTTTTATCTTATGTTAAATAAAGTACACTGTTATTTGCTAAATGTCTGTTAGGATTGTCTCGTCATGACTAAATCTTCAGGATGGTAATGCTAACTATTTTTTTTTTTATTCTTTTTTTATATGCCTTAGCTTATTCTTCAATGTCATTGGTCCTATGACGTTAATTCAACGAAATAAACTTGTATGGATTTTAAAACATCTTTTTTTTAATAAGTATTTTGTTCTTTCCTTTAGTTTTTATTATTATTATGATTTATAACTATCATTACTTTACTTTGTTGACAGTTTCTGATACTTTTAGCTATTGTTGATATGCATCGTACTTTGAAAACAAAATAGCTAAAGCTTAATCAACTCAAAAAGTTAATCTTTACAAAAGAAAAACGATCCTTTATTTTATTACATGATATAAAGTTGTTGGATGTTGTACATCTTTTAACTATCGCTTTTTTTCTTTTGCTTATAGTAAACTTTAGCTTTCTTTACATCAAGTATCATATTTACTTTATTCAAACAAGATGTTTTTAACTAATGGTTCACCAATTAAAAAAAGTTCGTTTATGATTAGATTTCAACATGTAACAACCCTTATCCTTTTTTTTTTTTTTTTTTTTTACAGTATAGTTTATTGCATTTTTTTTTGTTTTACATTGACATCTTACTTACTCTATCTGTAGTATACAATTTAAGTGTATAGTCAACACCATACCATGCTGTAGACCAGTTTGTCGCAACTATACATAATTATTCATCCACTGCTTTTGTATACTGTACTTGATGTGTTGTTTCATATTGCATTTGCTGTTGATATTAGGTAAGATTATACTGTATACACTTTAGATAAATTGAGCCTTAGCTAACAGCGTATTGTATAGATCATATGTTTAAACAAGATGAAAGGTATAATTTATTTGTTTATTATTTTTCTTTTGACTAACGGTTTTTATTCATTAGATATTAATACTCTCTTTTATTTTGCAATGAAAAAAGCGTATGAACCGACTATAGTGATATCAATGATAAAAACAATGATGATAGAGCATTATTGAACCCAATACAGTACATGAGCATGCACTGAGGAAAGACAGTAGTGGTTATATAAGGCAATGGATATTTATTATCAAATTATAAAAAAAAATCCTGGTACATAATAATGAAATTTTAAGAAGTTAAATATTAATCATCTTGCTGAATGTAGATTGTAATGAAGATTGTCGAATAGAATAAATCTAAATGACCAACGATAAATGCTAGTCACAGGGAAAAAATGAAAAAAAAAACACAAAATTGTTGGTCGTACCTACAACAATCTCAGTTTCCTCCGCTTCAGCTCCTAATGTGATAAATGCTCTCAGAGCCACGCTTTATTTTTAATATATATATAATAGCCAATAAAATTTCCCTTTCTTCCCTATATCTTTCAAAGCCGCGCATCGTGGATACAAATTATGAGTGATATCGAAAATGTTGAACACCAAGGCCAACAACAGGAACAAACACTTCTTTATACGAGAGACGACGTTGCAAAAATCCTCAAAGAGTTCGACCGACAAAGGGAAGAGCAAAGAGAAAGTATTTACAGAGGGATACAACTCCCTGAACAAATCCGAGAGATTCTGGACGAAACACCAACCGCAGACCTCAAGGATGATATCAAACGTTTTAAACGAAATGTCCCAAAATACAACCATAACGAGTGGACAAGGACTCCCCAAATCAACAAAGAATTTATTAATGAACTCAAGAAGTGGAAAGTTGACACTCACCAAGTTGTTACCTCTATCATCAAGCATGCAGAAGAAGCAAGATTTCAAGCCAGAACAAGCACTGAAATCTTTGAAATTTTGGAATCCATCGAAGGGAAGTGTACCCTCGAAGGAGAAGAATCAAGACAGTTATTTTTTAATGCAATGGCCCAAGCATCAAGAGCAGCTGTGTGTGGGTTCGCCCATGCCAGAGACTTGGATCAAGAAGCAAAGGAGTATAGTACCAAGGTACTCCGCCTCCCAGCCAGTCTCCGATACATGGAACAGGAAGAAGATAACAGGAAACCCAACTTGTTTGACAATGACTTCGTCAAAGACCTCCATGATGTCAGATTCAACCAAAGGATCTTATCAGGAGCAGCAAATTACAACAATCGAGGAAGAGGTTTTTCCCACAGAGGTAATGGTCGTGGAACCAGACCTTTCTACAAATCTCAGTTTGGACATTTTCAGCCCAGAAGACGAGGCCGTGGAACCTTCGGACCCTCTACGATCAATCAGCAGTTCACAAACAATTACACAGACAATACTACCTCCCACCAATAGTGCAGAGACATTTAAATCAGCAGATCAAGGAATTACCGATAACACAACACAAGAATCAAGAACAATGTCCACTTATTACAGCACAACTCAAAATACCATCTACAACACCACCTACTACAACACAATCATCTCTTCTGGAGACACCACAAAAACAATTGAACCCAAACCTCCAAACAACAAAGGAGATACAGGTAAATTATTCGATCCCGGAAGATGGTATCTTACCAGGGGGACGTATAACATACTTCTTACACAATTGGCAGAAGATAACTTCACATCCCTGGCCGTTGCAGATAGTCAAAGAAGGTTACCAATTACAGTTCACCTCACATCCAGTTCCTTGGAAAACAGTTCATCACCCAATCAGCAAGTTGGACCAATAAGAGAAGAACTTGGCAGTACAAAAATTCTTAACAGCAGGAATCATAGAAGAAAGCAAGGACCCAGTTTTCTCAAACCAATTCCTTTCAAGCTTCTTTACTATCCAGGAACCGACGAAAAGAAGATCGATCCTAGATTGCAAAAAATTGAACCAATTTATACAAGTTCAACACTTCAAGATGGAGGGGGTACCAGCCTTGAGAGAACTGATAGAAAAAGGGGATTATATAGTGAAATTAGATCTGAAAGATGCTTACATGGTAGTACCCATCCATGCAAACTCCAGACCGTTCTTAGCGTTCAAAAACTTAGGGGTCACTTACACTTACCGTGCTCTAAACTTCGGATTAAACACGGCTCCAAGAATATTTTCCAAACTTCTAAGATACGCCCTGGAGCCATTAAGAAAAGAAGGAGTTCGGCTGGTATATTTTTTAGACGATAATTGCATACTAGATCAAGACAAGGACAAAGTGCAAAGTTCCGCGAAACGAATTATCCATCACCTAGAATCCTTAGGCTTCATTATAAACAAGGGAAAAAGCGTGCTAACACCCCTGCAAATTCAGGACTATTTGGGATTCACTTTCAACACAAAGAAGATGACAATAAAAGTACCAGAAAAGAAGATACAAAACCTAAGACAGAGGTTGAAGCAGGCTGTTGTATCCACACAACTAATAAAGTGAACATTCATGGATAAACTTGGATACTACAGAATTATAGTCTAACCAGATCTCTATTAATAAACGTGAGAATTCTGCAATAGCCAATCTTGCCCTGTTGTCCTACCAGCGTTCTAAAAGACTATATCGGAACCTGATTACAACAACGGCAGTTCAATCCTATTCTATAATTATCGTTAGATCAATAGTTTAATTACTTCATTGTCCCTTGATTCGTCAAGTAGACAGCGGCTATTGATTATCCACTATCCTTCCTTATATTCCATATCATTCTTTTAACCGATCAATTGAAATAGCGGTAAAGACCCAGACATTCAAAAAGTATAAATACTCTCAATATTTTTTATTAATAAAGTCATATATAATCTTTAGTTTCACAACTATCGTCTTTTTGTAGTTTTTGTCTTCTATTTCATATTTGGCAAAACATTTTTTTTTGTGAATTCTTTATTGACTTTATTTTTAAAAACAACCCTCTTTTTATTACTACCTACCTTACCACTATGTCAAACTCAAATGACTTTAACTCTGCTGCTGCTGGTTCTTCCAGTAGTAATGATAAAATTTATCCTGATAACGCCCGTCGTATGTCAGATGTATCTACCTTATCTTCAGAGGCACAGTCCTCTGGAATGACCACGTCCGCAGTTTCTTCTGGTTCTTTTGAGCCTAGAATCGCAGCTCCATCCATCCACTCTTCTATTGAGGAGTTGGATTCCACCATCATCGGTGCCACCCAAGTTATCCTTAACTTGTCTGTTCGTCTTCTTTCCACGACCCCTGAGTCAGAGGAAGATAGCATGGTGCGCGCCAAGTACGAAGCCTGCTCCAAGGACCTGGAGAGACTAGTTCATACTAGAGATCTCCTCCAACGAGCTATGACCCATGCTGTTCCTACCGCTTGGACTGGTGCACCTCAGGTTGCCCCTGCAGCCTTGAATGTTGTACCTCCAAACCTACCCCTCATGCAGTGGAAGGGTGCGGACTTTGACCCATCTGCCCCTGTCTCTGTGGATGTTAAGCACTGCTTAAAAAAGTTTCAGGACGTGATGTTCGCACATGGTCTTGATCTTGATCAGCACTGGCTTCGTCTTCTCCCTCCCTGCTTGTCGTCTAGTCAACGTACTTGGCTTGATGAATATCAAGAAAAGGAGGATGTCCATACGTGGAGTCAGTTCAAAAAGGCTTTTACTGGCCATTATGGTGTTGGTTCGGCTGAAGAAAAGGCCACGTCTACAACGGAGTTGTTACGCATCTCCATGACTGCTGCTGAGACTGTTGACCAATACGTTGAACGTTTCAACAACCTCCGTCGCTTGGCACAGATCCAAGATCGCTGTGTCTTGACTCGTTGCTTTCTGATCGGTCTTCAGGCCGACATTTACAAGAAGGTGATCGTGTCCTTAGCCAATTGTACGGATGCGCAAAAAGAATCGGTCGACTACGTTGTCAAGTTGGCCAAGACTTTGTACCATTCATTGTACAAAGTACGTAGAGTTGCTAACGCTTCTCACACTTCTGCTGGCCCCTCCATGGTCAATGACTCCTCTTCTTCTGGTCGGAAGAAATCCTCTGCTTTTGTCTCTGGTTCTGCTGTTCGTGCTGCACCTTATCCAAAGGCTTCTAGGAAGTATTGCAGCTTCCATAAGACCACCACCCATAGCAACGATGAATGTCGTGCTATGAAGAAATCTTCCTCTCTTTCTCCTTCTTCGGGTTCTACCCAAGTTGATGTCTCCTCTGGTTCTGCTGCCTCTCAGTGGAATCCAAGAAACCAACCTTCCGGTTTGGGACGTCCGTGCCGCTCTTGTGGTGCTGACAACTGGCGTCCTGGTCATCGATGCAAAGGAAAGGGTCGCTCAACTGGCTCTTCGGCTGACGACTCTGATCTTGCTGGGCCTTCTCATTTGTTTCGCGGAATGAGTCGATCCCCTGCTTCTTCCTTGTCTTCCGTTGCCTCTTCTGGTAACGATGTTTCTGCCTCTGTTGGTTCTTCTGCCACTCCTACTACAAGTAGTAGTGATGCTTCTTCCGGTCGTAAGACTGATGCTGCTGGCCCCGTTGTCTCTGTTCCCGATTCGTCAGACGATATGGACATTGATGTTGCAGAAGCCCTTACTGTGGCTGAAGCTGCTCAGGCCTGTAAGTACATTACACATCACATCTTTTCTAAAGCGCCTTCAAACACTAATACGCTTTATGTTCCTATTATTGTAGAGCACATCAAAACATGGGCCATGATTGATACCGGTTCAACTTTTTCGTGTGTGTCTCCTTCGTTCTGTTCGTCGCTTGGTTTAGTTCCAACACCTAATCCAGGATCGATCAAGTTAGGACATAATAGTTCAAGTACTGTAAGCCGGTTAGGCATAATAAATCTTACTGTTTATTATAACCAAATCCGTTTGTCATATGAATTTGAAGTGTTTGATTTTAGCAGTGATGTCCCCATTTGTTTAGGACTTGACATTTTGCCTAAACTAAGAATAGGTTTAACAGGATTAGCCACTTCTTGGTTAAATTCTAATATTCCTAAAATACCTGATCCAGTTAACCCTGATGACTATAAGCCAAATGAAACTCCTGTTGGCACTAAACAGGAAAGACAGCAATTGATGAGCACTATTCAACCTTTGTTAGATGCTAATACGAGTATCCCCATGTCTTCTCATTGTAATTTACCCGGTGCTATCATTACTCTTGATACTGAACCCAATGCCTTTGCTTATCGAAGACAACCCGATATTGCTATTGCTAACAGAAAAATCATGGAAGACCAAATTCAAACTTGGTTGGATGATTGTGTCATTGAACCTGCTCCTTCCAATACTCGCTTCAATAACCCTATTTTTCTTGTTGGAAAAAAGGATGTTAACGGATTATACACTAAGAAAAGAGCAGTTATTGATCCACGTATGCTTAACCAACTCGTGAAGAATGTTGATAGAATGCCTTTACCTCTAATCAGTGATCTTCATCAACGTATGGGTTCTGCTACTATATTTACTACTTTCGACATACGAGCATGCTTTCATCGTTTTCTTATCCAAGAATCTGATAGACCTAAAACCGCATTTACTCATCCATTCACTGGTATGCAGTATCAATTTCGTCATTGTCCTTTTGGCTTGACAAGTACCGGTAACATTGTACAGCGTGTTCTTACAGATTTGTTCGCAGATCTTCCCTACACTGCACTCTATATTGATGATCTATGTGTCTTCAGCTCTGGTGACATGAATCAACATATTGAGTATGTCCGTGAAGTGTTGAAACGTCTTACTGCTGCAAACTTAATTATTAATGTTGAAAAGACACATTTTGCACAAAGTTGTGTAAACATTCTTGGATGGACTATTGGTAACAATGGTTCTCTAATCCCTGATCAACGTAAACTGACAAATATACATTCTTGGCCCACACCTAAAACTGGTAGACAAGTCATGAGTTTTCTTGGATTTGCAAACTATTTCCGTAATAGTTTACCTATGTTTTCTCGCTTGACTGCTCCACTTGACCGGTTACGATCTCTTAATTCTTTAAAAGGAATTTGGAATGAAACCCATGAATGCAGTTTTCGTAACATTAAGGATGCCTTGGTGAATGCCCCAGTTATTCACATTCCTAACCTTAAGTACCCATTCTACGTCGCAACAGATGCTAGTGCTTATGGTATCGGCGGTGTCGTTTATCAAGTCATCGACCAAGTCATTCAATATAACGCCTTTGCTGCAAGATCTCTTTCTCCTACCGAACGTCGTTATCATACAAACAAACGAGAGTTGTTAGCGATTGTATTCATGTTTGAGAGATACAATAAATGGTTATATAACCGTCATTTTACCTTGACAACTGATCACAAAGCCTTGATTTACATCAAGAAGCAAGTTGTTCCAAATGCTGCCATGCTTGTTTGGTTTGAAACAATTTTCGAATATTCCTTTGATATTGTTCATTGTCCTGGCATTAAGAATATTATCCCAGACGCACTTAGTCGTTTATTCCCAGATGACAATAAACTGGAGGGGGGTAACAATGTCAACAATGTTGCCATCTACAGTATCCGTGGTAAAGAAAAAGAAAAAAGAAAACCAACTTTTAAAGAAAAATCTAAAAGTTATGAAACACAAACATATGCAGTCACTTCTGCAACATCATCATCATCATCAAAACCCTTATTGCATCGCGCTTTGCAATATGAAGATTATATCACACCTCCTCCTGAGGAAAGAAAAGATATAATATTAAAGGCTCACTTATTAGGCCATTATGGAATTAAAGCCATAGAACAAACCATTCATGGTGATAAACTCCATTGGACTAATTTACGTCAAGATATTCAGGATGTCATATCCAAGTGTCACGAATGTAAAATGTTTAATATTGCCAAAACAGGTTATCATCCCCCTAGAAGTATCCTACCTGACGGACCTCTAGATCATTGGGTTATGGACCTCGGCACTTTTAATATAACATCTACGAGCGGAAATAATTTCCTTCTTGTCATGGTTGATTTATTTTCTCGCTTTACTATCTTGAAAGCCATTCCTGATAAACAAGCTCTTACTATTGCCAAACAGCTTGTTGATATCTTCTGTACTTTCGGCTGGCCTAAGGTCATTGCTAGTGATAACGGAAAAGAGTTTACTGCTACCATCGTCACTGAACTTATTAATAACAGTGGTATCGATAAGAGAGTGTCTAACCCTTTTAATCCCCTTGGTAACTCAGTCAATGAAGCATTTGTAGGAATTGCTAAAAAGACTATTGTTAAACAGTTACAAGGAAGAAAAGAAGATTGGGATCTATATGTACCTGCAACCCAATATGCTATGAATCTGAAATATTCCAGACTTCATAAGAGTAGACCATATACAGTAATCTTCAATAAAGTACCAAATGATATGAAAGATTATTCTCATATTAAACCCACTCTTAGAAGTGAAGCTGTAGATTCTAAAGCAATAGAAAACAGACTTAAATATGCTACTGAAGTCGTTATCCCTGCTCTTGCTAAACGCATTAAGGAAACTCAGGATGTAGACAATGCATATTTTATGAAAACAAACAAAATCGTTCACACACCATTCCCACTCCATAGTGAAGTCATGATTAAAAATGTGAATAAGGAAAACAAAACTGATCCGTATTACGAAGGTCCTTTTTATATAAGTGGAATGACAACTAATGGCAGTTACATATTAGTTGACAAACAAAATAACCTCTTATCAAGAGATGTACCAACCTCACACTTAAAACTTATTGCATTACCCAGCAATAAAAGTGCAGAATCAATCGATGACCAACATTATGAGATTCAAGCAGTTATACAACACAAAGGAACTCCAGGTAATTACCAGTACCTTGTTCATTGGAAAGGATACGATGATCCTATGGATTACACTTGGGAACCTACTTCTAGTTTTGATGATCGATCTTCAATTGAAACATATTGGGCTCGTCGTCAAGCAGGTAATAATACTGCTGTCTCAAAGAAAGCAAGATTACCCAAACGTACCGTTCCTACTCGTGATCATCACAGTAGAAGCAAGAGATCAAGACGTTAAATTGTCTAAGTAGTTGACCGTCTTTTTCCCTAAGACAATTTTTCCTAAAGAAGGTTTTTTTACTATCAGGTTTTTATGACAACTTACTACTACGATCTACCCTCAATTATACTATGTCTATTTATCTGCCCTATGATCATTATCGCACTTATTGTGTATGACAATTACTTTTTCCTGAATCTTCACTTATCCTTTTACCGTTTGCTTCAAACTAGAAGGGGGCAATGTTGTATCCACACAACTAATAAAGTGAACATTCATGGATAAACTTGGATACTACAGAATTATAGTCTAACCAGATCTCTATTAATAAACGTGAGAATTCTGCAATAGCCAATCTTGCCCTGTTGTCCTACCAGGCTAAATGAAAGATTTACCGTCCATCTCTTTGGAAGCCTATAGCGGCGCTAAAATTGAGCGTACAGACGTATGCTATACATCATTCGGAAGCCTTGGTTATCTATTTTTAGACTATGTAACATTAATTTCCAAAAAAGGTAATATGCGGGAAATAATTAGGAAAGAAAACAGGCGCTATAGGCCCTGATTTTTATAGTTATCAATGAAAAATTTCTTAATTTATTTTAAGCACTTCGGAGTTTTTTTACGGGCGTACTAGGTGCTGAGGTATCATTTTCATCAGATTCGCTATCGGAATCGTCATCTGAGATAAAAATAAATGGCTCTTCATCGCCCTGATCACCAGTGGCATCTTCAAAAACGGTTGTGAGCAACGATACCAATGAACCTTGGTCGGCAATGCCTGCTCTGGTGAACGACACTTGCGAAAAGCAAGCAAGCATTGCCTTCCAGTGATTGCCAGCATGTTTTCTTCGCCAGATGAATTCCACTAATTTCCATGGCATCATCGATGCTGTGCGATGACGGCTGGTCACTCTGTCGTATTTACCTTAATAATTTTCTTAATGTCGTGTGAGATCACTCAAAAGATTCTTCAACTAATAATTTGACTGTATATCATATATAGCCCAAAGTGCTATATACGATAAACAGCCCACACAATTTATACCGTACTACCTCGGACCCTAAATCACATTATTATATTCTAAGACGTAGTTTGTATTGAATGGGCTCTCTCTCTCGTCCTTACTCAATAAAGAGGTTCAAGAGACTCATCGATTTTTCGACTTATTTTATTACTTTTATTAATCGAGAGAAATAACACGCCTATTCCACACACTCCTCGTTTGATACCATTCCAAGTACCTAATAGCAGGTTGTTAGCATTGCTTAAGAATTCTATGATCTACACAAGTATGTACCTTCTATTGTGTTAGTGCAGGCACCTGTCTTTGCATCGCGAAATGTTTTGGAGTGATTGACCGTTTGAACAACTAAATTTCGGCTTGGATCGCTGTCAATCCCCTTATGGCCTTTCCAGCAGTCTACCATGACAAGTGAGCCTGTAAACAAGGGTTAGGTGCACTGATCATCAAGTATATACATATTTCAAATGTTACCATCCTTAGCAAAAGTATCGATTATGAGCTTCAAGGTATTTTGGTTGCGGTTAGGTACCGTCAGCAAGAACACCTTACGTTTGGGAGTGCGCTCTACACCTCCAACAACCCAAACACCGTCTACCCTCTTTCCCTTATTGTACTTTCTTTTACCAAATTTGCTCTCATCTATTTCAACAACAATTGGCTGTCCATCACTGCCAACCCCACCTAAGTACGACTAATTAATTACATACTCTGATATCAACAAAGCATCACGTACCAACTTGAACATCTTCAATTCGAAGATCTGCCTCCATTACTTGATAGATATCTTTGACAATGCTGCGGACAGTTGGCAGGCTAAGTCCAGTCATGGTAGATATTGTTCCGTTTGGAACTTGCAGCAGAAAGAGATACACTACTAACAGTGTTTGATGGATAATTGACTTGCGACCTTGAAAGAAGGATCCATCCAGGTAAGAAATACGGCTACGACCGCACGCACAGGTGGTTGAGCCGCATCGCCAAAAGAATCCATCCCTGCTGGACTGGTTCAAGCGCATTTCGGAGCCTTCCTTGCACTTGCGCGATGAAAAAAAGGCACCGTTCTCCTTCAAGTAACTTTTACCAGTTGCCTTTAGTTATTTTCCCTCCCACTTAAAAAATAAACTTACTTCAATGTACATTCAGCCGTCATAGTTCTTTCAGCGATGTATGCAAGAGTTGGCATGTTGTTAGCAGCTTTAGAAGACATTGGAGATTGATAAAACTGATAAAAAGATGAAGGAAAGAAAAAAAAAACAGAAATAACAGGCCTTTTTATATTTTTTTTACATGTTTTGTTATCTGTCCGAAATCAGCCGATAGATAGGCAGCATCTCCGCAACGGGAATTCGTTTTACCATACAGAACCGATAAAAGTTTTCCGAAAACTTTTGATATTTCCAAAAAAAATAAGTTACTTAGACCCAAAAATAATGCAAAAAGTAGACTATGTTTGCTGAGCGTCTACCGAGAATCGAACCAACGCCTTTAGAATGAGAAGCCATTAGCATAACCCAATAACCACAAATGTTGATTTGCCGATTCTCGTTTCGCAAGCCTTTTTGTCATACAATTTTTGGTTTTTGGAGCTGTTTTTCTCGACCTGCAGAAGTCGTATCTCGGCCCGGACTTTTTTAATGACCTTCTACTTGTCATCCCTCTTGAGTGAAGTAATGAAGAAGGAAGAAAAAATGACTGTCCTTAGTAGATCTCGCAATTGGCCAATTTTGGCTTAATAAACTCCGCTTAAAAATGATGTAATCGTGTTCTGTGACCCCAATTACCATATTAAGCATACCAAACTCCGCGTGCGGAGTTTGTATATATATTTATAGTAGATGGACGGTAAATCTTTCATAGATCCATCGTTAGATCAATAGTTTAATTACTTCATTGTCCCTTGATTCGTCAAGTAGACAGCGGCTATTGATTATCCACTATCCTTCCTTATATTCCATATCATTCTTTTAACCGATCAATTGAAATAGCGGTAAAGACCCAGACATTCAAAAAGTATAAATACTCTCAATATTTTTTATTAATAAAGTCATATATAATCTTTAGTTTCACAACTATCGTCTTTTTGTAGTTTTTGTCTTCTATTTCATATTTGGCAAAACACAGGCAACACTAGGACAGCCCAGGTTTAATGGGGAAGATGACTGCCATGATTCCAGCAGTAGCAGAGGCACTGCTCCACATACGATACCTCCAGAGAGACTTGACGAGATCATTGAGAGGAAGCCACCAGAATTGGGAGAAGCAGTTCGTGTGGTCACCACAAGCAAAGGAAGAGATCAAATGGTGGCAGGAGAGTTTGGTTGTAAAGAACGGCTTACCAATCAGACAATTACAGATGGAAAATCCTGCAATAACGATCTATACCGACAGTTCGGATACAGGTTGGGGGATCACCTCCTCAGTGATAAAGACTTACGGGTTTTGGACGGAGAAAGAAAGAGAATGGTCGATCAACGTAAGAGAGCTGATGGCCATTTATTTTGCCCTAAGGCTCCATGCCTGTCGTGTTTGGTCATTAATGATGTCTTTATTTATTATTTTATTATTGATCTCAGTCCAGCCTACGTCAGACTATACAATTAATAGTCAGACGATATAACCCAGGGTTCATTCTAAATTATAAGTTCCTCTCCTTTTTCTTACTTAATAAATAGTAGTTGTTAGCTTTTGACTTCCTACTGTTTTCATATTATAAGTACCAAATATCTCAATGCCACAAGGTTCAGAAACAAGACGATAAAGGTACAGTGGGTGGACTAATTGTCCCAGTGTTTCAACTTTTTTTACTTTCGACTCCATAGCTCAACCAATTCTCAGGCTATGCGGATAGTTCTATGCTCATTAGAAAGGTCTCAGTCCGTGCTACATTATATCAAGCACTCAGTGTTCGGAGGTTACACAGTCTGAGTTTATCAGCAATAGAAAAAAACCACCGCACTGGGACAATTTTTCCGCTACCCGCTTATTTTGCAATCCATTCCAAACATCGCTTTCTTATCAATCATAAATCACCGGAATTTGCATACCAACCTTATTTATGACAATCTATGACTCATACCTTTAATGTAAAGTATAAATAGCCGTACGTTGTCAGTTTTTTTTACAATATTTTTTGTCTCTTTCTATACTGTACTTTCTGAACTTTATCTTGCCTCAAATGACTCGTACTATCAGCAAATCTGCTCAAAATCAAATCCAATTGCTCTTGGCTAGTAACATGACATATGAACAAGTTATGGAACGCATTCCCGGATTGAAAAAATCCACTTTAGATACAGTGGGTCAAAATACCTCACAAACGTATGATGATTTTTACTTATTTTTGATGTAATTCCATAACAAATTGGCTCAATCATTTCAAATTTAAAATATAAAACCAACTATGTGTGCACTATTGTGTGCCAGAATTTTAAGCCCAGATAAGTAGCTGAGGTCTATTAGGATACAGATACTTAAGCTCGGTCTATTTGTGAGGTATTTTGACTTTATTGATTTTTAGTGGATCCGCCCTTTTCAGCAATGAACTTGTGTTCTTTCTGGCATACTGTCAATATACTTTAAACATTGATCTTTAGTAAAGGGATTCCATTCCTTTTCCACTCTCTGCCATAGTTCCTGCATGCTTTTTGCTCTATTTTAGTACATACTTAGATTCAGCTTAAGATGATACCATATATGCTCGATTGGACTCAAATCAGGACTCTGGGATGGCCAGTCATCAATATCACACATACTGTTATCTTCCATATACTGTTTTGTAGACTTTGATCGGTGTTTTGGGTCGTTGTCATGTTGAAAAATGGATGATTTCCAATCTAGGCCATAGTACCGGAGCGTGTCCTTAAGGCTTGTGCCAAGGACTTCTTGCTATACCTCTGAATTCATGATGCCATCATATATCTGACATGCATACCCGGGTCCCTCACTGGTTATACAGCCCCACAACATGGTACCACCACCACCATGCTTCACTGTAACTTCAATGTGATGAGGCTGAAGACAGTCTCCTTTACGCTTCCAGTAGTATTTACAGCCATCCGAGCCCCAAATATTAATTTTGGTTTCATCCAAGAAGATGACACGTCGCCAGTCGTGAATGGTCCAATACTGATGCTTTTTAGCTCCAGCTAATCGAGCTTTTTTGTGCTGTGCAGCGAGTAAAGGCTTCTTCTTTTTTATCTCAACAAAGATCTCCACAGAATGCAAAACATTAACAGCAGATTGGAACGACATAGAATGCCACAACTCTTCCAGCTTCAGGTGGATCTTCTTGGTAGTCCTTAATGAGTCATTTACGATCTCTCGCTTGATTAGACGAAGAGTGATGTCGCTTACAAGATGCTGTTTGCCACCTTTCTTGCGAATCCGGTTAGGCATCCACTTATTTGCATGGTTGATAACAGTGTTTTGATGCACTCCAAACCGTTTTGCAGTAACCTCAGTCAATACATCATGCTCTATTGCTAATTTGATGTCCATTTGAGTTTCGTATGCTAAGGATTTGGGCATTTTTGTAGATGGATAGATGATGCAGTAGATGGAAATTTACTTACGGATTAGCGAAAGAAAGAATAATCAATTCTTTTCCAAAGTTTAAGTTTTATGTTCCGGGATGACTGCGCTATCCGGGAAATGCCTAAAACTTGCCGGAACATTGTTTGGAATGACCTATGGTGGAGAAAAGAAATAATTGATGAAAGTCAAAATACCTCACAAATAAACCGCCTCCAGTTCATAGTTGCTTATTCGCTCAGTTTTCAATTTCCGTCGTCGGAATTTTATGCAAATAGACTCAACCTATTGTACAACATCTGTGCAAATTTTGAAAAAGATACAAAAGCTATTGAGTAATCTAGAAGACTATAACGTCAAAAAGTGATGAGGTTTGTGAGGTATTTTGACCCACTGTAGGTATATCAACTAGTTCTTTTCAAACAGAATGAAGGCAGCCCCTGGTCTAAGAGCAACTATTGGTGAAACTACCAAGTCATACATCCGTAGACAAGTAATAAAGGGTGAATTCAAGGCAGCCAAAGCAGTACATCAATATCTGAATGGTTTGGGGTATACTATTGGTTATTCTGCAGCCTTGAAGCTTCTTAAAAGTATGAACTTCAGAGCTAAAATTAAAGCCAAGAAGCCTTTGCTTAGTAAGCAGCACAAGGAACGACGTTTAGCATGAGCAATGGCTCACAAAGTCTGGACAACCGATGATTGGATGTGGTATTTACACATGTAATAAAGTAATAATATAAGTTACTACGAACAATGGTCCTCCGAATTAGGAATATCGGACATTGTATTACGCCACTTCAAATAAAATCCCGATCCACCACAGAATATTCTAATAAGTTCCTGGATCAGGATTAATAATTACTTCTTGATAAGAAGATGTTAAACTATGCCAATCATATAAATAACTCATTGTCTAATATCGATTAATAATCAATAGTCATATACTGTAAATATTAATATTTAGCCGTGATTAGAAAAGTATAAATACCCTCATATTTTTAACTTGAATAAAGAACAATCTACTTTGAGTCTCACTTATTTTTACATTTGTTGATTGACTTAGTACTTTTTATATTATAAAACCTCAAATATCACATTTTTTTAAGTGAATACACCACGATATTGTTCTAAAATCAAGATGTCTGCTACTGGTAACTCTACTCCTGCTACTCCCAATGCTCCTGCTCCCATTGACTACGCTATGGAATTGATCAACTCTCCTGAGCAAGTCGCTGATGCTGTCTTAAAGGAAACGGAAGACTATGCTAGCTCTTTAAATGAGTTGTCTATAAATGAAGATAACCGAGCCATTTCCTCTTCTTCTGAAGACAATTTATTGGAAATGAAAAATGCTAAAAGGGTGGCATATGACCTCCTTGAACGAGTTCGGGTGGAACTCACTCGTATGTATGCAAATCCTCAGGCTTCTATGGATGAATTTAACCAAGGAAGAGAGGTAGTTCAACAGGCTAAATATCGATATAACGGTATAGTTGAGCTATACAATGAATGCAAGAAAAATAGGATGCATAAGCCTATGTTGTCTCACGCCGGGAACCCTAGATCTGCTGTCAATAAGGAACATACGGCACAGGACGAATGGTCAAGTTTCAATAACAGCAAGATCAGCCGCTCTGAGCTTCCCATTCTGCATCTTTCGGTGGACAAGAAGGATTCTGACCCTGATGACTGGAAATATTTCAACACCGTTGAAATATTTTTCAAGACCTTTGAGCGCATTTTCAGGATCAATCAAGTAAACATCTTGGTCCACTGGCGTGATTACATGGCCTTGTCCATTGGCGAAGCCAATTTAGATTGGTACCAAGAAACAATCGAATCACACAGCCCTTCGTACTCTTGGGAAGAAGCCAAGGACATTATACGCAAGCACTTTGAAAACCCTGCCAAGGCAATTGAAATGTTTGGACGCCTACTCTCATCCAAACAGCGAAACAATGAAACGGTGTCTGATTTCACTGCTCGTTTCAACCGCCTTGCTCAAACCGCTCAGTGTTCGGATTCAAACATGCTTGCACGAATATACATCAACTCTCTTCATGATGATTTAAACCTTCACATAAGAACGGTATTGTCATCCAACTATGGTGCTACTTTCTTACAAGACATCAATTCTATCAGAGAAGTTGAAAAACTTGCTTCTGGCTTGGAAGTACACAAGCACCAGCCCTATGCTGCTTCTACCCCATACAAGCACTCTAAAGGTGAACGCCATGGCTTTAAAGGTGCAAAAAGAGGTCATTCTGAGTCCTCAAATGGTGACTTTATAAAGAAACAAAAAAGTTCTAATGGTCACTTCACCTCTTCAAGCTCTTCTGACTCCTCCAGTTCCAAAAAGTGTCTATATTGTAAAGATACATGGTTCAAGGGACATAAGTGCATGAAATTCTTTGCTCAAAAGAATAAGAGCACAGTAAGGAAGATAGAAAAACGAAAGCAAAACGTTAAAAAACTTGATCATCCCTCTACTAAGGCATGGAATGAATTTGCCAAGAGACAATCAAATAACAAGAAATCTAGTACTGATGATGAACTAGAGGATAAAATGCAACTTGGTAAGTGCATAAGAGCAATAAAACAAGAGAAAAATGACTTGTTGACTCACAATTCCTTTTCTTTATATACTCCTATAATCATCCAGACGAATAGAGCACTTGGTTTAATTGACACTGGTGCAGAAATATCAGTCATAAATAGAAAATTTATTGAAATAAATAAAGTTAAATTCTATCATAAAACTGGTCTTATTAATTTAGCTGGAAAGGATAACGTTGTAAAAAGGATTGGTATTACTGAACCACTTGAATTGAAATATAATGGAAAGACTTTCCATCATTCATTTGAGATTATGGATTTTAATGAAGATGATAAATGTAATGTCATTCTCGGCCTTGATATTTTAAGTCATTTAGGTATTGCTCTCACTGGAGTCGCTCATAATTGGGATGATAATGAAGTCATCTTTGATGATTCAATTGATGACACTGTTAAACCCAACAACTCTCCTGCTGGCACTGAACTTGAACGATCCCAGTTCATAGAAAAAATTCAGCCTTTACTTGCAGAAAATATGAACATACCCAAAGATCCATTCTGCACAGTGCCTGAATCCATAATCCACTTACCCACGGAAAAAGGAAAAATTGTAAATCATAAGCAATATCCCATAGCATATAAATTGAAACCTGTCTTAGATGAAGCCATCAATAAATGGTTAGACAATGGTACCATCACAAAAGCTCCTGTAAATACGGCCTGGAATTCTCCATTAACTTTAGCTGATAAAAAGGATGCAAATGGAAATAAAACTGGCAAAAGACCATGTTTAGATCCTCGACATATAAATGCTCTATTACCAAATGATAAATTTCCTATACCTCTCATAACGGATATTTTTCATGAATTATCTGGATCCTCAATCTTTACTACTTTGGATTTGACTGCTGCATTTCATCGTTTTAAGATTCATGATGAAGACCAACCTAAGACCGCATTTACATATAACGGTCAGCAGTATATGTTTGTTGGTGCTCCTTTTGGAATAAAGTTCCTATCAAACGTATTCCAAAGAGTAATGACGCAGATATTTAAAGACATGCCCTTTGTACGAACTTTCATTGACGATATTGTTATAATGTCGAAAAATATGGAAGAGCATGCTGTACATGTAAAAGCTGCTATAGAAGCGCTTACTAGGGTGAATCTCGTTCTCAACATCTATAAATGTCATTTTGCACAAAGCTGCGTTTATTTACTCGGTTTTTGTATCTCTGCTAAAGGATCTTCGTTAGATACTCGTAAGCTAACAAATATTGAAGAATGGCCTAGACCTACATGTGGCACGGATGTTCAGCGATTCTTAGGTGTTGTAAACTATTTCCGCGAACATATTCCTAAAGCAGCCATGTTAACTGCTCCTTTAGATCATCTTCGTAACAGCAAAATAATAACTGAGAAGGATTGGACACCCTTGCATCAAACTCATTTTGAGGCAATAAAGAAAGTTTTACTTTCCAATGTGGTGTTAAGTCAACCTGATCTCAGACAGCCATTTTTTGTCGCAACTGATGCTTCAAATTACGGTATTGGTGCTGTACTATATCAAGAACATGTGGAGTTGACATCTAATGTTGATTCTACAGATGTAGTTAAAAACGATAATGTTTTAAAGGATAAGGGAAAGAAAAAGACCACAATAAAATATATTGGTTTCATGGCACGTTCTCTTTCCAAGTCCGAAAGAAATTATAGTACCACGAAGAGAGAACTTCTGGCAATCGTATTTGCACTCAAAAAGTTTCATAAATTTCTATGGGGAAATCCTTTTACACTTTATACAGATCATAAAGCTCTGACCTATCTTCATACACAAAAATATGCAAATACCATGATGATGAATTGGTTTGATATCATTCTTGATTACCAATTTAAGGTAATTCATCTTCCTGGTATGGATAACATATTACCTGACCATTTATCTCGCCTTTTCCCTACGGATCAAATGCTGAGGGGGAGTGAACAGGATACTAGAACTAAAAATGGCATTATACATACAGCGATAAGAGCTATAAGATCAAATAAACATAAAAAATTTACAGTAAAAAAACCTGCACAATATAAGCAGTGTGATTATATGACTCCTCCTAAAAATGAGAGAAAGCAACTTATGCTAAGAGCTCATCTAATGGGTCACTTTGGTGCTGAAAATATAGTAAAAGTATTACATAATGACGGATTACACTAGAAAAACATAATAGTCGACGCAGTCGAACTTGTTAAATCATGTGTTGCTTGTCAAAAGCATAATATAACCAGAAAAGGATATCATCCTCTAAGACCAGTATATTCATACCTACCTGGTGATCACTGGTCGATGGATTTAGCTGAATTACCCACAACTCCGAATGACAATAAATACTTATTGGTGCTATTAGATATATGCACACGATTCTGTATTCTAAGATGCTTACCAAATAAGAAAGCCAAAACTATTGCTGGCACTCTTGTCCAAGTTTTTAGTGACTTTGGTTACCCGCGTATTCTACAATCAGACAACGGAACCGAATTTAAAAATGTCACAATGAAATTGTTAACTGAAAGTACAGGCATAGATCACAGACTTATCTCACCTTATCATCCGCAAGCAAATGGCAGTGCGGAAAGATGGGTTAAGACTGCTAAGATTGCTATTGCTAAATCAGTACAAGGAACAGGACAAGACTGGGACTTTTATGTACCTAGTGTACAGTTATTTATAAATAACAAAGTATCTAAAAGGCTTAATACTCCACCTTTCTCTTTGATGTTTGCGAGAAAAATGAACGGATTTGAAGATTACCGAAAAAAGGATCCAAAGAAAGCCGTACCGCTCTCATACGAAGAATTGTTGGAAAGAATTGATCATATGAATCAAGTAGTCTTCCCAGCCATTAAAGATAAAACTGACAAGTATGTTGATGAAGTGTTTTAAGTATAAAAATATGAACAAAGAAGAATTAACGAGACCGAACAATAGTTCTAAAGTCGAATTACTTTTATTAAAGAAAGATTCCAAGGCTATTTATATTAGTTTGAGCAAGACCTGAGATTAAATGACAAGAGATAGTTACGACCGATATGATTTGACATGTATAAGAAAAATTTTATAAACTGATGTAAATAATCAACTGTTGAGATGAAAGTGAAACTTGGCTGTTCAGGGCAGTTGGTAATTATCAGGATCTATTCTTATTCAAACTCATTTGTAAAGATTTAGCTTAGAATGATAAGACTGTTATCTTATTGACATGTCAAAACATGACATTGCCCCCTTCCAGGTTGTAATTATCTTTTCTGGAATTAATGTGGCAAGTAAAAAGATGTTTGTTTAACTGAATGTCAAAATGAGGTTTGAGATGTCAAGATGAGCTCTATTTGTTGTAAGAAATAGGTGCTTGGTAGGGTGAAGTCATATAACGTATAGTGGCTCTTTATATAAACATATAAAGTATAGTGTTCAAGAATGGAACAAAGCATTTAGGCGATAATAAACCCTAAACAGGAATTTATTGCTAAAGTGATGTTTGTCTGTAAATGTGACTGCGTACAAATGTGCAAATTGAAAAATATTAAGGCATGAGAAAAAAAATTCATTTTTTGCTATCCTTGTAAATATTTTATAATTGCGTTATTTGCTGGTAACATATATGTATAGTTAATGAAAGTTGGGTGGAAGAAGGTCAATGTGTTAACGTCTGTTTCTTTTAGAGTTAGTTACATTGCGATGCACATTTTTTCTTTTCTTGGTTGTATCTTTTTTAGGAACAAGTTGAACCTCGCGCGCTGGTTCTTGTTCACTTATACGTGACCAATACTTTTGGATCGGTCTGTAATCATGGAAATGACTAGCCGGTTCCCAAGTGTCATCTTCTTCTCCATAACCTTTCCATCGAACTTTATATAAGTAATTACCCGGTGATCCCTTATGGTGTAAAACTGCCTCAACATCGTATGATTCAGATTGATCAGTATTGGATAAAGATACTTCCTGGGAAATAACCTTTATTTGCGATGGAGGTACATCTCTTGGTAAGAGTGCTCCAGTTGCATCAACCAACACGTATGAACCACCTTGAGTTTTTCTTTTGACAGTGTAATTACCAACGTAGAGGGGATCACTTTTTGCAACACGGTTTACATTCTTGAGCGTGACTTGACTACCAGTGGGGATATCGGTTAGAATTCTGTGAGTTTGGTTGAACTTGTCTCGAGACGCAGCTTGTGAAGTTTTTATTTTTTCACGAATAGCAGGTAAGACAGTGTCATTAAACTCGTTAATTCTAGTTTCTAACTGTTTCATTGTTTCAGGCGATTTAGTTTTGTCCAGCACGTTATTATAATCCTTGTTTTCATTGGGACGTCTTGCAAACATCAATGAGAAAGGTCTAGTGCCGTGTAAAGCTGTATGCGTATTGTTGAGGGCTTCTTGGGTACTGTCAACATACAAGTCCCAATCCTCAGTTCTGCCTTGTAATCTTTTGTGCAAAATATTTTTTGCTTTGCCAACCCATCGTTCGACTATACCGTTAGCTCGGGGATGATAAGCTGATATGAGACGATGATCAATACCGGATGATTCAACATACAGTCTTACGATTTCATTGACATACTCAGTACCATTATCACTTTGGATAATTTTTGGTCGACCAAAGAGCGATAAGATACTCCTTAATGCAAGTGCAATAGTGAGAGAAGATTTATCGGGCAAGGCTTTGAGTACACAATATCGTGTGAAGACGTCCACTACCAGAAGGATGTATTGATTACCTTGTACTGAAGTAGGGAAAGGTCCGGCTGTATCGATACAGATGTGATCCCAAGGTGCATCAGCATAGATTGAGGTCAAGGGATTGTATCCGTGTTTTGCGATATTGAATTTTTGGCAATCAGGACAACTACGTATTATTTCAAGCGCATCTTCTTTGAGCTTTGTCCAGTGAATACCCTCACTATGTAAAGCTGTTACGATTGCTTGAGCTCCACGGTGTCCTTCTAAGTGTGTATCCATGAGTAGCTTTCGTCTGTCTTCTGGTGCTGGGGTCATCAAGTCAGCAGGCATCATCATTCTGGATGTAAGAATTGATCCGTTAGAATTGATGATTTGGGAAGTGACAATTGTTTTGATGGTTTTATTATCCCCCTCCAGCGTTTTTTCAGGTTCAAAAAGACGCGACAAAGCATCTGGCAGAATATTTTGAATACCAGGTCGATGGATGATTTTGAAGTTATAATCCAGTATAGTATCCAGCCAATTGATCATCATAGCGTTAGCTACAGGCTGAGTGTGGAGATAAGTCAGGGCCTTGTGATCAGTGTATAAGGTGAATGGGTTACCCCACAAAAATGGATGAAACTTCTTTAGTGCAAATATCACTGCTAATAGCTCACGTTTAGTGGTAGAATAATTCTTTTCAGATGTAGAAAGTGAGCGTGCCATGAAACCGATATATCGAGTCTCATTTTTGATAACTTGGTAAAGAACAGCACCAATTGAATAGTTACTAGCATCAGTAGCAACGTAAAAAGGTTGTTCTAAATCTGGATGATGAAGAAGTGGCGCAGAAGACAATAATGACTTGATCTTTTCAAAAGCACTTTCTTGTTCAGATGTCCAAAGTTTATCAAGTTTACCTTCGAAACGTAATTTGTCCAAAGGCGCAGTGACTTCAGAAATATTTGGCAAGTATTTTCTAAAATAATTTACCAGTCCTAAAAAGCGTTGAATCTCTTTTCCAGATGAAGGTCTAGGCCAAGTCAAAGCGTTTGTAACTTTACGAGGATCGAGTCGAGACCCTTTGGCATCAACACAGAAACCAAGCAAGTAAACAGTAGACTGCGCAAAATGACATTTGTCTGGGTTAAGGATCAAGTTCACTTTAGTTAATCTCTGAATTATGTTTTGCACATGTGTGATGTGTTCCTCATAAGACTTGGAAAATATGATGATATCATCAACAAAAGCCTGTGCATAAGGTAAATCACGTAACACTATATTAATCACTCGCTGATAACGGGAAGCAATATGTTTCAATCCAAATGGACAACCTCTAAATTGGTATTGTTGACCTTCAAAAGTGAATGTGGTCTTAACACGATCAGGTTCGTAGATTTGGAATCGATGAAATGCTTGTCGAAGATCAAGAGTGGTAAAGATAGTTGATCCTTGTAATTGATCGAAAATCTCTTCAATCTTTGGAATAGGATGTCTATCGTTTGACACGAGAATAGAATTTAACAAGCGAGGATCGAGACAGGGTCGATGTCCTGTGAGATTACCAAGCAAGTCTTTCTTAGGTGCCAATGTTAAAGGAGAATTCCAATCCGAATTAGGTGATGCACGTTCAATAACTTCATCCTTTAACCAAGTGTCAATACATTCACGCATGATTGGTAGTAATTTAAAAGGAGTACGATATGGTGCACGGTAAGCGGTTTTTCCTTTAACAGTATCTAAACGTATAACTGACTCGGGTACAGTACAGAATGAATTCTTTGGTATTAAGGCATTTTGATCAACAAATGGTTTAATAGCATTATGGAAATGAACTTGTTGCTCACGTGTACCGTAAGGAGCTTTGTTAGGTTCAGGTGTATCATCCGTAATCTCTTTGTCAATAACTGGTGCAAGATTAGGATGTCTGATGGCTAAGTTGGTAACAAGAATGTTCAACTTGTGCATTAGATCTAATCCTATTACAACTTCAGTATCCAAGGAAAGAGGAAGGACTTCAAAAGAATGGGATGTATGAATAAGATTATTATCATTATCACCGTAAATAACACTTAATGGAAATTTGGTTGTACCGAAACGTTTACTAACATTATCACTTGTAGCAAGTATAACGGAACCAGATACATTTCTATCAATTGCAATATTATATTTATTAACAAAATTGATGTCTATCGTGCTAAAGGAGGAACCACTATCAACCAGGGCCATAGTGTTCACGTTCTCTATTGTGATAGGTACAATTAAAGAATGGTTAGTACTTTTAAATACTTCATTCTGTTTTGTTAATTTCTTACAATCATAGTTGACTGGATAGCCCTCGTCATCTACGTCCATCAAGTTGCTATCACCACTAGACACCTTAGAAGATGCCTGTTGTGGCCTAGCTTGAGGAGTGATGGTGAGGTTGAGCTTGCTACCATTAGAACTTGAAGTAACCAAGCGAGCAGAACGAATGGCTTTACTCGGACCATAATGGGGCTTGTCACGAGGACAGCGAACAGCGTGCTCTTTTGACCAAGGGACATTACCCAAGCAACGATAACAATTCTTGGCAGCAGAGACAAAAGACACTGGTGAATTGGTGATAGTGGGGGAAGGGCTCACCGATGAAGAGCTTTGGCTCAACAAATTCTTGTACTTGTTGCACTTGTCTGTAGGATGGTTGGCCAGACCATGGATGGCGCAATGAAATTTGTTTTTGTTGTTGCCAGGGGGAGAGGACTTCTTAGTTATACCCTGTAAGTTGCTCAACAAATGTGAGTTCCTAGGGTTGTACTTAGATGCCTCTGTTCCATTTGCAGAGAGAGACAAAGATGAAGACTTGACGGAGACGGAGTCTTGACGAGGTGATGGGCTGACCTCGGAACACAAGTTGGATGACAGTACCACTCTGGCCTTGGCAGCGACTTTTGCGACAGAATCTTGCTGATCTCTTCCTAGGTTCAACAAAGAGCGAGAGACCTCTTGACGCAAAAATGCTGGTAAGGCTCGTTTGTATATGGAGGCAGTCTTAATGTCATCATCCCACTTTGCTGCCCTGCGAATTCTTTGGAATCGATCGGTGAAGGCTTCGATGGATTCTGTTGACACCATTTTGAGTGATAAGAGCTGGTCCATATATTCTAGCTCTTGTGCTACGTCCTGTGCAGCGTACGTCTTGACTATGATCTTTCTTACTTCAGACCAAACCAAGTTGCGACCTTTTAGTACTTCGTTGAACCATGATCGTTGATCCCTGTTCATTTTGATGGGAACCAGACGAGACCAACTAGAATCTATAGGTAGACCATTTGATTCAACGATAAGGGCAAAAGTGTCGAGTAAATCTTCTACTGAGTCATGTACATCTGCTTCTTTCCTCCAGACATTACCCTGCCACTGCCAGATTGGAAGGTCAGGTGGGATGACATGAGCGGAGCGAGGGTAAGAGGTACTTGTATGGTTGCTGGAGCCAAGGATCATATCACCTGTAGGTACGGGAGGTGAGATACAGAAAGCCTGAGCTTCATCTAAAAACATGATGCAGTTTTTAATGCTGACTGCTTGCTCTTGTAACCTTGTAAGATGTTCTTGAGGTGCCCCAGATACCACAGCGCGGGCAATCTGCTGTCTAAGGTCTTCTAAAGTAACCCTCAGACCCATAACAGCATCGATGGGCTTATCATCGTTTGATGCAGGCTTTACTGCTATAGGGAATGTAGCTTCTTCAGCATTAGTCATTGCAGTATCTTCCATAGCATTTGATGCTTCTTCCATGTTCGTTTCATACATATCAGTTTCACCATGAATAGAAGTATTAGGAACTTGATCTTCTTTAACCATATTTGCTTTTGTAATTAGGAGTTCAGAATTCGTTAAAAAAAAATGAAGTGTTTTAAGTATAAAAATATGAACAAAGAAGAATTAACGAGACCGAACAATAGTTCTAAAGTCGAATTACTTTTATTAAAGAAAGATTCCAAGGCTATTTATATTAGTTTGAGCAAGACCTGAGATTAAATGACAAGAGATAGTTACGACCGATATGATTTGACATGTATAAGAAAAATTTTATAAACTGATGTAAATAATCAACTGTTGAGATGAAAGTGAAACTTGGCTGTTCAGGGCAGTTGGTAATTATCAGGATCTATTCTTATTCAAACTCATTTGTAAAGATTTAGCTTAGAATGATAAGACTGTTATCTTATTGACATGTCAAAACATGACAGTTGAAAACATGAAAAAGCAGTTTGAAAAGCATAATACAATAGTTGATGACTTCAAAGAAGGAAGTCATGTCATGGCTAAAGTTCCTACTATGACTGGTTCACTAAATCCTGTGTATGATGGTCCGTATACAGTGATTCGTAAAACCAGAGGTGGATCCTACGTACTTCAGGATGAAATGGGATTACTAATGTCTCGAGACTATACTCCTTCTGAATTAAAGCCGATTGATCTGCATAATATAAATGAGGACAATGAAGAGGTTTATGAGATCGAAGGAATTGTAGATCATAGAGGTAGAGGTAATAACAGAGAGTTCAAAGTACGTTGGAAAGGGTATAGTAAGGATGAAGACTCATGGCTTACGCCTGATAAAATCACCCATACCTCTACTATTGAGAACTATATGAAACGAATGGGATTACATCCACAAAATAAATTCAAGAAAGATCCCGTAAAAAATAAACCTTTGATACATAAGCATAATAATGAAAAGGGAATTTTACATAAAGCTACAGAGTCACTTAAATCACTCTATGATAAAGACACCAAAGTTAATCAGGATAATAAATATAAATTATCTAAAGATATAAACAAGACCCATAATAAACATAAAAGAAAAGCCATAGATATTAACGACTTGAGACGAAGCAAAAGAAATCGTACATAAATAAACGATTGTCCCAATCTGGCAGGGAGGGATGTGGTATTTACACATGTAATAAAGTAATAATATAAGTTACTACGAACAATGGTCCTCCGAATTAGGAATATCGGACATTGTATTACGCCACTTCAAATAAAATCCCGATCCACCACAGAATATTCTAATAAGTTCCTGGATCAGGATTAATAATTACTTCTTGATAAGAAGATGTTAAACTATGCCAATCATATAAATAACTCATTGTCTAATATCGATTAATAATCAATAGTCATATACTGTAAATATTAATATTTAGCCGTGATTAGAAAAGTATAAATACCCTCATATTTTTAACTTGAATAAAGAACAATCTACTTTGAGTCTCACTTATTTTTATATTTGTTGATTGACTTAGTACTTTTTATATTATAAAACCTCAAATATCACACAAACAATGAAGCATGCTGGTTGCTCTGTTACATTTTAAGGCTGTATTAGATATTGAGGACCACGATATTTGTGTCAAGTATACAGTAGGTCACAAAACTGCTGCAAGGAATCCATTTTTCTTGGTTTTTGTAGCGCACATCCTGTTACAGTGGCACAAACTGCCTCTGTTCCCACATAGTAAATCTTCTACATGTCTTGAAAAATCCGAAAGAGTTTATGCCCTATTGGATAAGTATTGAAGGAAGTATGAGGCGCGCAATTTGAAAATTTGAAAAAATGAAAATTTGAACGGAATGAACTTATTTATTAATATTTAGTTGGTCCTACTTTTCTATTAATAATCTCTTGAGTTCTTTCCGGAATGTTATCTACATGTCCTTGGCAAAGATCTTTATGGAAGTCATTTCATATTTCATCAACTCGTTCCCAAAACACATCCATGTTCTTTGCTCTATATTCGTAATAGTTGAATTTCAACTTCAATTGATGTCCTACGTGCTCGATTGAATTTAAGTCGGGGATCTAAGCTGGCCAATAGTTAACACAGCTCTCTTGGTGACTACATAACTAGGCTATTGTAGATTATGCCTTGTGCTTTGTGTTATTATCATGCTAAAACTAAATGTTGGACCAGTCGAAATTGTAGTACTTCATAGTATCACGAAGCGCAGTGTTTAAAATATGCTGGTAAACACCCGAGTTCAAGTTTCCATCGTAAATTTAGCAAGCATATCCTGGTCCTTCAGAGGTTATACAACACCAGGACATCAATTTGCTAGCTTCATGGTGGGTTACAAAATCCAGGTCATGATGTTGAAAAAGGTCACTTGGCCTTTTCCGATAGTGATCATCATCATCAAAGCCCTATACGTTGATCTTGGTTTCATTAAAGTAAACGATCTGTTGTCAATCAACCATTGCCTAATCCTGATGCTCCTTATTCCATTTTAACTGATGCTACGTATGCACTTTTGTCTGAAATGGCTTCTTTTTTTCTATCAGAAAATGGAACTCCATTGATTTCAGTACGTTAATTTCTGACTGGTATGAGATATCATAGCCAAATCCAATCAGCTCCCGGTTCACCTCTTTAGAAGCCTTTAGAACCCATTCCATAACTTTTCTTTTGATTAACCGCTTCGTCACTTTGGAGACTACTGTAGGTCTACCACCTGTGTTTACTGTTCTACTTGAAAACAGCCGTCTAGAGTATCTACTAACAATTGATTAATGTAATCCAGGCTCCTTGGAAATATCATACATTGATGTGGATGCGGTTAATGCCTGTTTGTGATCGTTTATTTTCTCCTCTGACAGCCGTTTAGGCATGCGATTGACGATAGGGTAAAAAAGAGAAATAATTTAAATAAGGGAATATAAAATTTAAAATAAAGGAATTGTAAGCGCTTTTATATACTGGCATCATTCTAATCATGTCAAGAATGTGAAAAATTATGATAGCAACCGGTTGGGTCGTATTAAAATTCGTCATTTCAAACATATCTGAACAAGTAAAAAATGTCGGATGTTCATAATACTACCTTTAGCGATCTCAAATTCCACCAATAACCATTGCCCATATCCGATAATCGACGAATAAATACACTTTCTATTGAGGTACAAACAGTCAAGGTTTGAGATAGTTTGGTGCAGTACCCATGGACAACCAGCTGTAAAACCTGAATTTTGCAATTCCTTGCAGCAGTTTTTTGACCTACTGTACATGTTCAAGTACTCGCCGTTGGGCTGCTTGATTCTCATCAGCTTTTGACGATACTGCAAGTAGGTGAAGGATTCACCAAACTTGCCTATGAGAGCGGTCTTGGCACCTTCCCAATTGCTGTTTTTGAAATCAGCGACAGTCAGCTTATGTTGGAACCAATTGATGCTCCTATCATCCTGGCCATTTTCAATGGACAACTGGAGATATCCTAACCAGTTCTTGTCAATGTTGACACCATAATGTTTCACGATGGCCTCAAACTTCCTGATGAAGTCCTTTACTGTCTTAAAGGCATTGTCATTCTTCACATCATCAGGACTGACCTTGCTGGAAGAGTAATACTTAGGATTGTAAGCAGCACTGACCAACAGGCGAAAGGGAGGTATGACCTTGATGGGGACAGTAGGCTCAGACTCACGAGTATTGTTGGCATTGTTCCCAACCTCATTTATCTTTTGGCTAATTTCATTAGCGCTAACCTCAAGCTTGGTAATACGTTCCTCGTAGTAGTCCAAATCTTCCCTGTACTCGCGTATTTGGATCTTAAGAGTCTTTCTTTTCGACTCATCTTCTTCAAGATCACGCTTCTCAACTAACTTGTCGAGCAAGTCAGCTGTCTCATCGTACTTACGATTAAAGCGTTTCAACTTCTCAGGGATGCTGCTCTTACTTTTCGAAACAGACTTAGAAGAACGCGAGGCGTTCTTTTTCTCACCGCTAATGGCGCAGCGAGCGTTGTTCAGAGGTGCATCCTCCATGACAACGTCATCTTCAGTAGTGGACAGACTAATGGCGTCACCACGTACTGAGGACGATTCGTCCTTCTTTATGGAAAGAGAGTTAAGTCTCTCTCCTATAGCACCACTGACTGAGTCAGCAGGAGAAGGCGAACGAGAACGGGAACCAGTGACCATTTCCACGTAGGAAGGTGACCCGGGACGGTCAGAAAAGTTGTCCAGGCCAGGGGCCACAGGAGAAGCAGGACAAGAGGAGGCAACCTCAGAAACAACAGAGGACAAAGAAGAGATGGAAGCACGAGATGTGCGAGTGGGGCGGTTGTTGCGGGTGATGACGGCCATGTTGTAGTGGTAGTAGTAGCTGGAGTGGCTTATTGAAAAAAATGAGATATTTGGTACTTATGATGTAAAAACAGTAGGAAGTCAATAGCTAACAACTACTATTTATTGAGTAAAAAAAGGAGAGGAACTAATAATTTAGAATGAACCCTGGATTATATCGTCTGACTATTAATTGTATAGTCTGACGTAGGCTGGACTGAGATCAATAATAAAATAATGAATAAAGACATCATTAATGACCAAACACGACAGGCCCATCAAAGTGAACATCCAATTCATCTCTTGCTAAGTTGTCAGTATCTACATAAACAGCGTCAAATTCTCTTTAGGATATGTATATTAGTAGTCCTTACGCTGCTGTATACAGCTGTTAACATTTTGGCTTTGCCTGGTATAAAAAAAGAGGCTCGTATTGCTATCGTTATCGCTGTCATTGCCGTCTACTAAATTACCATGGCCATGCTCGCTATCGCTACTGCTGTCAGAAAATCTATCAATGCCTGCTAATATATCGGCTTCATAATCCAGCATCTCTTCAGCATCTAAATCTTGCTGGTTTCTTGCCAAAGTAGTCTCCCTTACCGGCCTTGGTCTTGGTGATACCGGGCTTTCAAGTTCTTCGTCATCCTCATGATGACTTTGTATATCTAATTCAGAATCAAGATCATCTTTAATAAAAAGAAAGCTTGTCAACACAAAAAGCTGTAACACATTTGTTTTATAGAAACGATGGTTTACCGCCTTGCCCTGTGATGTCATTTTGATAATCTGGCATAGCAAAAAACTCAGATTCAACATCAAAATTTTGCGACATTGATAGATTCACCATAAAATAACCTTCTTTGACCCCTTCTTCAAGTTGTATAGGCGCAATATCAGGATGAACCATGTTCTTTAGCCTGATGGACACAAGAGGTATACAAGGAATAATAGCAAGGCTAAAAGCAGACAAATGAAATTTCTCCTCCACTGATGTACCCAAGAAAGTTAAGTTGATAGCCAGTTGCTTCATCGTACCATTAGCCACCAATGTAAGAGGCTTTTGATGATTTTTGACTGTATCTATTGCCCATTCTTCGTTATAAGCTTTTAATGCCTCTTCTAAAACCTTTTGTTCCACAATAGTTTTTACACTGTAGTGACTATAAGTGAATGTCAAAGACAATGGATTTATTGATGATGCAATTTGCAAAACGTACGCTGTATAAACTTCGTACAGTAAAAAGTATGCTTTGCCGCTTTGGCTGTCTACTTCAATTGAATGTGGAAAAAGCAGCCCAAAAAATGTAGAGGTGATAGATTCCATAGTGTGTAAAGTAGACAGTTATAACTAAAAACTTGGAAATGTAATAGAAAAGGAGAAATTTGCAGAATATTTTATAAGATTTGGGTGTTTATGACATGCTAGCATTCTTTAGTAAGGGATGAACATACTTTTGTCGAAGCTCTACACACATACGATTATAATAAAAAAGATAATAAATATTATGACGGGAGAGAGAAGAGGAGCATTTTTGTTGCACGGCATTATATTTTGAATGTTTAAGCTCATAAATGAGACAATTAAAGCTTTCGAAAGACAAACATCATGTGTAATACCGATCTATGTTTACACCAAATGATGAGAGATTTCTTTGTAATTTGCTGTTACTTCTATACTATATTCAATCGAGCGATATGTACCTATTAGAAGTGCCAATTGCGGATATCACAAATATAATTATATATTAATGATATGATACGGGATATGGGTCATCATGACATACAGTAGTGGACAAAACTGGTGCACAAAACTTTTTTTCAGCTTTTAACCACTATTACTTGCTCACGATAATTGCAATAGTCATGAAACTATATTAGAAGGAAGATATACTGGCCATTGTAATTTATGTGTATTTTTAGCATGACATTGTTAAAACTGAGCGAGGAACATGCTTTTTATTTATAAAATTTTATATTTTCTAAAAACCGCAAAAGTGTCTAAAATCTAAGACTTTGTATAATCATCTCATCTCTTGATATCATCGAATATTCTTCTTGGCATATGCTAGTAGTATACGTGTATATCACTTTCAGTAAAAGAGCCCGACTCTTTAACTATTCTTTTCCAAAGATCATCTATCCTTTTTGGTCTAGTGTCGTATCGTCATAGCTTTGCCTTCAATTGCCACCGAGTATGCTTAAGAAGAATTAGGCCGGGATTAGTTGCGACTAATGCCTTAGCACAGAAGCCCTGTTATCAAATATTGAGTTTGTGGCATGCCTTGGCTTGTGCTTTGTGTCATTGTCATGCTGAAACGAGAGATTACGATATCTTTGACCACTATACCCTAGGCTTTTGTGGTATGTAGTAAGCGAAATACATGTGTATACCTATGATTTTATTACAGCATCGTATACTTGACACAAATATCGTGGTCCTCAATATCTAATACAGCCTTAAAATGTAACAGAGCAACCAGCATGCTTCATTGTTTGATCACCGTGAAAAGATCGCTAAGGTTGCTCGACGTGCTTTCATTATTAACGTATACTATCTGCACTCATAACATTCATGTTTTTTTCATTGCTAAAGATGATGGACTTCCAGCCCTCTATAGTATGCGATGGTTTGTCGTGATACCACTTTCATCGCTTTTTCTGGCTTATACAGCTAATGGAAATCTTCGATTCCTTAGTTCCAGACTCAAAATCTAGCTTCCTACAGTGCCTTCTGACTGACAGTTTGCTAATACTGTATCCTAAGGTCCTCAAAAAGAGCTGAGCATCAGAAGCTGTGCGTAAAGGTCCTTGTCGAAACTTTAGGCGGATGATTGCATTAGTTATTTTGCTGACTACGACCGGTCGACTACCATGGTCACAAGCCTTGATGTTCTTTTCTTCCTTTCTTATCCTGTTGATTGTCTATCTGGAGATTCTTGCTACCCTAAAAAGATCTGCTGCCATACGAACTAAGTGTATTCGAAATCTCAGAGCTTCGCGTTTACAGTTGCTTATTTTCTTAAGCATATAAGGTAAGTACTTTGTTATAGTGAATAGGGTAAAAACAAAAGGGAGGATTCAATGGGAAATATAAAATAAGCATGGGTTTATGTATTTTTTCGAGAGCTACTAAAGCTCACTAATATACTGTAAAATCTGAAAGCAAACGGGAGAGATATGAGGAAAATTGAAGGAAGGCTAGACAAGTACTATATTTTTGACGAAAATTGAAATATTCAAAAAATCACTAAAAATGACCTTATGCCTGAAGGATGTCCGACACAGTTCCCGTTTACATATCATAATGTATATTTTAGACTACCTTTCAGATGGTATATGCCACAAAAGTCGCAGACATACGGCGGAGATGCAATACTGATTTTCATTTTTGTGCACCAGTTTTGTCCGCTACAGTATAATAATAACTCAAAGGTATTTATACTTCTCAGTGCACTACCATTTAAATTAAAATTTGTCAGAATACTGTGTATTTGGTATAGAAATCAGATTAAGATCATGGTTCCTGAGGTTGTCTATTTGGCTTAGCTGATTAATACTACCTAATTAGTCAATGGCTCTGTATGAAGCCATGCTGATTATTAGAGATGATTCGTATATCTAATGCATGTGCATTATCATTTCTGGAGTATTGTAGGTAAAAACAAACAAACAAAAAAAAAAGGTGGGAATTAATATAGGGCGTAAACAAACATTGGTTCATATCTTGTAATATACATTTGTAGATAGCAAGTAACCTTTAGTTTAGAAAATATAATACTAAAATGCAAATACTTATGGAAAAAGAAGAGATCAATATAAAACTGTAGGTATTAGAGACAATTGTTCTCTAGGCTAAAGTTAAGTAAAGCTCATTTTTCTTTTATTTTTCTATGCTTTTTTTCTTTTTAATAAAAAAAACTGTTCATTCCTTAAATTCTTAATTGTGGGTACCATATGGGATTGTTTCGTCATGACTAAATCTTCGCAATGGTAATGTCAACTATTTTTCTTTCTCTTTTTTTTTTATTTGCCTTTGCTATTCTTCAATGTTATTGGTCCTATGATGTTAGTTCAACGAAATAAACTTGCATGAATTTTAAAGCTTTTTTTTTTTTTTTTCATGGCTTTTTTTTTATTCTTTTTTTTTTTTTTTTTTGTTATTACTCTACTTTGTTAACAGCTTTTGATACTTTTGACTATTGCTGATATGCACCATGTCTTGAAAACAAAATAGCCAAAACTAAATCAACCCAAAAAGTTAACTCATTACAAGCAAAAGAAAAACAATTATTTTGTTGCATGGGTATAAAGTTGTTGAATGTTTTATTCTTTTTAACTATTTCTTTTTAACTTTGCTTATAGCAAGCTCTAGTATTCTTTTACTTCAAATATTGCGAGTGCTTTAGTCAAGATGGTTTTAACGAATGGTTCACTAATTAAAAGAAAACTTAGTTATAGTTACATTACAACATGCAATAACCCTTGCTCTTCTTTATATCATTATTTGTATTTCTTTCCGTTTCTTACATTGGCCTCTTACTGACCCTCTTTATAGTGTGCAACCTAGATGTATAATCAGTATCATATCATACTGTAGACCGGTTTGTCGCAACTACTCATCCTCTGCTTTTGTATACTGTGCTTGGTGTATGGTTTCATATTGTGTATGCTGTTCATATTAGGTAAAATTATATTCTATGCGGCTTCAGATAGATCGAACCTTGGCTAAAAACATATTGTATAGATAGTATGTTTGAACAAGACAAAAGGTATAATTTGTTTGCTTGTTATTTTTTATTAACTGATGTTCTTTATTTATTAGATTTTGATATTTTGTTTTATTTTGCAATGAAGATTGTGTACGAAGTGCCTGTGATGATACCAACGATAACAGCAATGATGATAGAACATTATGAAACTCTATAGTGTATAGGAGCATGGACTTGAGAAAAAGTAACAATTGTTGTATAAGGCAATTATTCATCACGATAAAAAAAAAAGAAAAATAATCTTGGTAAATAGTAATAAAATTTCAAATATTTAAATATTAATCATCCTGTTGAATGTAGATTGCAATGAAGGTTGTTGAATGTAATTAAATCTGCTAAGCGAATTGCATTGAATGGGATGTCGAGGTCAGGTAAGTAATGACTTATGTATTATTTCTGTTCATTCTTCATTTCTTTTCTTTTACTATTCCTTTTCTTTTATTATTCCTTTTCTTTTATTATTTCCTTTTCTTTATTATTCCTTTTTTTTTTATTACTACTTTTTCTATTATTGCTTTTTTCTATTACTTTTTTGTACTACTTTTTTTTTATTCAAGTGCATATTAAATGAAAAATGTACACTATTGAATATATAATCAAATAAATAAAGCATCGCATTATTAAATCATTTAAATTTGTCCATTTATACTACCCTATACAATAATAAACCTGCCCATTTTACTGGATATACATGTTTAAACGTAGCCATACTCTGCTGATGTACAGAACGACTAAAGTCTGCCTCATCCAATTACATTGTTGTGTGAAAGTGTTTGATAGCTTATATTGAATTTGTTTTCAAACTCCTCGGCCTTAATTATGCTGGACCAAGCATTAATATGCTAGTTCTCGTGTTAATATTGCCTACAGAGGCAACAAAATTTCGCTAAATTCGACATTTTTAGCGTTTTATTTTGCTGATGGATGGATGAAATAAGCGTTATGTGGAGATTTTTTGCGCCGTAGTGCCAAAAAATTGTTCATTTTGATTTTGATTTTTGATTGGATATTTTCCAGCCTTTACGCATAGCACGTGATATGCTTACAGTGTAGTAAATAGCTGAGAAGCAGTGCTTCATAATGGTTTACGTTGAGTGCTGATTGGAGATTATGCGAAGCAGATTCAGTACGAAATGTGTAAAAGGCGGTTCAAAATGAACAATTTTTTGAGGTAGTGTAACATTCAACTTTATAGTGTTATATCTGTCGTATTTTCCTTATTAAATACTCAAATGTCGTGTGAGATTACTCAAGATCTGCATCATATAATTTAAAACTACCTCTACATAACACTACGAGTTATACAGTGGGTCAAAAAACTGCACCAACGCAACTCAGTTTCTCTGAAATACCAATATAGCTCTGTCAGTTTAAAAGTAAACATTACGAAACTTGGAACAAAAAGAGTTACTACTGTTACTAATTATTGACAAAAGTTTCAAAATCAGATGCGGAGTATTGATCTAAAGAATACTCAGCAAAAAGAGGAGGTCGGTTGGTGCAGTTTTTCGACTTTTAAAATGAAAAGGTATTTGGTATCATATGTCCGGACTGAGACAATTCTGGCGGATTTAATCTAATTTTCTCTATGCCTAGTCACACTGGGGACCCTAAAATAATTTTTTTTGCAATTATTTTCTTTTTTTTCTTTCCTACTTTACCCAAACCCATCATACATCGTCAGTATCCATCCATCATCAGTAATGCCCAAAAAGCTTCCATCCGATATTCAAAACAGTATCAAAGCATTATTAGAGAACAGTGCTGATCCTGCAGTCATTGGGAAACGGGTTGGAGTGCATAGAAATACCGTTAATAGGTATGCAAATAAGTGGATACACGATAAAATACGTAAAAGAGGAGGTATACCGAGCATTGTGGCAGAGTCAACACGTCGATACATCAAGAGACAAGTGATCACAGGTTGTTTGAAGACTGCCAAGGATGTGCAAATGAAGTTGGAGGAGCTTGGACACCCTATGTCGTATCAATCGGCAATTAATATCTTACATTCAGTTGTAATTTATGCTGAGATCAAAAAGAAGCCATTATTGACTGAAAAGCACAAGAAGGCTCGATTAGCATGGTCAAAAAAGCATCAATATTGGACAGTACATGATTGGCGACGTGTCGTCTTTTCTGGTGAGACGAAAATCAACATTTGGTGCTCCGATGGTGGCAAGTATTACTGTAAAAGAAAATGTGATCGTTTACAGCCTCACCATATCGACGTTACTGTGAAGCATGGAGGCGGTGGTCTCACGTTATGGGCTTGTATAACCAGCGAAGGACCTGGATACACATGTCAGACCTATGATGGTACCATGAATTCAGAGGTATACCAAGAAATCCTTGGTACAAGTCTAAAAGACTCTATGGAGTACTATGGTCTTAACTGGGAAACGTCGGTATTTTAGCACGACAATGATCCTAAACATTGATCAAACTCCAAAACACCATGGATGAAGGATAGTGGCATGATTTATATTGACGATTGGCCATCACAAAGTCCAGATCTTAATCCTATTGAACATATATGGCATCATTTGAAGTTAAAGCTAAGCATGTATGATAATAGGGCGACCAGCATCCATGAACTGTGGCAAAGGGTCGAAAATGAATGGAATTCGTTTACTAAGGAATAATGCATCAAATATATAGACAGTATGCCCGACTGAATACAAGCAGTCTTAGCAGAAAAGGGTGGATCCACTAAATATTAAAAAAGTCAAAAAACTGCACCAACCGACCTCCTCTTTTTGCTGAGTGTTCCTTAGATCAATACTCCGCATCTGATTTTGAAACTTTTATCAATAAATAGTAACTGTATTAACTCTTTTTGTTCCAAGTTTCGTAATGTTTACTTTTAAACTGACAGAGCTATATTGGTATTTCAGAGAAACTGAGTTGCGTTGGTGCAGTTTTTTGACCCACTGTATAGTCATCAGTACTCATAAACAGCTTTAGTAATTTACATTGTGCAACTTCGGTTCCTCAATTATTAATTTTATAAAATAAGACGTAGTTTGTTTTTAATGAGCTCTCCCTCCTGTCTTCACTCAATAAAGAGGTTCAAGAGTCTCATCGATTATCAGTTTCCCTTTTTTACTTTATTTTTACTCTTAATCGACTACAAACTACTCACCAATATCACAATATCGCCAATTTTTATTGACCTTTCTGCTTCTTCAAGTGGGTCTACGAAACAAAAACATTTCAGGTTTGCCAGCTTCATCGACCGTACGATCTTCTTCAGCAGACATGTACGCCTTCTGAAGAAAGATCTCACAATGTTCAAATTCATTGAACAAGTACCTGTTGTGCAAGCAAGCCTTTCTTCTGTTGTATGCTTACTGAAAAGAAAAGAAAAAGGTAAATAACAACAGCTCATAATATCAATATGGATTGTGTTAAAGCAAAAACTACTTACTCTGGTCAGTCTGCTGCTACCAACGCTCTTGGTCTTTTTTCTTGGGGTGATTGGCACTTCAGGCCACGATGGATAAATCATAATATCTACAGCTATAGCGGAGCTAGAATAACAATCCAAAAATAGAAACTAAGGTTATAAGGCAAGCAGAATCGAATGGCGCTGTTTAATTTTTGAAGTTCCGAATATTTCCCGATTTAGTCTAGAATAATGGGGCGTTTCTTATGTGAAGCACCTTTGTTCCCAGTTAGTTTTATATCATTTGGTACATCGGTAATTTTCAAAAATAGTAAGCACCATATAATATTTTTAAACATGTTTAACGGTCTTCAAAATATTTATGGAAGTCCATTGGATGTTTATAAACCACTTTTTTCCAGAAATTACAAAATAGCTTAATTGGAAATATGGCTCATTTGAATCTTGATGTCACGAGTTCAATCCACCCAATGACCATTTTATACTTTTGCGATAACTGATTAAGTTTTCCCTTTTATTTATTTTACAGCTGAAATGTTTTTGTAGGTCACAAGAACTTCTTTTTGAGGGTTGATGTTGTGATAAAGAAGTCAAAAAAATGGTGTAACAAAGAAGTCAAAAAATGAAAAAAGTCAAGAAAATGTTAAAGGTCAAAAAAGTGAAAAAGTCAAGAAAATGAAAAAAGTCAAAAAGAAAAAAAAATTAACAATATAAATATCCCAACTATTTAGATGAAGAAAAAGGACAGTACAGTTCTACTCACATTTTTATTTTATATATTTTATTCAATAAACAGGCAACCTTCTCATAAAAAGTTCCTGATCCCTTTATTTTTTTTTATCTTTACCTTTATTTGATCTTAATTAAAAGATCTGGTAGTCACTACAGTACCTTACTTTAAAAATTTCAAGAAAAACTTCTCTAAAACACTCAACTCAAAACACAAACCAACAAAAAATAGCAATAGAAAAAATTAAAAGATAAAAGATTATAAAAAATGTTAAAAAGATAAAAAATGTTGAAAATATAAAAATGGTCAAAAAAAATAAGAAAAGCAAAAAAGAAAAAAAAATATCATACATATGTATATATCCCATCTTTTTGTGAAGAAATTGTTGGTCAGTTTAAATAAATCATATGTTTTTACGCAGTAAATAACAAACTTTAACAAGTCCCTGTTTACCTAAACTTTTTACTCTACTTTAACTTTTATCAAGAAACATCGTATTGATCTTACACATAAGATCTGGTGGTCACTACTTATCAAACATCTGCTTAAACCCTATATAAAACAACAACTTACAAGGCAATCACAACCTTAAATTAAGCTTTATAAGCAAACTTAACTCAAATTAACTCACTTACAGAAAGACAACCTTAAATAGCAGCATAACTATATGCTAACTTTAATTTGCAAAGCAAAAGCGCTATTATCATGTGCTCTTGCTTAATTATAATTTTTCTTTGCCTAAAAAGTACTCACTGTTGTGATTTTTTCACTGCACCTACTATGTGTTGTAAAACAGAGTCTGATCATAACGGACATTGAATAATCACAACTAAAAGAAGTATATTAAAATTGATAAAAGATAATAATTTAAATCTTTATTAAATAAAATATACTCTTCTTCTTTTTTATATAAAACTATCACTATTAGATTCATTCTATAAAGTAAACATGAATACTAAATAAGTCATGATCTTTACTATTCATCATTTCCGTAAATGAATAATAATGGATCAGGTACCTAGTCAACTTTGATCTGACTGGAGGCATTTCATATAAATATATCTTTCCTCTCATTGAAGATGGGACAATTCTCCCAGATCAGTTAAAGAACAATAAGATCTATAAAAACAACGAATTAAAATTTTTCATAATCGATTCAGTGATCATTCTTCAATCAAACGTGTCAATTATTGGATCTACGCTCATAACTACTCATTTACCCGCCAATTGATAGAAGAATATAAGTAGTAGACTTTGTAATGATTTCTTTTTAACAATTAAGATTGTCTTAAATAAAGTTCAGTCTCAAAAAGTATTCTTTTGGTTTATCTTTGTTATTACCTTTACCAGAACATAACACTATGAACTATAAACACACATCGAAAAACAAAAAAAGTAGCAAAGAAATGTACCAAATCCAATAAAAAATAATTTACAGTTTTTTTTTAATTCAAATTATAATGAGAATAACACATTTTATTAGAACATTTAAATTTAACTAAGAATAGATTTGTAATCAACAAAACATTATAAAAACGATAAGCATTAATATTTTTAAATGATATTCAAGAATAATATCACGATATTATATAACAGTATATAGGTTATTACTGTTGTAGAACAGTAACTGATTGTAGTTAGCGTTGATAAATATAAGTCTTAATACAAGATCATAACTAAAATAAAATAAAATACAAGTTTATTTAAATAAGATCATACAATCAATTCCAATTAAACATGTTCTTTTAAAATATGTATTGTATTCATGAGAGTTCTTTGATAAGAAGAAGTATCAACTAAAATAACCAAATCCAATCCAATGTCAGGAATATTGCTAATCTTTCACGTAATTGAAATAACGCGTAAAATAACGTTATTCAAATCAGTGAGGAATTCCCAGAATAAAAGATAATCTATGACAGACATACAAAAGAACAAATGAAAAGTTTTCATAATCATAAATAGAGATGACACTTGATAAAGCACCTGAAAGAGTAGAAGAACGTTTACAATGCAAGATATCAAGTCATTCACTCAATAAGATATAAATATCTGCCTTCAATTAGAATAATTTTTACTTTAACTTAAACTGAAATAAAGATCAGACTCGAAACGTTCACAAACTGTTTCTTTATTTTTGTTTTTACCTCTTGTTTTCTATTATCTTAACAATTACAATTAGTTTTTTTACGACTAATGTTTGAACCATAATGAAGAAATAACGATATTTTAAGAATCGAGGAAGCAATGTGATCCTTACATAATATCAATGATGTTATTTAGTTAAAAAACTTAGTATCTATATTACATTCATCAAAAGATGCTTAGAAATAAGCTTCCATTTGGTATGCATGCTCGGACAGTGGATGATGCCACTTTGCAAGACATCCTTGTTATAGCATATACGCTAAGAACCCTAAATCGGTCGCAAAAATTTTGGCGGCCATATCGATGTTTCATATAACTGCCATACATCAGTAATGTTAGAATTCAAGAAACATACAAAGGAGTTGTCGATTGCTAATCCTTCACAAAAGTAAATGAGGGCAAGCTGAGGAAATCAGATGCTTACAGTGCCAGATGAGCTCCAAAATTCAATTTTTCAGATTCCATTCAAACTTCTACCCAATATAGCGTACTATTGGATAAGTCATTTCCCAAAGTCTCGGAGTGTGAAATCAAATATTCGCTCCGCAATCATAAAAAAAGTGCAGACATGCTATAAATTTAAGGGTCACATAAAATTGTTTCTATTCGATGGTTTTTAGTAAAAATTTGCATACCATAAGCTCTAACTGATTAAAGTACTTGTGCAAAATCTCCGCTAAAATCTCCGAAATTACTATTTTTTTATTGCTGTTTTTAACATATTTCTCTTCATCAAATACAGATATTTTAGCAAAGCTATAACACCTATTGTTGGACCATATAGTTACACAAATGTTCAAAGCCTTATTAAAATCTGTAAAGAAGTCATTGATATAGAGCGTGCCCAAAAAAATTGCATACCGCCTATTTTCAAGCGCAGATATCTACAACAAATAGTCGGAATTGGAAAACGAAAATGGTACCAATCGATGCGCAATGACCAAAAATATATATTTCCATATTTGGAATGTAGTTATAGCGCCGATTGAACCGTAAATATCATGATTTATCCATCGTGGCCTGAAGTGCCAATTGTCCTTTTCTTGCCTTGCCTCGGCAGAAAGCTGGGTGTCACGAAATTTTTTTACAACAGTTGGTAAAAAAGTTGTGTACCCTGATTGAAGCAATTGCGTTAGCGTCGGCGCAGTCTTCACCAGACAGCCGTTGGGTTCCAGTCAAGGACAAAGTGTATACTAACAAAGGCCCAGCAACACGCTGATTCTTAAAATGCCTAGGAGACTCATCATAATTGCAAGGAATACGCTGCTCTCCGAAACTCAAATCAAAACTTTTGCTGTAAAAGATACAACACTACGGCGCAAAAAAACATCGCATTCCGCTCACCTTAGCAATTTTTTTAGTGGGAGCTACTTTGCTATTTTGGTTGAATTTAGCAAAGTATTTGACTTAGGCAAGAAGAATTAAGGCCGAGGAGTTTGAAATCGAACATACTAGGTGGTATCTTTTGGCATATATATCCAGTAAAATGGGTAGGTTTATCGTTGTATAGGGTAATATAAATGGACAGGTTTAAATGATTTAATAATACAATGCTTTATTTATTTAATTATGTATTTCATAGTGTACGTTTTTCATTTGATTTATACCAAAGTATAAAAATTAAAGAAAAACAAAAAAAATAACGATAATAAAATAATAAAGGATGAACGAATCCAATGCATTCATAAGCCATTGCTTACCTGTCCTCGATGATAATATCCAATGCAGCTCATTTAGTAGATTTAATTACATTTGTCAGCCTTCATTGCAATCTACTTTACATTCGACAATCTTCATTACAATCTACATTCAACAAGATGATTAATATTTAAATTCTTAAAATTTCATTATTATGTACCAGGATTGTTTTTTTCTTATAATTTGATAGTAAATATTCATTGCCTTATACAATCACTACTATCTTTCCTCAGTGCATGCTCGTGTATTGTATTGGGTTCAATAATGCTCTATCGCTATTGTTGTTATCATTGATATCACTATAGTCTGTTCATACGCTTTTGTTATTGCAAAATAAAAGAGAGTGTTAATATCTAATGAATAAAAACAGTTAGTCAAGAGAAAAATAATAAGCAAATAAATTATACCTTTCATCCTGTTTAAACATATGATCTATACAATACGCTATTAGCTAAGGCTCAATTTATCTAAAGTGTATACATTATAATCTTACCTAATGTCAATAGCAAATGCAATGTGAAACAACACTTCAAGTACAGTATACAAAAGCAGTGGATGAACAATTATGTATAGTTGCGACAAACTGGTCTACAGCATGGTATGGTGTTGACTATACACTTAAATTGTATACTACAGATAGAGTAAGTAAGGTGCCAAGGTAAGGTAAGAAAAAAAGGCAAGAAACTGTACATGTAAAAAAAAAAAAGGGTAAGGATTGTTACATGTTGAAATCTAATCATAAACAACCTTTCTTCTAATTGGTGAGCCATTAGTCAAAAATATCTTGGTTGGCTAAAAAAAACACAATACTTGAAGTAAAGAAAGCTAGAGTCTATTATAAGCAAGAAACAAAAAGTTATACAACATCCAACTTTATACCATACTACAAAATAAAAAATTGCTTTTCCTTCTTTTGTAATGATTAGCTTTTTGAGTTGGTTTAGCTTCGGCTATTCTGTTTTCAAAACATGGTGCATATCAGTAATAACTAAAAGTATCAAAAACTGTTAACAAAGTAGAGTAATAACAAAAATGGAAAAAAAAGATATGAAAAAGATACTTTAAAATCCATGCAAGTTTATTTCGTTGAATTAACGTCATAGGACCAATGACATTGAAGAATAAGCTAAGGCATATAAAAAATAGAAGAGAAAGTTATATAGTTCGCATTGCCATCGTGAAGATTTAGTCATCAGACAATCCTGTATAGTACCCACGATTAAGAATTTAAGGAATGGACAGTTTATTAATAAAGATAGCTAAATAAAAAAAAAATAACCAAAAAAAAGAGCTTTATACTTAACTGTAGCTTAGATAACAATTGTCTCTAATACCTACAGTTTTATATTAACCTCTTCTTTTTCCATAAGTATTCGTATTTTAGCATTATATTTTCTAAACTAAAAGTTACTTGCTATCTACATATGTATATTGCAAGATATGAACCAATGTTTGTTTACGTTCTATATTAGTTTCCACCTTTTTTGCTTTGTTTCTACCCATGATATTCCAGAAATGATAATTCACATGCATTATACAGTGCCTCGCAAAACCCTTCAAGTGTTTTGGTTTTTTTCGTTTTTTGCTTGTCACCCAGTATTAAGTACAGCAATTGGTAGCATGCCATACCTCATGTGAAAGCCACGGTGATAGGGTACTTGGATAATGTTTAAACTCCGAGTTTCATGTAATGACCCGCGAGTAACAACATTTTAAAAACAGGCACACACTTGAAGGGTTTTGTGGGATTTAAAAAATCTCAAGTTAATGTCGTAAAAATCATCATAAACGTCACAAAAGTGTGGCTTATTAATGTTTTATGTAAAAGTTTTTTGCTTTTTACATTTTTCTATATTTTTTTTGCTCTTTTTTTTAACATTACCCAATTAAGTGACATGCGACCAATTAGCAATGACATTCAGAACAGAATTGTTCAACTTCTTAAAGAAGGGGTTTCTGGTGAAGAAATAACAAAAACGACTGGTGTTAGTACTGGAACAGTTTCAAAAATTCGAAAAAACAACGATTTGGGAGAGTTAAAAACTAATGGAGGCAGACCATGCCTACAGTGAGTTAAAAAACCGTTTCAGTAAAATTGAAACTCACACATTTATCCTTTTTTTCAAAAAAGTGTTTAGAATACACGTGTTCTTTTTTATTATGTTATTATACCACTTTTTTTGCAACAAAGCAATGTACATCTCATCTTAATCTATGAAGTACATCTTGAGCAATGGCCATTTTAAAAAAAGACAATGACTGAAACGGTTTTTTAACTAGGTAAAAAAATACTAATATATAGTATTTCCACCCTTAGCTTTTATTACAGCTTGAACTCTAGCCGGCATACTATCAATATATTTACAACAAACATCCCTATTAAATGTTTCCCACTCAATTTTGATTCTTTCCCATAGTCCATGGACACCTCTTGCTCTTTGCTCATATAGAGCTAATTTCAACTTCAAATGTCTCCACATGTGCTCGATTGGGTTCAGGTCAGGCGATTGAGAGGGCCAAGGCAACATTGGGTATCTTGCTTCTTCTTTAAGGTAAGTTGTTGTTATCTTGGCAGTGTGTTTTGGATCATTATCGTGCTGAAAAATGAAATTACCATTTCCCAATCGGTAGTAAGCAAGGGTGTCTGCCAGTTCAGTTTTTAGGATATGGATATAATCCGGTGCAGTCATTCTGCCGTCGTATATCTCGCAGATATACCCAACTCCATGGGAAGTCATACAAGCCCACACCATAACGCTTCCTCCTCCATGTTTTACGGTTGGAATTACATGATGAGGCTGTAATGGGCTTCCAGGCAGACTCCAGTAGAATTCAACTCCATCAGAACCCCAAACGTTGATTTTCGATTCGTCAGAGAAGATAACCTTTCTCCAGTCGTCAGTGGTCCAGTATCTATGAGCAAGTGCCCAATCCAAACGTGCTTTCCTGTGTTTTGCTGATAAAAGAGGTACCTTTCTTTTGGGTCGGGCTTTGAATCCTAGGCTTTTTAAGGCGTTTAGGGTGGTGTTATAAGTCAACCTTGGATAAATGGCCTTAACATAATCGAAGACCTCAACACCAGACTTCAGTTGTCCTAAGATTACCATTCTCTTCATGAGGGACTTGCTTGCTTCAGTTAAGATTTGAGGTCGTCCGCCAGTATTTTCGGGTCTTTGGATATTCCATTTTTTGCAATATCGATGAACAGTGGCTTTAGAGAGAGTCAAACGATCAGCAATTTCTTCAAAAGACAAATCGGGCTCTAGCAGCACTCTCAAATTATTTTGAGTGTCTTGGGAAATAGAGCGAGTCATTTTTAATAAAGATTGGGTTGAAAATGTTAAATGAAAAAGGACGAAATTTGTTACGCGTTTATTAATAAAATAACGTGTTTATGTACTCGTTTTTTTAATAAATGCAAAGCGTCATTCTAGTCACTTATTTCTGTATGTATTGCATAAATGAAAAATGAAGTCTGCATAACTTTTATTGCTATTTATGTTTTTCTGAATAGAGTTAAAAAACCGTTTCAGTGCACCGACTGTAGTAATTCTATAAGGTTTAGTGAGCAAGTATTAAAAAAGCAATACTATTTTTATATTTTATGATACACTAGGTCTAGTGCTTCCATATGATGTATAAAATATAGCATTTTACTAAGTATATCGGTAGTAGTGGTAGCAGAACCATATTTAGGAAGAACACTGAAACCGTTTTTTAACTCACTGTAATCTCGACATTACTGGGTCGGCGAATCTTGCGAAATTTCAACTCTGGCAATTACAAAAATGCTTCAGATGCTTCTAGAAAGCTGTTGGAAGACTGTGAAAATATCAGTGCACAGACTATACGACGTTTTTTAAAAGATTCAGGTTATGCAGCAATTCATAATCCTAAAGTCCTACCTTTGACGAAGCACCGTATGAAGGAAAGATATGAATTTGCCCGTGCACATCTATCGTGGACCATCGACGATTGGAAAAAAGTAATTTTTAGCGACGAAACTAAAGTAAATAGAATTGGTTCAGATGGTTTACAATGGACTTGGACCAATGGCGATAAATTAAAAGACTTTCAGGTTCAGCATATGATCAAGCATGGAGGAGGCTCATTGATGCTGTGGGGCTGTTTAACATGGCATGGTGTTGGATACCTATCCAATATCAAGGGAAGCATTAATTCTGACTTTTACATTGGTATTTTGGAAGATGAGTTAATGAAAACGATTGATTGGTATGATTTGAAAAAGAAGATATTATATTCCAGCAAGACAATGCTAGTATCCATACTGCTAAAAAGGTCTCTGAGTGGCTGGACAACAATAATATTACTGTATTAAGATGGCCTTCTCACTCTCCAGACTTAAACCCTATTGAGAATCTTTGGTCAATTCTGAAAAGACGCTTATTGCAGTATGAAAAGCAGCCTGACGGAATGCTTGAGTTATGGTCAAGAGTAGAGAACGTTTGGGAGTCAATTACTCAGAATGAGTGCCAAAAACTCATAGAAAGTATGCCTAAACGTATTAAAGCAGTTTGCAATGCAAAAGGAGGTCATACTAGATATTAATTGTTATAAAATAAAAATCCCACAAAACCCTTCAAGTGTGTACCTGTTTTTAAAATGTTGTTACTCCGCGGTCATTACATGAAACTCGGAGTTTAAACATCATCCAAGTACCCTATCACCCTGGCTTTCACATGAGGTATGGCATGCTACCAATTGCTGTACTTAATACTCGATGACAAGCAAAAAACGAAAAAAACCAAAACACTTGAAGGGTTTTGTGAGGCACTGTATCTGAAACCATCCCAATAGCATAATTGACAATACAAGCTAGGAACAGGCTAAACAAATAATTAGAAATAGTAATCATTGATTTTGTCGAATTGATCATAAATCTGTCCTAATTCTTTATCCGTATCATGTCTATAAATACTCTCGCCTTTTACATGTAGAATTTATTAAAACCTTAATCTTAGTTATATCTTAATTTAATAAAGAGGTATCAAGTTCTAACAGTGTTTCTTTATCTTTGTTGTTATACTACTCTTACCTAAAGGTCCCCCTTTCCTAAACGAAGATAAATATGCTTATAGCCTCTCCTAGTTATAAGTTCATCTATTTCTCTATCAGTATGAATGGGCCCATTATCCATATCTATGTAATAGCCCTTCCTCTCAGGGAGACAGTCTACCTCATCCATAGTTTTCTCAAGAAATACAAGGTAACGGCCAGTATCAGCACCTCTAGGCAGAAGCTTTTTGTTACTAGATGGCGCTTTTCTTTTGCAATTGTGAAAATCGATCTTGATGTGCTTAGACCATTCCTCTTTGGGGTTTCGAAGCTCCATGGATACAGCAAATTTAGAAGAAATGGCACCCAATATCGTATGATATACTGCTCTCGTAGAGGGAGTAGTTACAATAGCTGGTTTTCCTTTCTCAGCCCAACCACCTGAAGGATGCATGTTGATATTGAAAGCAGATTCATCTACAAAAAACGCAGTTTTCAAAATAATTCATATCTGTTGCAGACCATTGTCCGACCCAAGCCAGCCGATTGCCAATTTTGGTACTATTGCTTCTAGCAACCGGTTAAGGTAACACTTTCTTGAAAGAAAGAGTGCACTCGGTCTTCAAAAAGTTATGAACAATACTCTCTGTAATACGTACAGTAGGTGAAAAACGTGTTGCAACCTTAAAGTAATTCTTGCTTGATTCCATGTTGAAGTGTTTTAAGTATAAAATATGAAAAAGAAGAGTTAACGAGACCGAACAACAGTTCTAAAGTCCAATACTTTTATTAAAGAAAGATTTCAAGGCTGTTTATATTAGCTTGAGTAAGGCCTGAGATTAAACGACAAAATATAGTTACGACCGATATGATTTGACATGTATAAGGAAAATTTTATAAACTGATGTTAATAATCAACTGTTGAGATGAAAGTGAAACTTGGCTGTTCTGGGCAGTGATAAGTATTGGTTTTTGACTGTAAATTTGCGGATGGCTTTTTTTATTTTGCGGATAGTATTTTTGAAGCATTGGCTCAAGGGCCAGACATCTACCAAAAAACAAATATGAATGGTTTGTCCAATTTACACAATCGTCAACTGATACAGTTTTAGCTGATTCAATAATTTTCGTGCTTAGATTATCATTTGAATTCAAGCAATCTCTCCTAATTCCTCCTTTTACTTTGGACCAGAATAATTCAATAGGATTCAAAAATGGTGAGTAAGGTGGCAAGTATATAACTTTATATCCGCGCGATGCAATTAGGTCTTTAACCTCAGTGACTTTATGAATAGCAGCGTTGTGCATAATAAGATAACGCCCTTTCATATCGAATTGATCCAAAGTGACCATGACACCGATCAAAAACTCTATGAAATGCTCACTACGAGTACCTATCCTAGCATTTGCTTCAGCCACTTCAGCCTTGTCATTTTGTGTTTTTCTTTTCTTGTTCCTATTCGTTTTCTTCTGAACAGCCTTTGACTTACGAAGGGTAAGATCAATCACTTCCTTTTCACAAATAGCGCCAATTATTGATACTGTAATGCCTCTGTTTGCAGGTATTACTGCTTTAGCAGGCATTCCCCTCTTGGATCTACCAAAGTTTCTACGAATATGCATATTAAAACCTGCCTCATCAATGAAAACACAGTTTTTATGCCAGTTCATATTTTCATCACTTTTCCACTCAAGAACCCTGTCCCTACGTATTTGGAGATTGCCAAGAGTATTTCTTGAAGATACAATTGTTTCTAGTTTCTTAAGAGTTAAAGAAGCATGTAAGACGAGATGTCTATGAAGGCCTGATAATGTGATTGATTGGACTTCACTAAAAGCCTCAAGTAGTGCACCCCTTGCCTGCCAGAGTACAGCCTGTGCATTCTTCTCATAACACACGCATAGGAAGTTGGTGTGATGAGACTGAAGTTTTCTTTCCCAACTTACTCGTTGCTTTTTACCACCTGGCAAGCGTTTTTCTTCATCTTCCTCATAAGTTTTAACATAATTTTGAGCTGTTCGCTTAACAATTCCAACAATTGCACCTGCTTTTCTTGCGGAAAGCCCTTCTTCAATAACAAGATCAAGAAGCTCCTGTACTTGCTCGGGTGAGTAGGCTTTATACACTCCTCGAGTTTTTTTTTATACAATTTTTTTTCTAGATTGCTTCAAGTCACTCTGAATTTCCACAATAGTTGGTTGCTTTTCTGCTTTTGAATTGTGCTCATTCTCCAAGGTCTGACGAAATACCTGGTAGCTCTTTAAATCCAAAAGCTTTTTGACTGCCGGTTCAGACACACTCTCATCTTTATTTGGTCCTTTCCAGTGATGCCATTCTAATTCAGTTGTTTGGTACAAGTCATTTACAGTAGGTCAAAAAAATGCTGCAAGGAATTGCAAAATTCATGTTTTACAGCTGGTTGTCCATGGGTACTGCACCAAACTATCTCAAACCTTGACTGTCTGTGCCACAATAGAAAGGGCATTTATTCGTCAATTTTCGGATATGGGCAATGGTTATTGGTGGAATTTGATACTGCTAAAGGTAGTATTTTAAACATCCGGTATTTTTTACTTGTTTACACATGTTTGAAATAATGAATTTTCATACGACCCAACCGGTTGCCATCACAATTTTTCTCACTTTTGACGTGATTAGAATGCTATCTGTATTTAAGAGTGCTTACAATTCCTTTATTTTAGATTTTATATCCCTTTGTTTAAATTATTTCTCTTTTTTACCCTCTCGTCATTTGCATGCATAAATGACTGTCAGAGGAGAAAGTAAACGATCTCAAACAGACATTAACCGGATCCACATCAAAATATGATATTGCTAAGGAGACTGGATTACATGAATCAACTATTAGTAGATACTCTAGACGGCTGTCTTCAAGTAGGACAGTAAACACAGGTGGTAGACCTACAGTAGTCTCCAAAGTGATGAAGCGGTTAATCAAAAGAAAAGTCATGGAATGGGTTCTAAAGTCTTCCAAAGAGGTATACCGGGGGCTGATTGGATTTGGCTATGATATCTCATACCAGTCAGAAATTAACATACTGAAATCAATGGAGTTCCATTTTCTGATAGAAAAAAAGGAGCCATTTCAGACAAAAGTGCATACGTAGCATCAGTTAAAATGGAACAAGAAGCATCAGGATTGGGCAATGGTTGACTGACAACAAATCGTTTACTTTAATGAAACCAAGATCAACGTATAGGGCTTTAATGGTGATGATCACTATCGGAAAAGGCCAAGTGAACTTCTTCAACATCATGACCTGGATTTTGTAATCCAGCATGAAGCTAGCAAATTGATGCCCTGGTGTTGTATAACCTCTGAAGGACCAGGATATGCTTGCTAAGTTTACGATGGAAACTTGAACTCGGATGTTTACCAGCATATTTTGAACACTACGCTTCGTGATACTATGAAGTACTACAATTTCGACTGGTTCAACATTTACTTTTAGCATGACAATGACCCAAAGCACAAGGCATAACTTACAATGGCCTAGTTATGTAGTAACCAAGAGAGCTATATCAACGATTGGCCAGCTCAGAGCCCGGACTTAAATTCAATCCAGCACGTATGGCATCAATTGAAATTGCAGCTCAACTATTACGAACGTAGAGCAAAGAACACGAATGTGCTTTGGGAACGAGTTGAGGAAATATGAATTGACTTCAATAAATAACTTTGTCAAAGGCATGTAGATAAGATTTCGAAAAGAACTCAAGAGATTATTAACAGAAAAGGAGGACCAACTAAATATTAATAAATAAGTTTATTCCGTTAAAATTTTCATTTTTTCAAATTTTCAAATTGCGCGCTCCTTGTTTCCTTCAATACTTATCCAATAGGGCTTAAACTCTTTCAAACGTTTCACAACATGTAGGAAATTTACTATGTGGGAACAGAGACAGTTTGTACCATTGTAACAGGATGTGCCCTACAAAAACCAAGAAAAATGGATTCCTTGCAGCATTTTTTTGACCTACTGTATATTCTCAACTTCCATTGGTTCACAATCTGCAATCTCGTCAAAAACATTAAAACATGCATATACTTTTCTGGCACACCGTAAATAGACATTTTGTAGTGAAGTAAAGCAAAAAATGAAAAAGGCACCATCCACAAAATGAAATTTATTATCTGCCACATAAAAAAAAGTCATCCGCAAATTTACAGTCAAAAACCAATACCAGGATCTATTCCTATTCAAACTCATTTTTAAAGATTTAATCCAGAATGATAAGACTGTATCTTATTGAAATGTCAAAACATGACAATCAGGTTTCGATATAGTATTTAGAACGCTGATAGAAAGAATAGGCCAAACTTGGCTGCTGTGAAAGCCTCATATTTATTAATAGAGATCTAATTAGATTACAACCCAAAGTATCCAAGCTTATTCATGAATGCTCACTTTCGCAGGTGTATAGATGCGTAACACTGGTAGGTTTCTGGTGTTTTCATGAAGCTATTTCATGACTAGCCAAATTTGCGACCGCTGCTTTATGAAGGCGACCTACTATCATAGCATGGAGTAAAAATCTAAACGGCTTCCAAATTTTTACTTTTAATTATATTTATACTTTAGCTTGCAAAAATTTGCAAAAATACATTACGTAACTAAATCTTTTGTTTTTTACATTTACTATCATAATTTGTGAAATTTGACACAAAATTATGACACACATAAAATATTTAAGTTGTGTATGTTTAGTGTCGCACATATGTATACATAGGCCAACATGTATTTGTCTGTCCATGAAAAATAATGTAGGCGGTGTTCATTTTTTTTTAGCCTTTTCCAGTCTGACTAGGCTAATAACTAAGGAATTATTTTTATACCAAAAAAACCAACATGAAGAGCGTAAACGACATTTACAAGGAACAAAATTCTATTGTGCATTCTAATTCATAGAAGGGTCTTAATATACAGCTAGTTAATAAATATTTTATCTCGACTTATGTTATAGCAATTCGTTTTGTACATGGGTGGAGCAGGCATATGCTGTTGAAGCCGTTGCATGATGTACAATAATGCATCGTGTAGGTAAGTAATCGTAACACTAGCAGCAACAATGTACAAATTTTTAAAGCATTGTAACAGTTTCATAGATCGATATAATAATACTGCAAACTTAACAAAACATTTAAACACACAGAGTGAAACGATTTGATCTATTGTATAATGGTAATAATAATCAAGCAGAAGCCGGAAATTAAAATATACACTGTAAACACTGGAAATAATTTATGAATATTAAGTCGGTAATATTCTCTTGAAATTCGACGTTTGTTTAGGATAGGGGGGTTTTAGGTAAAAGTAGTATAACAACACAGATAAAGAAATACTGTTAGAACTTGATATCTCTTTATTAAGTTAAGATAACTAAGATTGAATATGATAAATAATTCTACATGTAAAAAGTGAGAGTATTTATAGACATGATACGCATAAAGAACTAGGACAGATTTATGATCAACTTGACAGAATAGATGATTACTATTTCTAATTATTAGTTTAGCCTGTTCCTAGCTTGTATTGTCAATTATGCTATTGGGATGGTTTCAGATAACTCTGGATGTAGGACTATTTAGGAGACGGTACGGATGAATATAAAATCCTCTAGTTCCGTGATTGGATATTATGGCTAATAATAATATCTCAGTTAGGATAAATGTTTTCATGACTTAATGATGATCCGGTAAGCAATTGTCATTCCTTATTCAACATGCTCATATCATCAATAAACTATATTACAACCATGTCATCTTATTTGACTATGTGAAGTTAACATGAATAAAGCTTAATATAAAAATGTAATCAAAGTCTTTTATTGATTTGTGTTGGGAATAATGTTATAAATGATTCCAAGTTATGTCAACATATTATTCAGGATCATATCCGATTCCTTTTACTAAAATAAAGTGACTATATTCTTATGTATCCTTAACAACGTTTTACTCGAATACAGTGCCTCACAAAGCCCTTCAAGTGTTTTGGTTTTTTTCGTTTTTTGCTTGTCACCGAGTATTAAGTACAACAATTGGTAGCATGCCATACCTCATATGAAAGCCAGGGTGATAGGGTACTTGGATGATGTTCAAACTCCCAGTTTCATGTAATGGCCGCGGAGTAATAGCATTTTAAAAACAGGTACACACTTGAAGGGTTTTGTGGAATTTAAAAGATCTTAAGTTAATGTAAAAATCATTATATGTGACGTTTGCGGGGATAATAAAGATGACTTAAAAAGAGAACAGATAAAGAGTATACTGTAATTTTGACATTGATTTTATTTATAAAAGTTATTCATATTTATATTAATTCTAATTTGGTTTATATTCTTTAAAAGGCATTCAAATTCATAAGGATGATAGTATACAGCCACACCAAATTAATTTTGGGACAAAAAATCGAAACAAAATTTTGAAAAAATATGGCATGTAATTCCAAGATCAATTAATACGTGTATATTTAAGCTTGGGATTTCAAGTTTTGAGAAAAGAAAGATTCACATGTTTATTTTAAGAATGTATTCATAAAATGATTCTCAGTATTCTGTTGCGCCGCCTTTAGCTTTGATAACTGCTTCACACCGTCTCTTCATACTTCGAACTAATCGGTCCGCCAACTCAACATCCATTCTTTCCCACTCTTTTCGTAGAGCCACCTTCAATTGCTCCAAGTTTTTGATCGACGATCTTTTTCTTTCAATTCGCCTTTTAAGAGCATTCCAAACATGCTCAATGGGGTTCAAATTAGGGCTTTGAGCAGGCCAGTACTCAAAACCCCTGATTTGGTAGGTCTCCCTCCACCATCGAGCATAACCGTACAATTTCTTGTCCATCAGCAAAAGCACTTTTTTCACGCTTTAAGACGGATACCAAGCTGAGTTTCGATGTGATCACCTTGTAAATACCATCATTAAATGCGGAAACACTGTTTCTACCTATGGATAAGCTTGTCATATTGGTAGGACAAGAATTCGGCTTGTAATCCTTTTTGGTAGCATAATGTCCGTCCGACCAGGGGGTTTTTTCGTCTTTAAAAGCCTGTACCTCCTTGTGTGTTACAGTGAGAGATCTATGAGTACCGCCATTGGATTGGAAAAAATTATTTGCATCGATTGCGGTACTGCTTGTTGATGTTGTACAAATATTGGTAGAGTAATCCCTCCGCATCGTTTTTGTGGGGTCAGCTCAAAAGAGGTTTTTTCGTGTTGCAAGCGCCATATCTCTCTGGGTTTAAACGTGACTGCCTCGAAAGTAACACCATTCGATGCGGAAAAATTATTTGCATCGATTGCTATATTTGGCATCTAGGTAGGTCAAATACCCGGCCCGGAATCTCCTTGCATCGTATCTTTTACATAGTCCACCACCTGTATGACAGGAAGCACCATCCTCTTGGAAGATAAAATTCCTCTTCTGATGTGCCGTGACATTTGCAAACCAAGGATGGAACCTATTGGCATAAATATTGATATATGTTTCTTGGTCTACGGAACTGGTATCTGTAATGTCTAAAGGTCCGAAACCTCCTCCCAAAAAACATCCCCAAGCCATAGCACCACCTCCACCCCATTTGACTGTGGATATTATATTTCTTTCATCGTAGCACTCTCCTTCCTTCCTGAGCACTCTTTTTCCGCGTTTACTGCCTTCTACACAAAAGCGCAACTCATCAGACCAAACAACACTTCTCCATTGGTCTTCGGACCAATTGAGGTGTTCCTTCGCCCGGCGAAGCCTATTTTTGCGATGTCTTGCAGTCAATCTAGGCTTGTGAGCTGCTCTGTACGATTTGAAGTCAAGTCGATCCACGTACGATCGAAGGATTTCTATGCTAACAAAAACATCCAGCTTTGTTAATTCCACATTTATTTCTTTAAATGAGGCAAAAGGATCCTCTCTAATTATCCTGTTCAAATGCCTTTTAGTTCTTTCATTTATTTTCAATGGTCGCCCAATTTGCCTGTGAGGTAAAGGGCTACCATAGTCATCAATCTTGGCTTTTATATTTTGTACAGCGGACTTGTTCAAGCCAACAAGGTCTGCAATCTCTCTAATCGTATGATGTGTTCTAAGAAGATAAAAAATCCCCCATGCTTTACTTTCTTTTGTTTGATCTTCAGATATAATTAAAGGTCGGGTGCAGTCTTTGGAGATTTGAGCAGACATTTTTCTTTAATGTGTTGATGGATGAGAAAAAGACAACTTTATTTTGTTATGAGGTTAAAATTTTCCTCAATAAATTTCCTTGTCCCATAATTAATTTGGGCTGACTGTATAATTTCCATAATGGAGTCTTGCTCCAGTTACTAAGCACAACGGAAGAGATCCCAAAATGGTAACTAGTCGGACGTATAATTTCAGAACGTCACATTATAAACGTCACAAAAGTATGACTTATTAATGTTTTGTGTAAAAGTTTTTTGCTTTTTACATTTTTTTATTTTTTTTCGCTCTTTTTTTTAACATTACCTAATTAAGTGACATGCGACCAATTAGCAATGACATTCAGAACAGAATTGTTCAACTTCTTAAAGAAGGAGTTTCTGGTGAAGAAATATCAAGAAAGTCTGGTGTTAGTACTGGAACAGTTTCAAAAATTCGAAAAAACAACGATTTGGGAGATTTAAAAACTAATGGAGGCAGACCATTCCTAATCTCGACATTACTGGGCCGTCGAATCTTGCGAAATTTCAACTCTGGCAATTACAAAAATGCTTCAGATGCTGCTAGAAAGCTGTTGAAAGATGGTGAAAATATCAGTGCACAGACTATACGACGTTTTTTAAAAGATTCAGGTTATGCAGCAATTCATAAGCCTAAAGTCTTACCTTTGACCAAGCACCGTATGAAGGAAAGATATGAATTTGCCCGTGCACATCTATCATGGACCATCGACGATTGGCAAAAAGTAATTTTCAGCGACGAAACTAAAGTGAATAGAATCGGTTTAGATGGTTTACAATGGGCTTGGACCAATGGCGATAAGTTAAAAGACTTTCAGGCTCAGCATATGATCAAGCATGGAGGAGGCTCATTGATGCTGTGGGGCTGTTTAACATGGCATGGTGTTGGATACCTATCCAATATCAAGGGAAGCATTAATTCTGACTTTTACATTGGTATTTTGGAAGATGAGTTAATGAAAACGATTGATTGGTATGATTTGAAAAAGAAGATATTATATTCCAGCAAGACAATGCTAGTATCCATACTGCTAAAAAGGTCTCTGAGTGGCTGGACAACAATAATATTACTGTATTAAGATGGCCTTCTCACTCTCCAGACTTAAACCCTATTGAGAATCTTTGGTCAATTCTGAAAAGACGCTTATTGCAGTATGAAAAGCAGCCTGACGGAATGCTTGAGTTATGGTCAAGAGTAGAGAACGTTTGGCAATCAATTACTCAGAATGAATGCCAAAAACTCATAGAAAGTATGCCTAAACGTATCAAAGCAGTTTACAATGCAAAAGGAGGACATACTAAACATTAATTGTTATAAAATAAAAATTTCACAAAACCCTTCAAGTGTGTACCTGTTTTTAAAATGCTATTACTCCGCGGCCATTACATGAAACTGGGAGTTTGAACATCATCCAAGTACCCTATCACCCTGGCTTTCATATGAGGTATGGCATGCTACCAATTGTTGTACTTAATACTCGGTGACAAGCAAAAAACGAAAAAAACCAAAACACTTGAAGGGCTTTGTGAGGCACTGTATCTGAAACCATCCCAATAGCATAATTGACAATACAAGCTAGGAACAGGCTAAACAAATAATTAGAAATAGTAATCATTGATTTTGTCGAATTGATCATAAATCTGTCCTAATTCTTTATCCGTATCATGTCTATAAATACTCTCGCCTTTTACATGTAGAATTTATTAAAACCTTAATCTTAGTTATATCTTAATTTAATAAAGAGGTATCAAGTTCTAACAGTGTTTCTTTATCTTTGTTGTTATACTACTCTTACCTAAAACACCCCTATCCTAAACAACTGCAGTACCTTGCTTTAAAAATCTCAAACACTCAACCCAAACACCACAACCTACTACAAAATAACACCGCAAAAGTTACATCAACTGCGTCACATTATCATTTGATTCGTCACAGAACCAATTGTAACATTGCCAAAATTAGAAATTAAGACATGTCACATTGTTATTTTAAAGGTTGGCTTGTTGTAAGTGAGTTAATTTGAGTTAAGATTGCTTGTAAAGCTTGATTTTAAGGTTGTGATAGCCTTGTAAGTTGTTATTTTATATAGGATTTAAGCAGATGCTTGATAAGTAGTGACCACCAGATCTTATGTTTAAGATCGAAACGATGTTTCTTGAGAAGATATTGGGATTTAAAGTATATAATAAAAATATCAGGAACTTTATAAGTAAAGATAGCCTGTTTATAATATAAGTGATTCTTTATTGATATGAATAAGATATAGCATAATCATATCAAAGAAAATAATTGTTGGGATATTTATACTAATTCTGGTTGTTCTCTTTTTTTTTGAAGTTTCTTCATTTTTCTATTTTTTTTCATTTTTGAACTTTGTTTGAATTCTGAACTTTGTTTGATTTTGAACCTTCTAATCTTCGCCAGCCTGACTTTGTGTAACGCTGTGAGATTGGAGTCTGTAAGGTTTTTAGAGTGTTAAATAGGTTTGTATTGAATAAGTCTTGATATACAGTGGCCGTCAAAGTTGGTCGCATGTTTTCATATTTTGCCTATACGCGCTATCTTCTTCTTCATTTCTTAGTCTATAGCAATGAAATATACTTCATTCGAAAGAGCAAACTCTGTATAATCATATGGTAACACAGACATCACCGTAGACCCAAAATACTGGTAGTAATTGGCACTTAAAGTCCGATTGTACATGCGACCAGCTTTGACGGCGTTTGTAAGTAACATAATATAGCCACAAAAATGTGGCTTAATTATAATTTTTTTATGTTTTTTTCTTCTCTTTCTTCTTACATCGTAATATTATTTACAGTGAGCGACAAAACTGTCCCAATGTTTTGTAATTTTCTATTTTATGGCCTGTAGCGTTATAGTTATCATATTAGCCTATGGCTTGTTGTATATCATTCGATAGCCAAAGTCATGCAGAAGTAAACAACATAGATCAAAGACCGATTAAAGTACCACAAATGGAGATAGAGGGAATCGAAAACAAGCGGTGCATTGGGACAGTTTTGGCGCATTTTCAAAAAAATATAAAATGGTTTATTTATTTGATATTAGTAGTCAGCCCAGCGTCTATTATTCTTGATACATTGTTTTATACGCTTAGGCAGTGTTTCTATAACCTTTTGACACTCTTCTGGCTTCATTAAGTCGTACCAAACTTTAGTTACTCGTTCGTATAATTAATTCATGCCTTTTGGTGCTGTTTCATAATCATTCAGCCTTCTCTTTAACAATGACTACATATTTTCGATTGGATTGAGGTCAGGAGACTGTGCAGACCACTCCAGGATGTTGTAGGATTGCTCTTTAAGGTATTCTTTTACTAATTTAGTCGTATGTTTGGGATCATTGTCATGCTGGAAGATCACCTGATGTCTTTCTAGCCCTAGCTTATTGTTTCCATACTCAATTGTACGCTCCAGTTCATCCTCCAAAATCTTTTTGTACAATGTTCTATTCATGTTACCATTGATTTTACACATCCAACCAACCCCAGCATAAGTAATGGCACTCCACCGTGTTTTACAGTCATCTTCACATGATACGATTTCAGGCTTTCTCCGGATCGAATCCAAGTCCAGGTCCGTCCATCCGAGTTCAATATGTTGACTTTTGTCTCATCCTACCAAACAACACGTTTCCAATCATCTATTGTCCAATCCTTGTGAGACATACACCAAGAAAGCCTCTTCCGGATGTTTTTAGCGCTAAGCAAAGGCTTCTTTGGCTTCTCAATCGCACCAAGGCCGGCCTTGCGAAGGGTTCTGCACACGGTTTCAGCACTTACTTTTCTTCCGGTGTCCTTTTCTAACTCTTTAGCCACCTTTGTTGCACTAGACATGCGGTTTTTGGTCACCTGGCGCACACAATAACGCTTGTTTTAATCGTAAGATTAAATAAAAAAATTAAACAAAAAAACAATAGCAGCAATATAAAATTAAAATCCTTCTTTATTGCAGATTTCTTTATATTGCAAAAGAGCCCCGTTTAATGGATAAAAAGTTGGCATCTATTTATATTCTTTGTGAGCGTAGATATAAAAGATATAGACTCGGCAGCAATGTCGTGCTGAAGAACCAATGATTAAGCTAAAGCTTGTCGATGTTCTAATATATGCATCTGAAGTTGAACAATAGAAATAATAACCAGTCAATTAACTTTGATCTAATTACTTTTGGGGTTGACAATTGATTAGACTCGCTAGGATGACAAATACTGATCTTATTGTTCTAAATTTGGAAAAGTGTGGAATTGTTCAATCATAGTTTAATCTTTTGTGTATCGTTATTTATTTTAATACAACTGATATCTTATAGAAAATAACTATGTTTACAACAACGCTCATCAGCAGCAGATAGAATCTTGCGTCGGCCACATTTTGGCTTATGAAGTCCAAAGCAATGGGTTTTTCGGAGTCTCCCAACCGTACTCTTACTTAAAACAGTAACACCTTCCACTTCCCGAACCGACTTACCTTGTTTAAGTAACGAAATTGCTCGAACAACTGTATCTTGAGAGACTTGTTTCATGTTGAGATATAATGGGCGAGTAATAAATCAGTAGGAGATTAAAACTTCAGCAATGAGTAAAGATCAACTTAGAGTCATACGATGTGCATTTGTAAACAGTTTGGTACATCTGTACAACTTGTAGGTCGATATTTCATCGCTTTTCGTTTTTTTTCAAAAGTGCCACAAAATTGTCCCAATGCACCGCTTGTTTTTTAACCCCTCTATCTCCATCGGCGCTGTTTTAATCTGAATTTGCGTCACGACTTTTGCTTTTACATGACTTTGGCTATTGAATGATGTATAACAAGGTGTACAGTAGCTTAATAACTATGGTTCTACAAGCTCTAGAAGAGAAAATCACGAAACATTGGGACAATTTTGTGGGTCACTGTACCTTGTTTAATTAGAGAAATTGCTTGAACAACTGTTTCTTGAGGGACTTGTTTCATGTTGAGATATAATGGGCGAGTAATAAATCAGTAGGAGTTTAAAGCTTCAGCAGTGAGTAGAGATCAGCTTAGAGACATACAATGCGCATTTGTAAGCAGTTTGGTACCTCTATGCAACTTGTGGGTCGATATTTTATCATATTTTATATTTTTTTGAGAATGCGACAAAACTGTCCCAATGCACCGCTTGTTTTTGATTCCCTCTATCTCCATTTGCGGCACTTTAATCAGTCTTTGCTATATGCTCTTTACTTCTACAAGGCTTTGGCTATCGAATGATATACAACAAGCCATAGGCTAATATGATAACTATAACGCTACAGGCCATAAAATAGAAAATTACAAAACATTGGGACAGTTTTGTCGCTCACTGTACATGTAAGTGTTTTTTTGCTAAATTGCAGCACGCCATTAAGACATTATACCATTGCAGATCCGACATGCATGCAATTTCAAATGACAAAGTAAACAGCATCTACTCATTGCTGAGATTCAAGAAGTCAAACAGCAAAATAGCGAAACAAGTTGGTGTTAGTCGTACCACTGTTCAGAAGTACCGCTCATCTCTTAAGATGAGTGGAAATGTTAATGAAGCTGGTCGGCCATCTCTAATTAGCCAACGCATGGTGAACTACATCCGGAGATTAGTCACCTTAGGAAGAAAAAATAACGCTGTAGAGATCCAAAAAGCTCTAAAAGAAGAATTTGGAATGTCAGTAAGTGACAGTACCGTACGCCGCGTTCTTAAAAAAGCTGGCTTTATAGCGTTTGTCAAGCCTCAAAAACCTTTGCTACGCAGCCAAAACATTGTGAAACGCCTTCAGTGGGCCAAATCGCACCAACATTGGGCTGTGGATGACTTGAAACGGGTCATATTCTCTGATGAGACTAAAGTAAATCGTTTTGCATCCGACGGAAAGGCTTATGCATGGAAACTACCCCATGAGGAATTGAATTCGCGACATGTACAGCAAACCGTCAAGCATGGAGGCGGCAATATCATGGTCTGGAGCTGCATTACATGGGAAGGAGTTGGATGGATAGTTGATGTAGGTCATCGTATGAATAGCGAATGCTATCTTGAGGTCCTAAAAGACGACTTACTCAAGACAATGAAAAGCTATGGCTTAGATTCTTCCAGAATGGTGTTTCAGCAGGACAATGATCCGAAGCATACATCGAAGGTAGTAAAAGAATGGATTGACCAGCAGCCATTTGAAGCATTGAAATGGCCTCCTCGATCACCAGACCTAAATCCCATAGAGCATATGTGGGCTCATTTAAAGAGAGAGCTATTTCATAGCTATGAGACACCACCAAGTAGTATACATGTGCTATGGGAGCGTATAGGCCAGACCTGGTATGCCATTTCTAAAGAAGAATGCCAGAAATACATCGAAAGTATGCCGAAAAGGTGTGCTGCAGTCATTAGAGCCAAAGGTCTTTGGACTAAATACTGATTTTTTTAAATAAAGTGTGTAAAAATGTTGACTTATAAATGCCGTCAAAGCTGGTCGCATGTACCATCGGACTTTAAGTGCTAATTACTACCAGTATTTTGGGTCTACGGTGATGTCTGTGTTACCATATGATTGTCCAGAGTTTGCTCTTTCGAATGAAGTATATTTCATTGCTATAGACTAAGAAATGAAGAAGAAGATAGCGCGTATAGGCAAAATATGAAAACATGCGACCAGTTTTGACGGCCACTGTAAGATCAAAGGTTTAGGTAGGATTTGATTCCAAAAAGAGGAATAGATTGAATATAAGTTCGCTTGTAATAAGTGACTACCGGATCTTGTTAAGTAGATCAAACTGTTTTGAGTAAAGTAAAATAAAAAGATAATATAATAGGGATTACAATGAAGTGTATATGCTTCAAGGGACTTCTTGTTCTTGATGTTAAGTAAAATAAAAGAAAAATAAAAGAGGTCTACTTTGAATGATATTTATTTGAAATAATCAAAAAGTAAAATGAAGTAAGTAAAAAGTAAGTAGAAACAAGGTATGTAGAAACAAAAGTAAGTAGGTAAAGTGTAAGAAATATTGAAGCTATTTATATGTTTTTGGTTTTTCTGATTATATGCTGTTTTTGATGATTTTATGGATATTCTATATTTTTTTGTATTTTTCTGGATTTATCTGTATTCATACGTATTTGTTTGTATGTTCCTGGATTTAAACTAATTGGAGAGAGAAAAGTCGAATGCTGCCAAAGTTTGCTGCATTGTGTTACATTGGGTTTTCTTTTGTTTTCTTCTTTTTTTGTTGTCCTTGAATTCCTTTGCTATTAGCATAGCATTGTTTGCTATTGAGATAGCATCTCTGCTATAACCATAGGATTTTCCTTTTTCGTGTTTCGTGTGTTACAGTGTTACAATAGCTACAACAACACCAAAAAGAGACCAATGTGACAGTATCCTCCAAAAATACAACACCTGGGCGAGAGCTAATCCAGGCAGTGGTACACAATAAATCGTCACCAACAGGATTTGAACCTGTGCGGGCAGAGCCCATATGATTTCTAGTCATACTCCTTAACCACTCGGACATAGTGACGCTATATTATTGACGAAGACGTCTTTTGGTTGGGAGTCGCCTTTGATTCCTTTTTGATTTTTAAAGCACATTTTGTATTCAAAAGATGCTCCTTTTTATGACGATTCGAATAGTATGCGTTTCGGTGTGGTTGGATAATTCTAACGGACGTTATTCAAGAAAATGTAAACGAAAATAAGGGGAAAGGAAAATAATCAGCTTCACCGCATCGGGAATTGAATGAAAGGAAGTCACAATTGGCCGACATTATTTTTCTTACCCATTATTTTCTACCCTCACAGGATACATCAAGAAGACGATCTCTGGACGCATTGTTCACCCAATGTGCCAGCACACCAGACAGAAAAGAACATCAAAAGAATCAACATGAAAACGAATATTCAATTGGTACATCATTTACTTTATTAATCAAAATCACCATAATACCCTTCACAATTGTACTTTTTCCCCACTTACCTTGTATTAATATGTTATGTCAAAGTATCGATTGTTGTAATATAATAATAAAAAGTCTTTCTTCCCGCTAAATTTAATTTTGGCTGCCGAACATTTTTATTTTGCACGTTCAAGCAATTGAAGTCAAGAACTAGTTTAATTGCTGATCTTGTTGTTATTTTACATTAATAGTCTTTTACAGTCTTCTATTAATTGGTTTCTGTTATAACTTCACCGTATAGCGAAACTAAGCATAACATACAAATTAGCAACTGTCATAATTGATATGTGGCTAAATCCATCTCTTCGTCCTGCATTTAATCACGTGGTTTGCGGCTCGGATTGCTGCTGTGCGGACCGGGTGGTATTTTCTTATTGTTTGGTGCTTTTGTGGCTGTATTGGAAAATAGTGTCAAGTTACACAGATCGCCCCTTTAGCACAGACGCGAAAGATATTGGAGTTCCCGCAAGACAAGCTAGATATGAAGATTCTATTGTGCCTAAAAATATACAAGATCGAGAACTTAGTTGTTCTAGAAGAACAAGAAATAACGGAATGTCAAAAAGAGTTTTATTATAAATAGTGTTGATGTGATAATAATAAACGATATACAGTCTTCTTCCCATTTTTTTATATACTTACTTTACGCTTTTAAAGTCTTACTGCCTAAAGAGGTTCCCATACTATTGATTGAAAGTCGTATTATTCAAGGTAAACATACAGTGGGTCAAAAAACTGCACCAACGCAACTCAGTTTTTCGGAAATACCAGTATAGCTCTGTCAGTTTAAAAGTAAACATTACGAAACTTGGAACAAAAAGAGTTAATACAGTTACTATTTATTGATAAAAGTTTCAAAATCAGATGCGGAGTATTGATCTAAGGAACACTCAGCAAAAAGAGGAGGTCGGTTGGTGCAGTTTTTTGACTTTTCTAATATTTAGTGGATCCACCCTTTTCTGCTAAGACAGCTTGTATTCTGTCGGGCATACTGTCTATATATTTGATGCATTGTTTCTTAGTAAACGAATTCCATTCATTTTCGACTCTTTGCCACAGGTCATGGATGCTAGTCGCCCTATTATCATACATGCTTAGCTTTAACTTCAAATGATGCCATATATGTTCAATAGGATTAAGATCTGGACTTTGTGATGGCCAATCGTCAATGTAAATCATGCCACTATCCTTCATCCATTGTGTTGTGGACTTTGATCGATGTTTGGGATCATTATCGTGCTGAAATACCGACGTTTCCCAGTTCAGACCATAGCATTCCATAGTGTCTTTTAGACTTGTACCAAGGATTTCTTGGTATACCTCTGAATTCATGGTGCCATTATAGATCTGACATGCGTATCCAGGTCCTTCGCTGGTTATACAACCCCATAACATGAGACCACCGCCTCCATGCTTCACAGTAACGTCGATATGGTGAGGCTGTAAACGATCACATTTTCTTTTCCAGTAATACTTGCAACCATCAGAGCCCCAAATGTTGATTTTCGTCTCATCAGAAAAGATAACACGTCGCCAATCATGTACTGTCCAATATTGATGCTTTTTAGCCCATGTTAATCGAGCCTTCTTGTGCTTTTCAGTCAATAATGGCTTCTTCTTTTTGATCTCAGCATAAATTTCAACTGAATGTAAGACATTAATTGCCGATTGATACGACATAGGGCGCCCCAGCTCCTCCAACTTCATTTGCACATCCTTGGCAGTCTTCAAACAACTTGTGAGCACTTATCTCTTGATGTATCGGCGTGTTGACTCTGTTACAATGCTCGGTCTACCTCCTCTTTTACGTATTCTATCGTGTATCCACTTATTTGCATACCTATTGACGGTATTTCTATGCACTCCAACTCGTTTCCCAATGACTGCAGGATCAACACCGTTCTCTAATAATGCTTTGATACTGTTTTGAATATCGGATGGAAGCTTTTTGGGCATTTCTAATGATGGATGGATACTGACGATGTAGGATGAGTTTGGGTAAAGTAGGAAAGAAAAAAAAAAGAAAATAATTGCAAAAAAATTTATTTTAAGATCCCCAGTGTGACTAGGAATAAAAACAATTAGATTAAATCCGTCGGAATTGTCTCAGTCCGGACATACGATACCAAATACCTTTTCATTTTAAAAGTCAAAAAACTGCACCAACCGACCTCCTCTTTTTGCTGAGTGTTCCTTAGATCAATACTCCGCATCTGATTTTGAAACTTTTATCAATAAATAGTAACTGTATTAACTCTTTTTGTTCCAAGTTTCGTAATGTTTACTTTTAAACTGACAGAGCTATACTGGTATTTCCGAAAAACTGAGTTGCGTTGGTGCAGTTTTTTGACCCACTGTATAACGATACGACACTAGACCAAAAAGGATAGTTAAAGAGCTGGGCTCTTTTATTGAAAATGATATGCACACATACTACTAGCATATGCCAAGAAGAATATTCGATAATATCAAGAGATGAGATGATTATACAAAGTCTTAGATTTTAGCCACTTTTGCGGTTTTTAGAAAATATAGATTTTTATAAATGAAAAGCATGCTCTTCGCTCAGTTTTAACAATGTCATGCTAGGAATACACGTAAATTACAATGGCTAGTATATCTTCCTTCTAATATAGTTTCATAGCTATTGCAATCATCATGAGCAAGTAATGGTAGTTAAAAGCTGAAAAAAAAAGCTCTGTGCACCAGTTTTGTCCGCCACTGTATAATAGCTTCAAGGGGCTTCTTGTTCTTAATGTTAAATAAGATAAGAGATAATTTGCCTCTTTAAAAGAATATTTATTTGATAAAAAGAAAAAGTAAAATAAGAAGTGAAGTAAGTAAGAAGTTAATAAGAAGTGAAGTATTTTTGTGATTTTTATTTGGAGTTATTTATATGTTTTTGGATTTTATGCTTTTGTTCTGTTTTTGGTATTTTGGGTGGTTGTTATATAGTGTAAGGTGGTTGTTGCAAACTGTAAGGCGTTCGTTATAAACTGCAACGATTTAAATTCCGCCGTTTTGTTCTTGCGTGTTACACTAAAAAAAAACTTGACTGTATATTGTTATTTTAAAGGTTGGCTTGTAGTAAGTGAGTTAAATTGGGTAAAGTTTGCTTGTAGAGCTTGATTTAAGGTAGTGATTGCCTTGTAAGTTGTTGTTTTGTATGGAATTTAAGCAGATACTTGATAAGTAGTGACCACCAGATCTTATGTGTAAGATCAATACGATGTTTCTTGATAAAAGTTAAAGTAGAGTAAAAAGTTTAGGTAAACAGGGACTTTCTTGTTAAAGTTTGTTAATTATTGAGTAGAAATATATGATTTATTTAAACTGACTAACATTTTCTTTACAAAAAGATGGGATATATATATATGAATATTTTCTTTTTTTTCTTTTTAGCTTTTCTTATTTTTTTTGACTTTTTTCATTTTTCAACTTTTTTCAATTTTCGACTTTTTTCATATTTTGACTTCTTTCACTTTTGCTTCGTGTGACCTCTTTATTCACTTCTATTGTCACAATATCTTTCAATATGATTATTATTATTTTTTTTTTTTTTTTTTTTTTTTTTTTTTTTCTTGTTTATCTTCAGGGACTGAGGTCCCTTCTTCAGAAAAGTCACACCAATTGCGTCACAACAGTAAAAATAAGACTAAAAAAGGAAACACAGACTATTCCTTCGGTAAGAAAGAACGATAGTGATCATTATTTGGAGAAACCGGGGTTTGAACCCGGGGCCTTCCGCATGCAAAGCGGATGTGATAGCCACTACACCATTTCCCCCACTTTTCTTTCGCTTTTGGTTAAAAAGGTAAATTTGGTTCTTTTTTGGAAAGCCGATATCTCTGTCAAATCAAGCCATCCATCAACAATTTTTGCATCAATCGACTCCTTTTTATCTAAACTTTTATTTGGTTCAACTCTTATTGTCATATCTCCATTATCTGTTGCTTAATCTTTGGTCAAAGTTTGCATCCAAATGTCATCAACAAGAAATACTAGAGGATCAAAAATCCTGAATGCCGCCGCCGGACCTAGCTCACCGGACTTGGAAGTCACTGTCCAGAATCTCAGTCACGCCCTTGAAGCGGTCACAGCTCGTCTCTCTGCTCTAGAACAGCTTAAGCTAGAGCTTGAAACTTTACGTGGTGAGAATGCTCGCCTAGCCGAAACAAACCAGGCTCAGGCCAATGAAATTGCTTCCTTGCGTGCCGAACTGGCCGCACGATCTGCCGGGGTCCCTACAAGCACCCCCAATTCAAATACCGCTGTTTCTTCTGCTGCCCGTTCAAATGGTGCTAAAGAGTCCGTTTCTTCGCCCCCTTTGGGTACTGCTGCCTCTACTTGGGCTACCGTTGCTTCTCGTTCTGCCAAGAACAAACTCCGTCGTCGTGCTGCCGCTGCTCGTGGATTCCAGCCTGTGTCTGGTGAACAAGGCTTCGAGTATGTTTACATACCTCGCTCTCGTAGGATGACCTACACTGAAGCTCGTCGTCGTCTCTCTCGCCTTGGTGTGGATAGCTGGCGCATCTTAGATGTGTGCTATCCAGCTCATTCTGTTGTCGGTCTCCTGGTACATCTGCAGTACAAGCCTGCCCTTCTGTCTCTGCTCGAAAAGGCCAAGATCCCTACCTTGGATACCTTTGATCCACTCGATCCTGACAACCTAGCCGATCCCAAGTTCGACTCTGTTTCTGCTGAAGAGCGTAGTCATGCTATCTCTCTCATCAATGATGACCGCTCTCGTAAGGCCTTGGAACGCTTGCGTTACCCCGTTGCTCTCTCTGTCTCCCGCTACCTGTTAGCACAGGCCTTGGTCTCTGATGAGACAGTGTCTGAAGTGCTGTCCAACAAGCAAGATCGACCCAAGACCGCTCGCCACTACGATGATATGACTGAAGACATGGCTCTTGATGACTATGATCATCACCGTCCTGCCTCTCGCTCCAGTTATGGATCCTTATAATGATGAGTAGTAATACTTGTCATTATAGTATACCCTCGGTCTCTGCTACTGGTATGGTCCCAGTCCCTTCCTCTCCTTTGGTTTCCTCCGGTTCTCATGGCTCCCATGGTCCATCCACTCCTTTGTCATCATCATCTTCTTCTATACCGCTCACTATCGGCTTGTGGAATGCCAATGGGCTTCAAGAATCCACAGCCGATGATCTACTCCGTCACTGCCAGTCGTTTTCCTTGGTCTTCATCACTGAAACCTGGTTGCTCCCGCCCCACAGGATCCGTACCTCTTGGACCCAGTTCAACCTGTATGGCTCTCCTGTGGTCAACAGCTATCGTGGCTCCCAAGGTGTCTCTGCTCTGGTCTCTCCTTCCTGTCCGATGGCTGTGGTACAGTTCCCGGTGCATACCAAGTATGCTCTGGGTCTGCGGTTGGGTCGCTCCTTGCGTCTCATCTGCCTGTATTTGCCCCCTTCCTTGTCCAACGACGAGGTCTCTTCTGTGTTGGTTTCGTTGCCCTTGACAGACGATACGATCATCTGTGGTGATCTGAACGCGCGTCTTGGTGCAATCACGGGTGATTCCGTGGCCAATGCTCGAGGTTCGGTGCTGCTTCGCTGGTGTGAAGAACATGGTCTATCCGTTCTGAACTCGACTCTCGCTCCTGGGGTGCCTACGTTCCTGTCCTATCGTGGTGGCCAAGTCAAGCAAAGTATGATCGACTACTTCTTGACCAACACGACCTCTGCTCTTCGGTCCCCTCGGATGCAAGTCTACAGTGATCTCTCTCTTGGCTCTGACCACAAACTGTTGTCCCTGTCCTTTGACTATGCAGTCCCTGATGGTTATCCATCGCAGCCCGTTCTCTCCTCTTCTAGCGCCCGTCGGCTATGGAACCTCTCTCGGTTGAAGGAACCCGATGTCTGTAGTCTGTACGTGGCCTCATTCCAGTCCTTGGCCGCTCCATTGGTTGATCAGTTCAAAGCTCTGAAGTCAAGTCCTCCTTCTGCTGCTCCGTCTATAGACGCTCTCAACGACTCCCTCAACGAAGCGATCTATAGTGCACTCGACAAGTCGGTTGGCTCTCGCTCTTCTCGACCTTCCCAATGGAAGCCATTCTGGAATGCGCACTTGCAAGAACTCGCCGATGTTCGTGAACATCACTACCGTAGGTGGCGTCGAGCCATTGGCATCGACAAGGCCTTGTGGTGGGATCGACATCAGGCCGCTCAAGTCCGGTTTCGCGCTGCTCTCAAGTCTGCCAAACGACTCTCTTGGCGTGATTTCTGTGACTCTCTGGCCCGTGGCGAGCTTGCTCGTGCGATGTCGAAGGTGAAGGTGATTCGGAACCGACGACGTCAACAGGTTGGGTTTACCCATCCTGACGGCCCTGCTGCAGGTGCGAGCGCGATGCGCCAACACCTTGCCTCGGTCTACTCTGGTGACGGTCTTCCGTCAAGGCGCCCTGACCCTCTGCCCTCTGTCTCTGGTATGGTGCCTTTTGACCTCGATAGTCAAGACCCTGGTATGCCTTCGTTCACTGCTGACAGTGTGGGTTCACTGATGCGACGTCTCCCTCTGCGTAAAGCTCCTGGTCCTGACCACTTGCGTACGGAGATGCTCCTCCCGATCAAGTCTGTTCTAGCCCCACTGCTCTCCTTGCTTTTCAGTATCTGCTACCAGTGGTCGTATACCCCTTCTCTCTGGCGTCAAGCACAGGTAGTCCCCATCCACAAAAAAGGTGATCCTACCTCGCCAGGGAACTATCGTCCAATCTCCTTGACCTCCATCGTCCGCAAGCTCTTTGAGATGTGCCTCTTTCCCTCTGTTGAAGATGTCTCTCCTCCGCTCGATGTAGCTCAAGGTGGTTTCCGTCACCAGCGTAGTGCATTGGATCAAGCCCTCTGTCTCCATGATCTGATGCACTCTTACCGACGCCGACACAATCATTATCCTGTGGTCGCTTTCCTGGACATCAAGTCAGCCTATGATACAGTCGATCGTCGTATCATATGGCAATCGATGCTCGCCTCTTCTGCTCCTCTGTCCTTGGTGTCTTTGTTGGCCAACATGTTTGATGATGTCTCGGTGTCTGTGTTGTTGCAGAACAATGTCTCTGATCCGTTTGTGCCGAGTACAGGTGTCCTTCAGGGCTCTGTCTTGAGTCCTCACCTGTACTCGATCTATGTCAACACATTGCCGGCTTTGCTTCGTTCTGCTGCTTCTGCAACAACCACCTCGGTGTTCTCGGTGTCTCCTTCTGGTCCTCCTGGTTCTGGTGCTCTGGTTCCCGATGGTCTTCCCTTTGGTCCTTTGGTTGGTACTGCTGCTTTGTCTTCCTCGTCTCCGTCGCCCACGCCCATCAACAGCCTGTTGTATGCGGATGATGTGGCGCTGGTTGGGTCTGCTCGCGAAGTTCGGCATATGCTGGACCTAGCACAGACCCATTCTCTGACTCTTGGTTACAAGTGGAGTCCACCAAAGTGTGCCGTTCTCAATGCACCTGCTGCTACCTCTAGTCGCTTTGTTCAGCTGTCTCTTTATGGACAAGACCTGCCTACAGCTGATGAGTTTACTTATCTTGGTGTGCCCTTCAATGGTCAGGGTATCTCCACTTCTGCTTTGATTAAGCATCGCTCATCCGGTACTATTGCTGCCATGGCTCAACTGCACTCAATGGGTCTCAATCGCCAAGGCTTCCCTCTGTTGCTCTCTTCTCGTCTGTTCGCTTCGTTCATACGTCCTAAGCTTGAGTATGGTCTTGCCATTGCTCAGCTTACAAGAAAGGACTATGACGAGCTTAACCGTGCTCAAGACCGGTGTCTTCGTATGCTTGTCGGTGGCCATCGTACTGCATCAACCGTAGTGCTTAGGCACATTACCAATCTGCCGTCCATGTCTTTCCGTGCTGACACGTTGGTGCTCAAGTTCTGTCGTCGTGTTGAAGGTCTTGCAGATGATTGCCTCTTGTCTTTGCTGACGCAGTCTGTCCAAGTATCACTTCTGTCTCGGCTCCGTAATCGGCGTATTGTCCTCGACTGCCCTTCGGATGTATCCTCATCTTCTCGTCTTGCCTCTTGGCTTCGAAGGTATCGTCAAGACCAGTTCCATAGCTTCTTACAGTCCACCCCCCAGGTTCTGATTCGCGCTTGTCGCCCTGTTCTTAGGGTGGATCCCATCCTGTACTTGCCTGCCTCCCGTGCTGACCGGTCTCGTCTTGTCAGATGGCGCATGGGTTGGATCCCAGGCAAGCCTGCTCCCTGCTCCTGTGGTCTTGGCGATACCTCTCGTTCTCACCTTATGGTCTGTACCTTGGTTCCTTCTGTTGTAGAACAGAGTCTGATCATAACGGACATTGAATAATCACAACTAAAAGAAGTATATTAAAATTGATAAAAGATAATAATTTAAATCTTTATTAAATAAAATATATTCTTCTTCTTTTTATATAAAACTATCACTATTCGATTCATTCTATAAAATAAACATGAATACTAAATAAGTCATGATCTTTACTATTCATCATTTCTGTAAATGAATAATAATGGATCAGGTACCTAGTCAACTTTGATCTGACTGGAGGCATTTCATATAAATATATCTTTCCTCTCAATGAAGACGGGACAACTCTCCCAGATCAGTTAAAGAACAATAAGATCTATAAAAACAACGAATTAAAAATTTTCATAATCGATTCAGTGATCACTATTCAATCAAACGTGTCAATGATTGGATCTACGCTCATAACTCATCCATTACCCTCCGATAACCCTATCGCCCTGCAGAAGCTCCTATGTGGTGGAGTTGGCAAACAATTCACACTGTCTGTTCTAAAGAATAAATTTTTAGCGGTACGGACACAGAGCCTTTTGCGAGTCTACTCACCACGGCTGTGTTCAAACAATCACAGCCGAAGCGAACAGCTACACATATGGCTATGGCTATGCTTATGGCTAAATTTTGGCTTATGCCTAAAGTTAAGCCTGATCGATGCTTACTTGTCTGGTTAAACCCCAAAATCCTGTGGTTGCCCGCTTAATTTCAGAGTTGTGGTTGGAGCACTTTTCATGACTGTATCTATAGTTAGCGTCACGGCTATGGCTAAAAACCAAAATCTAGCGTTGCCTGCTTACTTTGGGAGTGATCGGAGTGATTTCAGACACTAGAGGCACCCCATTTGATACATAAATGAGGCAAAGGCATTTTTACACCTAGTGGCCTATGTTTATGGCTATGGCTATGCTTATGGCTAAATTTTGGCTTATGCCTAAAGTTAAGCCTGATCGATGCTTACTTGTCTGGTTAAACCCCAAAATCCTGTGGTTGCCCGCTTAATTTCAGAGTTGTGGTTGGAGCACTTTTCATGACTGTATCTATAGTTAGCGTCACGGCTATGGCTAAAAACCAAAATCTAGCGTTGCCTGCTTACTTTGGGAGTGATCGGAGTGATTTCAGACACTAGAGGCACCCCATTTGATACATAAATGAGGCAAAGGCATTTTTACACCTAGTGGCCTATGTTTATGGCTATGGCTATGCTTATGGCTAAATTTTGGCTTATGCCTAAAGTTAAGCCTGATCGATGCTTACTTGTCTGGTTAAACCCCAAAATCCTGTGGTTGCCCGCTTAATTTCAGAGTTGTGGTTGGAGCACTTTTCATGACTGTATCTATAGTTAGCGTCACGGCTATGGCTAAAAACCAAAATCTAGCGTTGCCTGCTTACTTTGGGAGTGATCGGAGTGATTTCAGACACTAGAGGCACCCCATTTGATACATAAATGAGGCAAAGGCATTTTTACACCTAGTGGCCTATGTTTATGGCTATGGCTATGCTTATGGCTAAATTTTGGCTTATGCCTAAAGTTAAGCCTGATCGATGCTTACTTGTCTGGTTAAACCCCAAAATCCTGTGGTTGCCCGCTTAATTTCAGAGTTGTGGTTGGAGCACTTTTCATGACTGTATCTATAGTTAGCGTCACGGCTATGGCTAAAAACCAAAATCTAGCGTTGCCTGCTTACTTTGGGAGTGATCGGAGTGATTTCAGACACTAGAGGCACCCCATTTGATACATAAATGAGGCAAAGGCATTTTTACACCTAGTGGCCTATGTTTATGGCTATGGCTATGCTTATGGCTAAATTTTGGCTTATGCCTAAAGTTAAGCCTGATCGATGCTTACTTGTCTGGTTAAACCCCAAAATCCTGTGGTTGCCCGCTTAATTTCAGAGTTGTGGTTGGAGCACTTTTCATGACTGTATCTATAGTTAGCGTCACGGCTATGGCTAAAAACCAAAATCTAGCGTTGCCTGCTTACTTTGGGAGTGATCGGAGTGATTTCAGACACTAGAGGCACCCCATTTGATACATAAATGAGGCAAAGGCATTTTTACACCTAGTGGCCTATGTTTATGGCTATGGCTATGCTTATGGCTAAATTTTGGCTTATGCCTAAAGTTAAGCCTGATCGATGCTTACTTGTCTGGTTAAACCCCAAAATCCTGTGGTTGCCCGCTTAATTTCAGAGTTGTGGTTGGAGCACTTTTCATGACTGTATCTATAGTTAGCGTCACGGCTATGGCTAAAAACCAAAATCTAGCGTTGCCTGCTTACTTTGGGAGTGATCGGAGTGATTTCAGACACTAGAGGCACCCCATTTGATACATAAATGAGGCAAAGGCATTTTTACACCTAGTGGCCTATGTTTATGGCTATGGCTATGCTTATGGCTAAATTTTGGCTTATGCCTAAAGTTAAGCCTGATCGATGCTTACTTGTCTGGTTAAACCCCAAAATCCTGTGGTTGCCCGCTTAATTTCAGAGTTGTGGTTGGAGCACTTTTCATGACTGTATCTATAGTTAGCGTCACGGCTATGGCTAAAAACCAAAATCTAGCGTTGCCTGCTTACTTTGGGAGTGATCGGAGTGATTTCAGACACTAGAGGCACCCCATTTGATACATAAATGAGGCAAAGGCATTTTTACACCTAGTGGCCTATGTTTATGGCTATGGCTATGCTTATGGCTAAATTTTGGCTTATGCCTAAAGTTAAGCCTGATCGATGCTTACTTGTCTGGTTAAACCCCAAAATCCTGTGGTTGCCCGCTTAATTTCAGAGTTGTGGTTGGAGCACTTTTCATGACTGTATCTATTGTTATCGTCACGGCTATGGCTAATAACCAAAATCTAGCGTTGCCTGCTTACTTTTGGGAGTGATCGGAGTGATTTCAGACACTAGAGGCACCCCTTTTTGATACATAAATGAGGCAAAGGCATTTTTACACCTAGTGGCCCTATGTTTATGGCTATGGCTATGCTTATGGCTAAATTTTGGCTTATGCCTAAAGTTAAGCCTGATCGATGCTTACTTGTCTGGTTAAACCCCAAAATCCTGTGGTTGCCCGCTTAATTTCAGAGTTGTGGTTGGAGCACTTTTCATGACTGTATCTATAGTTAGCGTCACGGCTATGGCTAAAAACCAAAATCTAGCGTTGCCTGCTTACTTTGGGAGTGATCGGAGTGATTTCAGACACTAGAGGCACCCCATTTGATACATAAATGAGGCAAAGGCATTTTTACACCTAGTGGCCTATGTTTATGGCTATGGCTATGCTTATGGCTAAATTTTGGCTTATGCCTAAAGTTAAGCCTGATCGATGCTTACTTGTCTGGTTAAACCCCAAAATCCTGTGGTTGCCCGCTTAATTTCAGAGTTGTGGTTGGAGCACTTTTCATGACTGTATCTATAGTTAGCGTCACGGCTATGGCTAAAAACCAAAATCTAGCGTTGCCTGCTTACTTTGGGAGTGATCGGAGTGATTTCAGACACTAGAGGCACCCCATTTGATACATAAATGAGGCAAAGGCATTTTTACACCTAGTGGCCTATGTTTATGGCTATGGCTATGCTTATGGCTAAATTTTGGCTTATGCCTAAAGTTAAGCCTGATCGATGCTTACTTGTCTGGTTAAACCCCAAAATCCTGTGGTTGCCCGCTTAATTTCAGAGTTGTGGTTGGAGCACTTTTCATGACTGTATCTATAGTTAGCGTCACGGCTATGGCTAAAAACCAAAATCTAGCGTTGCCTGCTTACTTTGGGAGTGATCGGAGTGATTTCAGACACTAGAGGCACCCCATTTGATACATAAATGAGGCAAAGGCATTTTTACACCTAGTGGCCTATGTTTATGGCTATGGCTATGCTTATGGCTAAATTTTGGCTTATGCCTAAAGTTAAGCCTGATCGATGCTTACTTGTCTGGTTAAACCCCAAAATCCTGTGGTTGCCCGCTTAATTTCAGAGTTGTGGTTGGAGCACTTTTCATGACTGTATCTATAGTTAGCGTCACGGCTATGGCTAAAAACCAAAATCTAGCGTTGCCTGCTTACTTTGGGAGTGATCGGAGTGATTTCAGACACTAGAGGCACCCCATTTGATACATAAATGAGGCAAAGGCATTTTTACACCTAGTGGCCTATGTTTATGGCTATGGCTATGCTTATGGCTAAATTTTGGCTTATGCCTAAAGTTAAGCCTGATCGATGCTTACTTGTCTGGTTAAACCCCAAAATCCTGTGGTTGCCCGCTTAATTTCAGAGTTGTGGTTGGAGCACTTTTCATGACTGTATCTATAGTTAGCGTCACGGCTATGGCTAAAAACCAAAATCTAGCGTTGCCTGCTTACTTTGGGAGTGATCGGAGTGATTTCAGACACTAGAGGCACCCCATTTGATACATAAATGAGGCAAAGGCATTTTTACACCTAGTGGCCTATGTTTATGGCTATGGCTATGCTTATGGCTAAATTTTGGCTTATGCCTAAAGTTAAGCCTGATCGATGCTTACTTGTCTGGTTAAACCCCAAAATCCTGTGGTTGCCCGCTTAATTTCAGAGTTGTGGTTGGAGCACTTTTCATGACTGTATCTATAGTTAGCGTCACGGCTATGGCTAAAAACCAAAATCTAGCGTTGCCTGCTTACTTTGGGAGTGATCGGAGTGATTTCAGACACTAGAGGCACCCCATTTGATACATAAATGAGGCAAAGGCATTTTTACACCTAGTGGCCTATGTTTATGGCTATGGCTATGCTTATGGCTAAATTTTGGCTTATGCCTAAAGTTAAGCCTGATCGATGCTTACTTGTCTGGTTAAACCCCAAAATCCTGTGGTTGCCCGCTTAATTTCAGAGTTGTGGTTGGAGCACTTTTCATGACTGTATCTATAGTTAGCGTCACGGCTATGGCTAAAAACCAAAATCTAGCGTTGCCTGCTTACTTTGGGAGTGATCGGAGTGATTTCAGACACTAGAGGCACCCCATTTGATACATAAATGAGGCAAAGGCATTTTTACACCTAGTGGCCTATGTTTATGGCTATGGCTATGCTTATGGCTAAATTTTGGCTTATGCCTAAAGTTAAGCCTGATCGATGCTTACTTGTCTGGTTAAACCCCAAAATCCTGTGGTTGCCCGCTTAATTTCAGAGTTGTGGTTGGAGCACTTTTCATGACTGTATCTATAGTTAGCGTCACGGCTATGGCTAAAAACCAAAATCTAGCGTTGCCTGCTTACTTTGGGAGTGATCGGAGTGATTTCAGACACTAGAGGCACCCCATTTGATACATAAATGAGGCAAAGGCATTTTTACACCTAGTGGCCTATGTTTATGGCTATGGCTATGCTTATGGCTAAATTTTGGCTTATGCCTAAAGTTAAGCCTGATCGATGCTTACTTGTCTGGTTAAACCCCAAAATCCTGTGGTTGCCCGCTTAATTTCAGAGTTGTGGTTGGAGCACTTTTCATGACTGTATCTATAGTTAGCGTCACGGCTATGGCTAAAAACCAAAATCTAGCGTTGCCTGCTTACTTTGGGAGTGATCGGAGTGATTTCAGACACTAGAGGCACCCCATTTGATACATAAATGAGGCAAAGGCATTTTTACACCTAGTGGCCTATGTTTATGGCTATGGCTATGCTTATGGCTAAATTTTGGCTTATGCCTAAAGTTAAGCCTGATCGATGCTTACTTGTCTGGTTAAACCCCAAAATCCTGTGGTTGCCCGCTTAATTTCAGAGTTGTGGTTGGAGCACTTTTCATGACTGTATCTATAGTTAGCGTCACGGCTATGGCTAAAAACCAAAATCTAGCGTTGCCTGCTTACTTTGGGAGTGATCGGAGTGATTTCAGACACTAGAGGCACCCCATTTGATACATAAATGAGGCAAAGGCATTTTTACACCTAGTGGCCTATGTTTATGGCTATGGCTATGCTTATGGCTAAATTTTGGCTTATGCCTAAAGTTAAGCCTGATCGATGCTTACTTGTCTGGTTAAACCCCAAAATCCTGTGGTTGCCCGCTTAATTTCAGAGTTGTGGTTGGAGCACTTTTCATGACTGTATCTATAGTTAGCGTCACGGCTATGGCTAAAAACCAAAATCTAGCGTTGCCTGCTTACTTTGGGAGTGATCGGAGTGATTTCAGACACTAGAGGCACCCCATTTGATACATAAATGAGGCAAAGGCATTTTTACACCTAGTGGCCTATGTTTATGGCTATGGCTATGCTTATGGCTAAATTTTGGCTTATGCCTAAAGTTAAGCCTGATCGATGCTTACTTGTCTGGTTAAACCCCAAAATCCTGTGGTTGCCCGCTTAATTTCAGAGTTGTGGTTGGAGCACTTTTCATGACTGTATCTATAGTTAGCGTCACGGCTATGGCTAAAAACCAAAATCTAGCGTTGCCTGCTTACTTTGGGAGTGATCGGAGTGATTTCAGACACTAGAGGCACCCCATTTGATACATAAATGAGGCAAAGGCATTTTTACACCTAGTGGCCTATGTTTATGGCTATGGCTATGCTTATGGCTAAATTTTGGCTTATGCCTAAAGTTAAGCCTGATCGATGCTTACTTGTCTGGTTAAACCCCAAAATCCTGTGGTTGCCCGCTTAATTTCAGAGTTGTGGTTGGAGCACTTTTCATGACTGTATCTATAGTTAGCGTCACGGCTATGGCTAAAAACCAAAATCTAGCGTTGCCTGCTTACTTTGGGAGTGATCGGAGTGATTTCAGACACTAGAGGCACCCCATTTGATACATAAATGAGGCAAAGGCATTTTTACACCTAGTGGCCTATGTTTATGGCTATGGCTATGCTTATGGCTAAATTTTGGCTTATGCCTAAAGTTAAGCCTGATCGATGCTTACTTGTCTGGTTAAAACCCCAAAATCCTGTGGTTGCCCGCTTAATTTCAGAGTTGTGGTTGGAGCACTTTTCATGACTGTATCTATAGTTAGCGTCACGGCTATGGCTAAAAACCAAAATCTAGCGTTGCCTGCTTACTTTGGGAGTGATCGGAGTGATTTCAGACACTAGAGGCACCCCATTTGATACATAAATGAGGCAAAGGCATTTTTACACCTAGTGGCCTATGTTTATGGCTATGGCTATGCTTATGGCTAAATTTTGGCTTATGCCTAAAGTTAAGCCTGATCGATGCTTACTTGTCTGGTTAAACCCCAAAATCCTGTGGTTGCCCGCTTAATTTCAGAGTTGTGGTTGGAGCACTTTTCATGACTGTATCTATAGTTAGCGTCACGGCTATGGCTAAAAACCAAAATCTAGCGTTGCCTGCTTACTTTGGGAGTGATCGGAGTGATTTCAGACACTAGAGGCACCCCATTTGATACATAAATGAGGCAAAGGCATTTTTACACCTAGTGGCCTATGTTTATGGCTATGGCTATGCTTATGGCTAAATTTTGGCTTATGCCTAAAGTTAAGCCTGATCGATGCTTACTTGTCTGGTTAAACCCCAAAATCCTGTGGTTGCCCGCTTAATTTCAGAGTTGTGGTTGGAGCACTTTTCATGACTGTATCTATAGTTAGCGTCACGGCTATGGCTAAAAACCAAAATCTAGCGTTGCCTGCTTACTTTGGGAGTGATCGGAGTGATTTCAGACACTAGAGGCACCCCATTTGATACATAAATGAGGCAAAGGCATTTTTACACCTAGTGGCCTATGTTTATGGCTATGGCTATGCTTATGGCTAAATTTTGGCTTATGCCTAAAGTTAAGCCTGATCGATGCTTACTTGTCTGGTTAAACCCCAAAATCCTGTGGTTGCCCGCTTAATTTCAGAGTTGTGGTTGGAGCACTTTTCATGACTGTATCTATAGTTAGCGTCACGGCTATGGCTAAAAACCAAAATCTAGCGTTGCCTGCTTACTTTGGGAGTGATCGGAGTGATTCAGACA